>NW_006921628.1:7057998-7066157 GCF_000298275.1 Orycteropus afer afer
GTAGTGATACTGCCTCAGAAACCCAAGGAGGGTCGCTATGAGTCGGGGCCGACTCGATGGCCAATAACAACAACAACAACATAGTGAGCTGTATTATGGGGGGAAAAAAAAAACCTATAGCAATTAATTTGGTATTGATCATATCTTCTGTGCCTCCTTACTTCCTAAAGTACAGATTAAAGACTATTCTCTCCTTGAAGCAGCAGGTTCAGACCATTTTCGTTCTTTCTTTCTTTAGGTAGGTCCATTACCTTTTGTTTATAAATGATAATAAATCATACATTCATTAGCTCATCCACAACTATAATTACTAAGAACTTACTATATATCAGGCATTATGCAAAGCACTTTAAATTCATGACCTCTTTAATCTTCACAAGAACCTTATACAGTGGGTATTACCATAAAACCTGAGAAAGCCAGACAGAACCTGGTTAAGGCAGAACCTGTCAGAGAAGGAAAACTCAAATATTCCCACTAAATAGAAAGCAGTAGGAAAGTAGTGACTACACCCTCTCCAAGACTTGTTAAGACTTGGTGGGACACTTGTTAAGACCCAGTGATAAACTTTTATGACCCAGAAAAACAAGGCAGTCCCCTTGAGTTCTGACTCTCATAGGTTTCACTGTATTTTCACCTCTTTACCGATTTAGAAACTAACACTCAGATAGGCAAGGTATCGTGCTCAAAGTGATAATACTGTAAACAGAGTTTTCAGATCGTCATTTCAGTACCATTTTGATTCCTATGTTATAAGCAACACATTTTAAGCGAAACATTACCTTATTGAGAATATCTTTGGTAATTTGTAGGAGGATCTGGTCAGTACTTCCTGAGGCTCTGGTCTGTTTGGCACCCCCCTGAGTGAGGAGTAAGGACTCAAAGAGGATTTTTGTTTGCTGAAGATCTTTGGAGATATCAACATTTTCATGCAATCCAAATATCTCAGGGTGTTGAGCAAATGGAAGTTTCTACCAGAAAACAGAAGTCGTTGTTATTGTTGTTATGTGCCGTCAAGTCAGTTCCAACTCATAGCAACCCCTCCTTGGGTTGCCGAGGCAGTATCACTACAGAAGTACGATTGCCCAACCTTCCTTCCGAGGAGTGACTGGTGGGTTTGAACCGCCAGTCTTCTGGTTAGCAGTCAAGTGCCTTAGGCACTATGCTACCAGAGCTCCTAGCAACACATTAGTAAATTAATTAGTACATTAATTCATAAGGTGGACACATGCAGACCGAAAATGGGGTAAAACCAACTAAGCATCAAATAAAATACGAATCAGACTTTTTCAGTGTTCAGTAATTATTAGAAACAAAACATATTAAAAGATGACTGAAACCATAATTCTTAAGTCTATACATTATAGGGGAACATTTCACTATTTGCATTTAGAAAAATTACACTTAAATCTAAGCCTATTTTCAGTGATATCAGTTACCTTAATGAATTCGATATAGTCATCATAGGTGCCTTTGGGAGGTGCAAAATAGTTTCCACTGGGAGAAAATTTATAATGAGGATTTTCAACTATATGAGGATTATAAAAGTCAGCCAGCATGGTTAACAAGAGACGTCTGTCCCAATCATCTGTCACTCTTCCTCCATAGTTACACTCCCCAGTCAGGTACGAGATAGCTTCAAATGGAATTGTATCATATTCATTTATAAATAACTGAAACAAAGGAAAAATAAAATAAGAAAACTTTAAACAAAATGCAATCTTTTCCTTCATTTGCATTTTAAGATGACATTAAATATCCACATGTGCGACTCTCTCTCCCTTTCTCTTTTTCTCTCTATATGCATGCATGCATGTATATACATATGTATGCATATACAAGCATTCCCTGGGTGGTGCTAATATTTAATGGATTTGGCTGTCAACCAAGAGGTTGGAAGTTTGAGTCCACCTGGAGGTGCCTTGGAAGAAAGTCCTAGTCATCTACTGCTAAAAAATCAGCCATTGCAAACTCTATGAAGTATTTCTACTCTGTAACACATAGGGTTGCCATGAGTCAGAATCGACTCAACAGCAACTAACAACAGTATGAAGAGGGATTGAAAAATATTATCATCATAGGTTGTCTTTGGGTAGCTGTGATTGTTGGTATTTTATTTTTAAATAACTTTGCTTTTCTCTATCTCCTTTTTTTGTTTTCTGAAATCAATATGTATTGCTTCTATAATAAAGGAGCTCTGGTGGCATAGTGCCTAAGGCATTTGACGGCTAACCAGAAGGTTAGCAGTTCAAATCCACTAGCCACTCCATGGAAGGAAGACTGAGCAATCTACTTCCGTAAAGATTTACCCCCCTTGGAAACCTAATGGAGGTAGCACTGAGTTGGAATTGACTAGATGGCAGTGAGTTTTTTGTTTTGTTTGTTTGCATCTATACTAGGAAAACAACATAATAAGAAATGATGACATGAAAATTACCAAGTTCTTTTCAAATGAACTCAAATAAACCATGATTTAGGACAGTGGTTCTCAGGTGGGGCAATCTTATCCCATAGTCGATATTTGGCAATGTAGTGCCTAAGGCATGTGACTGCTAACCAGAAGGCTGGCAGTTCAAACCCACCAGCCACTCCTCAGAAGGAAGATTGGGCAATCTACTTCCATAGAGATACTGCCTCGGAAACCCAAGAAGGGGTCACTATGAGTCAAATTGATTCGGTGGCAGTGAGTTTGGTTTTGGTTTAAAAACATGTGAGAAGCTCTGATGGTGGAGTGGGTAAGGCATTTGGTGGTTAATCAGTAGGTTGGTGGTTCAAACCCAGCATCTGCTCCATGGATGAGGAAGAAGAGGCAATCTACTTCTATAATGATTTACAGACTTGAAAACCCAATGGGAATCACTATAAGTTGAAATTGACTCTAAGGCAGTAGATTTGGTTTAGAGATACTCAGATCGCTACAACTGGAGGAGGACACTACTGAAATCTAGTGGGAAAAGGTCTGGGATGCTGCTATAATGCATAGGTCAGCCCTCCAGAGAATGAAGCAAAAAAAAAAAAAAAAAAAAAAACCTAAACTCACTGCCATCAAGTCAATTCCCACTCATAGAGACCCCCCTTGGGGTTCAAGCTTGTAAATCTTTACAGACGTAGATTACCCCATCTTCCTTCTGCACAGTGGCTGGTGGGTTTGAACTGCCAACCTTCTGGTTAGCAGTCAAATGACTTAGATGCTATGCCACCAGAGCCCAAAATGTTAATAGTTGCAAGGCTAAGAAGCCCTGGTTTAAGGCATCTTTTACAATGTGATAAATTTTAAAATTCCAAATTATAGTACCAGAGCCACTTCCATACTATGACATAGTTCCACTTGTAGACAACACATATCTTTTCTAATTGCCTTATTATCAAAATAAGAATTGCAATAAAAACTACCATATATATAGCTGTTACATTGTCCTATTTTTCTCTCAACAACCCTGTAGAGTAGGAATACAAAGTAACTTTTTACACAGAGAACCAAGTGGCAACATCAAGGCCTGAAATGATCTTTTCCAGTTCCAGATCCCATACTTTTCTCCAAATACAGGAATCCTGATAGCATACGTACTGGGATAGTATAAGGTGAGTTCCTCCTGTCACTGAAGGTTACTTAACAATGCAGGAACTACAGACTAAATGGTGCACCATTGAGGAAAAAGGATTCTAACTTGTCCAGAGTCAAGTTAAAAGAAGACCTGATTCTTTCAGATTCCCATGTTATCAGGGGCAAAGCACCTCTCATATCAAAAGATATGAGAGGGGGACTGAGAGATAGGAAAGGCCATCTTTTTGGGGAATGAACTATTTGTGAAACGAGGAAAGTTTCTCCCTATCCTGTCTGTGGAGGAGGGAAAAGAGATGTTCAACTGGGTCCTCTCCCTTCCCCAAAGTGAAGAGTTTAAGAGGATTTCTTCTTAAATACGTGTTGTATACAAGCAGTGGAAAGTGACAACTCATTCTCTGGTTTTCTGTCCACTTAGCCATTGGTGTGCTGATTTGTCCCTTTGGAGAGAGGTGTCCTGCTGGTACGGCCAGGTGAAGATGGTTTAAGCACTAACCCCTCTCTCAAGTTCTCCTCTCCAGTTCCTGAAGATATGAAAGATGGATTCAATCCATGTCTGCAGGCTCCACTTTTGGGGCTAGGTAGGTTGATGAAACTGGGCCCCAGCTTGAAGATGGAGAATTCTCAGTTGACAAGTTACATATAGTGTGACAGTTTAGCAAAATGTTCTTCAAGTTTAGGTTGTCTCAACTAAATTGGTCTCAAAGACTGATGCTTATAATCAATGTAGTTTTTATCATGTAACTACAATTCCACAAGCAGCAATTTCAATAATTTTTACAAGGATTTTAAAACCGACGGATTTGTCTACGTTAAGATTTGTGCCCTGTCTTTTAAAAAACAGACTTGATAAAATGTCCAAAATTTCTATAATAATCATCTGTTAAGATTTATGATTTTAAAGTTTGGTATTGTTGTTGTAAGTTCATGTTGAGTTAATTTTGACTTATGGTGACCCCTTGTGTGCATAGTAAAACTACTCCATAGGATTTAAAAAAAAACAATTATCATATATTTGGTGAAGGAGGTCTGGTAGCATAGTGGCTAAGGCACTTGATGCTAACCAGAAGGTTGGTGGTTCAAACCCACCAGCCACCCTCAGAAGGAAGGTTGGGCAATCTACTTCCATAGTGATACCGCCTTGGAAACCCAAGGAGGTGTCTCTATGAGTCTGGTCTGACTCGATGGCACCTAAGAACAACAACAACAATTTGATGAAAATACACACAGCAAAATATGCTCCCATTCAACAATCCTACACATAATGTTCAGTGACATTGGTTAAATTCTTCACATTGTGTCAACATTCTCATTACTTCAGTTCTAGTTCTTTTACACTCACTAACATAGTCTCACTGCCCTCCACCCAACCAAACAAACTTCTCATCTATGCTTTAGAGTACTATTATTGATTTGGTTGCACATAGATACTTTTTTTTTTTTAAAGAACGCAGTATTCAAAGGTGACATTCTTTAGTTTTTGTGCTAAACTGCTATTTAGCTTAAAAGTGACCTCAGGGATAGTTCTGTTTAGATTTAAAGAGTACCTTAGGGCAATAGAGAGCTCTGGTAGTGTAGTGCCTAAGGCATTTAACTGCTAATCAGTAAGGTTGTTGGTTCAAACCCACTAGCCACTCCTCCGAAGGAAGCTTGGGCGATCTACTTCCGTAATGATACCGCCTTGGAAACCCAAGACCTAGAGTCAGATCCAACTTGATGGCAGTGAGTTTGGTTTTGGTTTTGGTTTAGAGCAATAGTCTTGGGGATTTCTCTACTTTCGGGTAGCATAGTGGCTAAGACACTTGCCTGCTAACCAGACGGCTGGCGGTTCAAACCCACCAGCCACTCCTCGGAAGGAAGGTTGGGCAATCCTACTACCGTAGTGATACTGCCTCGGAAACCCAAGGAAGGGTCGCTATGAGTCGGGTTTGACTCAACGGCACATAACAACAACAACAACAGTAATCCATAGGGTTTTCAAGGCTGTAACCTTTTGGAAGCAGTTCACCAGGCCTAACTTCTGAGGCACTTCTGGTGGGTTAGAACCACCAACCATTCAGCTAGGAGTCGAGTGGTTAATTGTGTGAGCCACTCAGGGACTCCTAAAGTTTGGTATAAGCATGATTACATATTCATGGCCTTATAAAAACTCACTTGACTGAAATCTAACAGCACCTAATTGGGCTTTATCAACACTTCCCTTTTCCCTTTTAAGGCCTCATGTCAATCAAGACACTTCATCACAACAAAGAAGCAGAAAAAAATAAATATTCTATGATTGTCTAGTTGGATTAATATATGTAATAAAATAGGACGAAGTAATGGAAACATATTGAAGTTGGAAAGATACAAATTCAAATCCTAGCTCAAGGGCAAGTTCACTTCTGAGCTTTCGTATACTCAAAAAATGGGATACTACCAACCTGACAGAGTTGCTATGAGGATTACAAGTAACACAGATAATATACCTAGTTCACCATGTGAGTTAGTATGAATTTATTTGTTGCTGTTATTGGCAACCTGTGCAGAGTACAACTGTACTCCATTGTTGGTACTTCTTTTTTTGGGGGTGAGGTGGGTGTCGGGGAGGAGGGTTGCTGATCACTTGAATGTCTCCCACTATTAGTCTACAGAAGTTGGAAAAGTCTGCTACTCACTTTCCCAGCCTCTCCCCTACAGCTAAAGCCTAGACCTGCGAGCTAAGCTTGGCTACTCAGATTCATTCATTCTAGACTGTGAACTAGGAATTAGGGTGCAAAGAAGCAAAACCAGTAAAGAGTCTTTTTAGGTGTGGGAATGGTATTAGAGGGCCCAGGTATTGTGTGGTAGCTACTATGTAAGCTATAGTGTCTAATACTGAACAAGGGTATGATTCTAGATTGACTTTGGATGCCTCACCTCTGAGCCTGGCTCTCCAGCTGTCTTGGTGATTCTGTGAGCTACCTGATATTCTTTCAATAAAATCCTTTTCTGCTTAAATTAGACAGCCTATTTCTCTGGATTGATGGAGCTAAATTATACAGTTGACTTAGTATAGGAGAATAGAGAATTAAAGGATGCATATACAGCTAACACTGACAGAAGAACAAGGGTCCTTCATGAAAAACCTGCTGTGTTGCTGAATCAACCAGCCCTAGAGCCTTTATCTGCATCTCTCTTTAATGTGAAATAATGTTTCATTATGGTTTAAGCCAGGGTGAATCAGGCTGTCCATTATTTGCAGCAGAAAGGATGGAGATAGTACTCATAAACCATAGTTATAAATATAACTGTGATATACCCACCTAATAGGGAGCTCTGGTAGCATAGTGGCTAAGGCACTTGACTGCTCACCAGAAGGCTGGCGGTTCAAACCCACCAGCCACTCCTCGGAAGGAAGGTTGGGCAATCCTACTTCTGTAGTGATGATACTGCCTCGGAAACCAAAGGAGGGGTCGCTATGAGTCAGGGCTGACTCGACGGCACATAACAACAACAACAACAACAAATAGTGGTGGTCAGGAGAACTGACTAAACTATACTGAACAAAGGGATTTGCCTAAGGCCTGGAATATAGAGATACTCCATAAACGTTAATCCCTTTCCCATTTTACCTGTAGTTGTCGGATACTGATGCGTAAGTCTGATTCATTAAATCCGTATGGAATATTCCAACCAAGAGGACCAAATTTCTTTCTCTCTTGCACAAGGGCATGAAAAAAACAAACGCCAAACAGCAACTTCTCCCATGCCTTTAAATATGAAAATTATACAACAATAAAAGATTCTGATTGGAATAGATCATCATTTTCAGTGTAAAATTCTATGCTTGTATATCTCTGCAAGAAAGATGTACTATCTAAAATAAACCGAACATTAAAAATATTAATTTTATGACTTAATTAAAACTTCCAAAGTTAGACAAACCATAGTGATATTAAACCTTATTAAAAGATACTAACATTATCATTTTACCAAAGTATTGTCTAATAATACTTTGGTATTGTTAATGGATATTTTCAATTTCAGTCCTCAAATGTTATTCTGTAGACTCACCAGCGTCAGACTGTAAGAGCAGGAGAATGATTAATCACTGTGATGAACAACTCCCAATACAGAGTTCCTTACTTTGTTACTTTCAATTTGGACATCATTTTTTAAACCATTGTTTATATAATCTGTCCATGGCATCATCGTATGTATAACATGTATATTGGGATGGATAGTCCCATAAGCCTCTCCCTAAACCTCTGCTGCTGCTCTGGAGGATGTGCACTATCTGTGAGGTCCCCACAAGTAAAATTTAAGTGTACATGTATTTCAGGTTAGGCCAATCTTAAACATCCCCTCCAAGTCCAGTGAAGATCTGTCCCGCTATTTGCATGTGATGCAGTACTAGAAATTATTTCTATAATATTAAAATGCAAGTGTACCATGATTTTCTCCACAGATATGTTCTTGAAATGTTGTACATAAATTAAAATATATTTAAAATATACTAGATGAATGCTGGGGAGCTCTGGTAGCATAGTGCCTAAAGCACTTGACTGCTAACCAGAAGGCTGGTGGTTCAAACCCACCAGCCAAGTCCAGTGAAGATCTGTCCCGCTATTTGCAT
>NW_006921628.1:7066530-7075706 GCF_000298275.1 Orycteropus afer afer
ACCACCACAACAACAGATTAATGCTGTGGTAAAACATTTAATAGGAAAAAGAAACCTGTGGCACTGAGAGCAATAATCCAATTTACACACATTTCCTGCGTCTTTTCCCATAATGGGTTTTTTAAGGCAGGGACTACTCCTAAATGTTTTGAAAAACTGAATGGTTGTGTTGTTTCTGTCCTTAGTCCTTTATGTAGATTGGGTTCCTCCAAAAGCCTTGTGTAACTAAAGATGGTATTACTGACTCACCACCAATGGGGTATGTATTTTGGTTTGTTTTCTATGATACAGTGCTGGTTTGTGTTGACTCATCCAGAATCCTTAGCACGGAAAAAGAAGGCTTTCACAACCTTGCCCTGATATTCCTTCCTACCCCTACTCCCTATCACTTGGCCAAAGTGAGTTCTTTTCTGCTCTTTCCATAACCTTGTCATAATTCTGTCCCTTTAAATAAATGTACTTCTTATGCTTACCTCGGGAGCTCTGATAGCATAGTGCCTAAGGCACTTGACTGCTAATCAGAAGGCTGGCGGTTCAAACCCACCAGTCACTCCTTGGAAGGAAGATGGGGCAATCTACTTCCATAGTGATACTGCCTCAGAAACCCAAGGAGGGGTCACTATGAGTCGGGTCCGACTCGATGGCACATAACAACAACAACAACAACGCCTACTTCAAATGCTTCTTCCATCATGAAGGTTTCCTCAACTCAGCCTATCACACCCACAGGAGAAGAATCAGAATGACCTGGGCTCCAAATCTTACCTTAAATACTTATGAGCTGTATGACCTTGATAATCTCCTCAATTTATCCAAGCTTTAGTTTCCTTACTTAAAAAACAGGGATATAGGTAATATGATCTATATTATAGTGTCGTTGGAGGTTTATATATTTAAATTACTTAGGATGCACTGGTGCTCAAGAAATGTGTGTTCCTTTCCTCTCCTTTCTTTTCTCTCTATTCTCTCATAGTTCATAATTCTATCATGGCTATTGAGAGCAGAATAGAGCAGTGGTTCTCAACCTAGTTGAGCATGTTAATCTCCTTTGTAATTACTTATTTATACTAGTTCTTGAGTTCCACTTCAGCAGCTCTGGTAGCATAGTGCCTAAGGCATTGGGCTGCTAACCAGAAGGCTGGTGGTTCAAACCCACCAGCCACTCCTTGGAAGGAAGATTGGGCAATCTACTTCCATAGTGATACCACTTCGGAAACCCAAGGAGGGCTCACTATGAGTCGGATTCGACTCAGCGGCAGTGATTTTGTGCGTTCTACTTCAGATCTAGGGAATCAGAATCTCCAGGAGTAGAACACTGATATTTTTAACAAGCCCCTCAGGTTTATTGGCATCGTGATTGAATTCATCTTGCATGGGTTTTGCTCAATTAGAATCTAAGCTCCATTTACAAGATCTTTATGTTTTTTAATACATACATGTATTTTTTTTAATTGACATATTGCCAGTTCCTAAAAGAGTGCTTTGCACCCAGTAGGTGTTCAATAAACATTGAGTAAATGAATAATTGGAAAATAGAGAAATGCATTCCTGCCCTTACAGAGAATACAATTAAATACAAGAGACAGACATTTAAACTCACAAATAACTAGTATCATTGCTAGGTAACTCAAATACCCAAGATGTAAAAAAGCCGGTGACATAAAGATCATATTTACATTAATGGCCAAATAATGACAGTTAAAATTATTGCTGGCCCAATGGACAGAAATTGCCTTCTCAAAGGGCCTTACAGCTACTTCTGAGAAGCTCCAGCGGAGTGCCTACAAACCAGTCACCCGGAGAACTCATAGGGCAATGTTTCTCAAAGTGTGATCCCTGGACAAGCACCACCTGGGAACTTGTTAGAAATGTAAATTCTTAAACCACACCCCTAACCCTTTGCCATTGAGTGGATTCTCACACAGAGTGGTCCTATAGGACAGGGAAGAAATGCCCAAAGGGTTTCCAAGGGTGTAAATCTTTACAGAAACAGACTACCTCCATATTTCGCCCATGGAGCGGCTGGTGGGTTAGAACTACCTACCTTTTGGTTAGCAGTCGAATGTTTTAACCACTGTACCACCAGAGCTCCTTAGCCTCACCCTAGACCTACCAAATCAGAAACTCTGGGGGGTGCTAAGCAGCAAAAAACAAACAAACAAAAAATTGCAACCATTGCCGTGGAGTCGGATCCAACCCATAGCGACCCCTCCTTGGGTTTCAGAGTCAGTATCACTACGGAACGTGAAGTAGATTGCCCAACCTTTGCTAAGCAGCAACGTGTGTTTTAACAAGCCCTCCAGGTGACTCTGATGCACACTAAAGTTTGAGAACTACTGTCACAGGGCATTTACATTCTTTTTTCTTCTCTTACCCTAGCTCCCAACTGTTTTCACTACCTTAGAAGTTGATTGGTTACCTATTGTTACTGGTCATCAGGAAAACAATGGTATATGGCAAGGTTGTTGACTTTGGACGTTCCACAGATCCCAATACTTGGAGCGTCAACATGACTTGCTACATGTTCTGCTGCAGGGATGAGTGCTTCCTCTCCAATTCACTGCCAGTGTTTATTTCGAACACCTGAGCCCCAAAGCAGCTCTGTTTGTGTTTAGAATCTTTCAAGCTCCCCTTCTGTTTCTGGCCCTCTAATTTCAAGAGCTCAAACTCTAGGTAGTGGAATGGGATCAAACACCCTAACACCTTCTTCATTCTACTAAGCGCTCTTTTCTGCTACCACCAGACATTCCCCATTCTCCTAGAGTTACGAACAAAAATATTGCTCAGACCTGGAGGTACACAGAAAGTATGATTAAGCAGAGAAAAATCAACTACCTTCCAAAAAATTCAATCCTTTATTTTACTTTCAGTATTATTCTTTTCCTAGCTCAAACAAGCAAGTATGATAAATAGCATGTGTTGGGGCAGGGGCAAGGGCCGAGAGAAGGATGTGGAGTGGGGGTGGGGGAACGCTTTCCCCTCAGAACTGATGTTTCCTTGCATGTGGTGGAGCTAACGATGTAACACTCCTGGTTTTTCTCCATCTTTACACTAACTAACTTGCTGCAAGTAGGAGGAGTGACCTATATGATTGGTAAATTTTGGAAAAATTAACCAAATATGCTTGTCTCAGCTTCTCCCTTTTCTCTCTTAGAAGTGAGCCCTGTAGGTTGAGTTTTTCTCTGTTCCTCTGGGTGGACAAATCTGCTTAATTCTGGAGTTTAGTAATAAGAAGCCCGTTTGTTCACAGATAAAAGTTATACTTTCTAATCTAGCCTATATCAGTAATTAACGTTATATTTTTAATTTTCATCTGCCTATTCTTTTTCATTTTTCTCAACTGGTAAGAATTTGGGCAATGAAAAGTCCCCCATAACCTAAAGTCTCCAATTCCATGTGCAAAACTGCTTTAGATAGGTTCACTGAAAAACATGATTAATATGTTAAATCATTACTACTACAATTTAAGTTCCATGAAGACAGGTTTTTTGTTTGTTTTTTGGTCTGTTTTGTTCTAGTTGCTTTATATCTAGTCGTAGGAGGGTGCCTAACACGTATTTGTTGAAAGAAAGAATGAATGATGTGCAAATATATTTCTGTTCTTGGGTCTTAATAAAAAATATTGTTGGGTTTTGCTTTACAAATTAAGATATATTCATTAATTCAACAAAATTTATTCAAATGTCTCGTGTGTGGAAAGCAGAACACAAAATATTGAGAATAAAATGGTGAACAAGATAATTAAATTTTCTTTCTTTTTAGGACATGTCTAAAGTTTTAAATACTACTTTTTAAAAAGTTTGTATTTCCATATTTTTTCAGTATAGAAACACATTAAAAAAATTCTCAATTACCAATTCCTTTCCTGGGCATCCCTTGAAAAACTCTTCATCAGAAACTGGATCAGTGAGATATGATTGAAGGAGATTTAGCCGAAGACCTGTGGGAGGTTCATTTGTCATTTTCACTCCATTCTGTAGAATTGTTACTGGAAACTAAGACAAAATAAATGAAGAGCATTATGCAAGGTAGCAAGCTTGAGCCCCCAAAATACATAAATTAGTAGATTACAAAACAGGTACAATGGAGGACTTCAAAAACATTTTTTAAAATCTTGTAAGGTTCCCTAGTTAAAGCTTAAGATATACAATGTAACAGATAACTTAATAAATGTACTGAATTCCATGTAAATAAACATACTTTAGGGGATGGATAACTTGTGAGCCAAAGCCTAAAGGAAGAGTTACAGATTTCAGGAGTAAGATCTTCACATATTTTTTCCAACATGGGCATCCAAGAGACAGCAAGGTGACAATTCTGTAGGCAAACCCAAGTTCCCTCTTCCAATGCTGCTTTAATCATTTTTGTTGCAACTGGTCCTTGTCCCTGTCCCAGTGAAATAGCTTGAAATTTGTTTCCGGACATAGCTTTATCATTTGCAAATTTCAGCAGGCCTAAAATGGGCACAAAAAATCGTCTCACTACTAATTCTAAAATTACCAAATATGTCTAATGATTTTAGTGTTCAAGGATTTAATTGTAAAAAATTATAGTTACCTTTCTCTGTAAAAACTAGATTCATTAGCTAATGTACAACCATAGAAGATATGTGCATTGAGCAAGATATCTTATTTATAATTCCTTAAAAGTTTACAGTATATATTCACTTACTAGCCATGGGATCTGCTCCTGGAGACAGCACAAAGACTAAGGGGATAGTACAATTTGAATCCAAGTAACTCTTTGCCAAGTCAAATGGTGGAGGCTCTACAAACTTTTTCCCAAGTTTGTCAGTTACATAATTTGTTATAGCTGGGGTAATCTGTGGAAGGCAGAAAATAATGACCTTTAGAGTAATTTTTACTCCATGTAACAGCTTTGACTGTTATTAAAAACCAACAAAGAGCAAAATAAGTCTATTGGCTAAGAAAAGCATGAAACATATCATAGACAAAGCACGAATTTCCTTAATATAAGAAACGCTCCAACAAATTAACAGGAAAAATTCAAGAATCAAAAAGAAAAGTTGGCAAAGGAGATAAACAGTTTACAGAAAATGAAATACAAATAGCTCTTAAACATATGAAAAGATGCCCCATCTTATTCACTATAGCAGAAATTGCAAACTGTCCTCCTCCATCTCTTTTCGGTAACAGCACCCAAAGATTTCCTAACCTTTCTTACACCTAGAGGTGGTCATGTGACCAAGTTGTGATCAGAGGGTTAAAAGTACAAATTGTTGTTGTTGTTACGTGCCGTTGAGTCAGACCCAACTCATAGCGACCCCTGCTTGGGTTTCTGAGGCAGTATCACTACCCTTCCTTCTGAAGAGTGAGTGGCTGGTGGGTTTGAACTGCCAGACTTATGGTTAGAGTCAAATGCCTTAGACAATACACTACCAGAGCTCCTAAAATATAAATTATATATGGAAATTCCAGATCATACTTTTAAAAGGAAATTGCTTTCCTTCAATATTATCTTTCTCTCTTCAACAAATGTGGTGCTCATGAGCCAGCTAGCTTGTGAGGCCACACTCTGAGGGACTTCTCTAACATAAGAAAAGGAACCTGAATCTCTGCCTGATCTCAAGAACAGAGCTGCCCTGCCAGCCCTCAATCATTTGCCTCTGCAGTTAACAGCCACTGTACTGTAGGTCACTGTTACAACAGCATAAGGAGCTCTGTTAGCATAATGGGTTAGGGTGCTCACCAGAAGGTCAGCAGTTCAAACCAACCAGCTGCTGAACAGGAGGAAGAAAAGGCAATCTACTTATGTAAAGATTTACAGCCTCAGAAACCCAACAGGGGTTGATGAGTTGGAATCAACTTGATAGCAGTGGGCTTGGTTTTGGATTATAGGAGCTTAGACATTACTGTGTAATAAATTACATGGTATGGCTTTTCTAGCCATGGTCTTTGTAACTTCCACTTTGCCAGGAGTAACTGAGTAGCTGATTGTTAAAGTTATCCACCTTGTGTATTTCTACTGGAGCAGCAGGAAGCAATCTTCTGGAAAATATTCAAAGTTTGCTCTCTCTCAGGTGTGTAGAATTCTGATGTTGGGATTGGTTAGTTTTGCCACTCCGCCAGGCTAAAACTGAGCACTCCTAAAGGCAGAAGGAATCTTTCTGCCTGCCAGCTGAGAGAGATGCACTGCTGAAAAAGAGGTGCTGCTGAGAGAGAGATGCAAGAGAGACACACTACTGAGAGAGAGAGAGATATGCTACTGAGAGACTGAGAGAGATGGTGGCTGCTGAGAGAGACTGCTGGCTGCTGAGTGAGACGGCCAGCTGTAAGAGACTGAGTGTATTCCTGAAATTGACTTTCAGCCTGTTGCTTCCTTAAGAAACCCTATAACCCATGAGTTCTAGGTGGCCACTGCAGCAAATTATCGAGCCCAGCAGAGAGGTGGTGGGTGCCACAAAAGTATGGTTGGTGTCAAGGTTAGTAAGAGGGCTGGAGGGTGGTGGCATGTCTAGCCTCATAAGAATAGGTGTTGGGCTGCTGATCGTGATTCTGTCTTCCTCTTGTGCAGTTAGAAGTCAGAAGATACTGTCTCCTTGCCCCTTTAGCAGTCATAAAAAGGAAAATACAAATTATAACTATGTTTAAGTGCCATTTTTCACCTATTAGATTAGCAATGATCGAAAAATGTGAGCAAAAGTATGAGTAAACATTGCTGTGGAAGAGTAAATGGGGAGTTCCGGTAAGATGGCGGAATAGGCAGAAAGACTGCACAGACCCTCTTCAACAAAGAAAAGGGAAACCAATTAACACAGACACAGAAGATAATCCTGGACCCCTGAGCCTTGAAGGGAAGGATATAGAAGTGGACTAAACCCCAACTAGCAGAAGAATTTGCATGAAAATACCAAAAAAGGAGACAGAGTTGCAGTCTGGCAGCAATCCTGAGTGATCCTGATGGCACAGACAGCTTGGAGATTCCCAAGTGCTGGTAGGACCTAAGAATTAACCTAAAAATCAGCCCTGTTAGCCAGGGACGGCACGGAGGACTGCTCTGGTGGCTGGGGAATAAACGGAGAAGGCGAACAGAAAGGTGGGCTGAGCTGTGGATTTTTGCCTGTCCAGAGGGCGCCGCCATTTTCAATGTTCACAAGCGGCTTGACCATTTTGGATATTTAAAGAGACAGCGCTCTCCCAGATTCCAGGGACTTAAGAACACGTTCTGCTTGCCAGCAACCCCAAGGACACTGTACCTGCAGGACTGAAAAGATGCGACATTCCTCTTGTTACTCTTATACCCCACAACCACTTGGTGAACGGAGGTGCAGCCATCCCCCACTCCCACCCACCTTCTGGGCCCACAAGAACTCCATCCTAGTCTGCGTATTCAGATGGAGCCTGGGAGCCCTGCCCAGTCCTCCACTGATCTTTTATTTTTCTTCTTTTTCTGGTGTTTAGTTTTCTTATATTTATCTGTTTTAAAACTACTAATACTTTTGTCCTTTTTACTATTATTCTTTAGTCTTCCCCTCCCAGGTACTAGTACAGGTTTCTTTTTCTTTTCCCTGTTCTGAGTTTAAAAAAAAAAATTTTTTTCTAATTTATTTTTCCCCCTTTTTTCTCATAGTTAATCCCATTCCTTGTTTTATTTTTTGCATTTTTTCCCATTTTTTTCTCCATTATTCTCCTTCTCTACCCTTTTTCTCTTAGTGCCCTAAGCCCAGATATTGCAGGTTTTCTTGCTTTTTCTTCTTCTTTTTCCCTTTTTTATTTTTTTGGTTACTGTTCCTGTGTGTTTACTTGGTGTGTTTTATGTCCATGTGCTTTTAGTTTTTTGATCATTATTTAACTATAATTTTTGTCTAATTGAGTGGGAGACAGCAACAGTCTCTATAAGACACAACTACACCCACACCTCCTACAACTTCACTTACTGAGCAAGAGCCACTACCTCCTTCTCCACCAATGGGCCAACAATAAAAAACCACCAACAAGAGCCTGAATCACCCTTGGCTGCTCTTCACAAACAGTTAACAGAGATCTAAATACAACACCACCACGATGTCTGAGAGACAACAGACCATCACAGTCTACACAAAGAAGCAGGATAAAGTGGTAGAAACAAGAGAGCAGGATACAGACCCAGAACTGATCCCTGAGGAAGAAGCAGCACTGGAACTCTCTGATAAGGAATTCAAAAGAATTATCTTTAGGTACCTTCAAAGGATTGAGAGACAGACCAAAGAAAACACAGGAAAAAACCATAGAAGAATGTTGGGAAAAAATGCAAGAACAAAATGACAAAATAAATGAAAAATTAGAAATGATTCTAAATCTACAGACATAAATCCAGAAGATTAATACTAAATTGGCTGACTCGACGGCACATAACAACAACAACAACAACAAGGGTAAAAGAGTAGAATCAATGCGATGGAAGACAGAATTAATGAGATTGAAGACAAATACCTGAATATTTCTTTGGAAAGGGATCAATCAGAAAAAAAATCAAAACAAAATGAAGAAAGTCTAAGGTTCATGTGCGATACCATCAAAAGGAGTAAGTTATGTGTCACTGGAATTCCAGAACAGGAAGAGAAAAATAAAACTACTGAGGAAATTGTCCAAGATTTGTTGGAGGAGAACTAACCTGATATGATGAAAGATGAGAATATATCCATTCAGGAAGTCCAATGAAACCCAAACAGGATAGACCCCAAAAGAAAATCACCAAGACACATCATCATCAAACTCATCAAAACCAAAGTCAAAGACAGAATCCTGAAAGCAGCATGGGAAAAACAAAAAGTTATTTACAAAGTTCAGCCAGTAAGATCAAGCTCTGTTTTCTCAGGAGAAACCATTCAAGCGAGAAGGCAATGGGAGGTATATATAAAACCCTGAAAGAGAAAAAGTTTCAACCAAGAATTGTATACTCAGCAAAATTGTCCCTCAAATATGATGGTGAAATTAGGAGATTTCCAGACAAGCAGAAACTAAGAGAATTTGTTAAAACCAGACCAACCTTACAAGAGATACTAAAGGGAGTCCTTTGAACAGGGAACCAAAAATAGCAAATATCAACTGACCATTAATACACAAGATGACATAACCCAGAAACCACAGCTATGGACACAGCCAAAGTAAAATGAGCTTATAAAATTGTAAACAGGGAACCAGAGACATCAATTGGCAAGAGAGGACAACTACAAA
>NW_006921628.1:7091608-7095103 GCF_000298275.1 Orycteropus afer afer
ATTGTGGTCAATGTCATGAGACAAAGTGTATGTGAACTGTTGTACGGAAAGTGAATTTGCTCTGTAAATTTTCACCCAAATCACAATTTAAAAAAAAACAAACAAACTAGGAAACAAAACAAAACAAAAGAGTAAATCGGTGCCAGCATACCTTGTTTTATTGTACTTCGCTTTATTGAGCTTCAGAGATATTGTGGGGTTTTTTTCTGTTTTTTTTTTTTTTTTAACAAATTGAAGGTCTGTGGCAACTCTGTGATGAGCAGGTCTATCAGTGCCATTTTTCCAACAGTATGTGCTCACTTTGTGTCTCTGTGTCATACTTTGGTAATTGTCACAATATTTCCAACTTTTTCATAATGTCATTGCACACTAACAGACGACAGTTATACTTACACTAGTAAGTATAACTTTTACATGCACTGTGAAACCAAAAAGTCGATGTGACTTGCTTTATTGCGATATTCACTTTATTGCAGTGGTCTGGAGCCAAACCTGCAATATCTCTGAAGTATGCCTGTATAATTTTCACAGAGGGCAATTTGGCAATACCTATGAAAATCAAATGGACAAGTCCACTGACCTAACAATTTTATTTCCAGGACTTTTTTCTGAGAGATATTTGCTCATATGACAAATGACTTTTCAATAAGATTCTTCATTGCAGCACTTTAATAGATAATATAAAAATGTTGTGAAGGTCAACAGAACTGGTAAAGAAATTATATTATACAATAGAATACTTTATGATTGTGAAGCAGAATCCAAAACTCTTTATCAACTGATAAGAAAAAAGAGCAATATGCAAAACAGTATATTCTATCACTTCAGTTATAAATACGTAGAAAAATAAGTCATGTGTATATACAGTTGACCCTTGAACAACATGGGCTTGAATTGCACAGGTCTACTTATACATGGGATTTGTTTCAATAAGTATATTGGAAAATTTTCTGGAGGTTGTGACAATTTGAAAAAACTCACAGATGACCCATGTGAAATATTGAAAAAATTAAGAAAAAGGTAAGTCATGGATGCTTAAAATATATGTAGATACTAGTCTATTTTATCATTTGCTGTCATAAAATAAGGAGCTCTGGTAGCGTAGTGCCTAAGGCACTTGACTGCTAACCAGAAGGCTGGTGGTTCAAACCCACTAGCCACTCCTCGGAAGGAAGATGGGGCAATCTACCTCCGTAGTGATACTGCCTCGGAAACCCAAGGAGGGGTCTCTATGAGTCGGGCCTGACTCGATGGCACATAACAACAACAATCATAAAATATACACAAATCTACTATAAAAATGTAAAATTTATGCAAACTTACACACACAAACACTGACAGATCATACACGGTGCGGTGCCATTCGCAGTCAAGAGAAATGTAAACAAATGTAAAGATGCAGTGTTAAATCACAACTACGTAACATTTATTGTAGTACATACTGTACTACTATGATAATTTAGTAGCCACCTCCTCTTGCTACTGCAGTGGCTGAAGTCTTCCAACTATCTGCTTAAAACACTGTGCGATGCTACTCATCTCTGCATAAGCAGTTCGTCTCTGCAGTAAATTATGTGTCACAGTAAAAAGTGATCTGTTGTGATTCTTGCATATTTTTCACTGTGTTTAGTGCATTACTGTAAACCTTGAATAACACCATAGGAAGTACCACTAGTGATGCTAGAAGGGCTACCAAGAATCAAAGTCATGACATTACAAGAAAAATTTGAAATGCTTGATATAAACCATAGATTGAGGTCTGAGACTGCAGCTGCTGCCATTTCAAGATAAATGAATCCAGCATAAAGACCGTCATAAAACAAGAAAAGGACATTCCTGACACCTTTGTTACAGCCTTGCCAGCAGACACAAAAAACTTGGACATTTTGCAGAATACCTTTTTTATTTCATATTGAAAATGCAGCTTTATTGTGGGTGCAGGGTAAAAAGGGATATGAGGAAAAGGGAAGTCATTATATGTTAACTCAAAGCCAAAGGAAGGTGAAGGACCTAACGTTAGAGAATGTAATGCCAGCAAAGGATGGCCTGATAATTTTAGAAAGAGGTTTGGTTTAAAAAATGTCAAGATAACAGGAGAGGTAGCTTTTGCTGACCAAGAGTCATCAGACAAGTTTCCAGACACCATTAAGAAAATCACTGAGGAGAAAAGAAATCTTCCTGAACAGTTTTTTTAATGCAGTATATCTGTTGTGTATATGTGTGAGTGTCTTATTCAGGAAAAAAGATGCCACAAAAGACATTTTTTAGTGAGGAACAGAAGCGAGCACTAGGATTTAAAGCAGGAAGGGATAGGCTAGTTTTACTGTTTTGAACAAATGCAGTCCGGGTTTATGATCAGGACTGCCCTGATCTATAAAGCGGCTAACTCTCCAGCATTGAAGGGAAAAGATAAACACCAGCTGTCAGTCAAGAAGGTCTGCACAGATTGGAGAAGAAAAAAAATCCATCAATATGCTATCTACAAGAGACACACCTTAGAGACAAAGACAAAAATAGACTAAAAATCAAAGGTTGGAAAAAGATACATCAAGCAAATGGCAACTTAAAAAGAGCAGGAGTGGCAATACTAATTTCTGATCAAATTGACTTTAAGACAAAAACCACCATATGATACAAGGAAGGACATTATACAATGATTAAAGGATCAATTGAACAAGAAGATATAACATAATAAATATCTATGGACCCAATGAAAGAGCCCCAAAATACATAAATCAGACTTTAAAAGAGTTGAAAAGCCAAAGAGATGACTCCACAGTCATACTGGGAGACTTTAATACAACACTTTCAATGAAAGATAGAACAACCTGAAAGAAATTAAACAAAGATGCAAAAGAGATAAGCAATACAATCCACCAACTTGACATTATAGACATCTACAGAGCACTTCACCCAACAACAGCACAATATACATTCTTCTCCAGTGCACATGGAATATTCTCCATGATAGACCATATGGTAGGCGATAAAGCAAGCCTTAACAAATTTAAAAACATCGAAATACTACAAAGCATCTTCTCAGATCATAATGCTATCAAATTAGAATCAACAATAGGAAGATCAATGGAAAAAGAGTAAATACATGGAAACTGAACAACACCCTCCTTGAGAAAGACAGGGTCAGAGAAGAAATCAAAATTGAAATTCAGAAATTCCTTGAATCAAACGAGAATGAGAACACAACATATCAAAATTTTTGGGACTCAGCAAAAGCAGTGATCAGAGGCCAATTTATACCAATAAGTGCACACATCAAAAAAGAAGAGCTAAAATCCACACTTTAAATCAACATCTCCAACAGTTAGAAAAAGAACAGCAAGAAAAGCCTACACTCACCAGAAGAAAGGAAATAATCAAGATTTGAGCAGAAATCAATAAAACAGAAAATAGAAGGGCTATAGAAAAAATCAACAAGACCAGAAGTTGGTTTTTTAAAAAGATCAATAAAATTGACAAACCACTGGCAAATTTAAC
>NW_006921628.1:7097599-7111765 GCF_000298275.1 Orycteropus afer afer
AGCTTTACTGGTTTTTGTTTCTCTAGAGAACCCAGTCTAACACACCGCATAACGTGGATGAACTTGGAGGACATTATGGTGAGTGAAATAAGTCAATTACAGAGGACAAATATTATATGAGTTTGTTATTATAAAAATCAAGGAAATGTTTATCTATGGAAGGAAGTTTTCTTTGTTGGTTACCAGGGGTGGGAGGAGAGGGGAGGGAACAGTGTTAGATAGGTAGAGATAAGTAATAATTTGGGTGAAGAGAAGGGCAATGTACCAAATATGAGTGATCAATATGGTGGCACCCAGGAAGAGGAAGACATAGAGAGGTACATGGGAGGTATAGACAACAAAGGTGAACCCTTTTGCACATACGGTACTGTGTTGTCAGTGAAGGCAAACATGGGTATACGGGTGGATAGATGGGTAGACAGGCTTTACTATTAGGTATGTCTGTGCAGCAGGGAATGTATCCAAGACCATGTATAGGGTTGGAAGACAATGGTTCTACAAGTGTATTTTTATGTTTTGTAAGAATTCCCAGGGGTATAGTAGAGCTGACAAGGCACAAGGTTGTAGTCATTTCTTGGTCACAGCCAGTTACCCAGAGGGAGCGAGTAGGTGAACCTGTGAGCTCAGGACCATAGTCTCAGGGGATATCAAGCTCAATTGGCATAGCACACTACACAAAACATTGTTTCTACCTCCTGCTTTGGCGAGTAGCGACTGGGATCTTAAAAGCTTGCAAGCAGCCATCTAGATGCAATGATGGGTCGGTCTCTCCTTGTCCAGAGCAAAGAAGAATGAAGAAAATCAAAGATTCATGGAAAGAATTAGTCCTAGAGACTGGTACACCATGTGATCTGCAGCCTATATCACTATGAGACCAGAAGAACTAGATGGTGCCTGGCTACCACTGTCAACCACTCAGAGGAGGATCTATGTAGGAGACCCTAGATAAAAAGGGAGAACAATGTGGAACAAAACTGAAAAGCATTTGCAAAAAAAAAAAAAAAAAAAAGGGAGACCAGGTTTGCTGGTCTGATAGAGCCTGGTGGAACCACTGGGATTATGGCCCCTAGCTGTCCTTTAGGTCTGGAATTGAACCCACACCTGTGGTTTCCAGCCAAGCAAAAGACAGGTATAGGAGTTGAACATTTACCTGAGGTAAATACACTGCTTGGAGATAACAATCATGGGAGAAAGAAGGGCTGCTTATGCACAGGGAGACAGCTCAGGGGGCAGGAGTACATGGAGGGATGGACACAGGGAAGAGGTGACTGTTGGGAGGAAGTGGGAAGGGAGCTGTTGCATTGTGGTGAATTGTGGTCAATGTCATGAGACAAAGTGTATGTAAACTGCTGTATGGAAAGTGAATTTGCTCTCTAAATTTTCACCCAAATCACAATTAAAAAAAAAAAAGGCCTGCACAACAAGAACCCTTTTTCTGGATTGGTTTCATTGATGCTTTGTCCCTGAAGTCAGAAATACCTTGCCAGTAAGGACGACGTTTTAAAGTACTTCCAATACTGGACAATGCCCCTGGCCACTCAGAATCCTATGAGTTCAATAACGAAGGCGTGGAAGTGGTTTACTTGCCCCCAAACACGAAGTCTCTAACTTAGTCTCTGGATCGGGGGTCTTAAAGACCTTTAATGGTACTCTATGGAAGGATTGTCAACACTATGCAAGAGAACCCTGATAAGAGTATCATGAAAGTCTGGAAGGATTACATCTTTGAAGATGTCATCATTCTTATAGAAAAAGTCATAAAAGCCAACAAGTCTGAAACAATAAATTCGTGCTGGAGAAAGATGTGTCCAGATGTTGTACATGACTTCACAGGACTTAAGACAGAGCCAATCAAGGATATCATGAAAAAGATTGTGGATATAGCAAAAAAAAAAAAAAAAAAAAAAAAGTGAAAGGTAAAGTGTTTCAAGACAGGGATATTGGAGAAATTCAAAAAGCTAACAGATACCCATTGTTTTGGTTACCTACTGCTGTTCTAACAGAAAATACCACAAATGGGATGGAATAGCTTTAACAAATAGCAGTCTATTCTCTTACAGTTTTGGAGGCTAGAAGTCTGAATTCAAAGTGCCAGGCTCTAGGGGCTGGGTCAAAGTCTCTCAACCTTGGGCTTTAGCTCTGCCTCTTGCTTTTGGCACACTGAAGTTAGAGGCTTTTCTTCACTCAGGCAGCTGCTGGCTGCTAAGGCTGACAAATCCAAGTTCAACAAGAAAAAGGCACAGTCCTATTATCACCAAACCACATGGCTGGCCATTGATTCAAGTCCATTAAAAGTCCCAAGATCAGCAGAGTATGCCAAGCTGCTGAATGAAGACTGCTACATGCAGGGCCCAAGCATGTCATAAGCTAGAGACCATTCCCTAAGCTTCTCTTTATATATGGGAAGCAGACCACATCCGTAAAGCAGCTACTCAGCTTCTTGTGGCAGATTCCACCATGGAGTTGATTGCCAGTCTCATCGTCGGGAATAATTACCACCAACTGCCCAGCCACTCAAAAGTAGGCCCAGCCAAGTTGACATATAACTTTAACTACCACAGCCACCAGAAGAATTAACAGATGATGACTTGATGGAGATAAGTGCTTCTGAACAATGCCAGACAACGAGGAAGACAATACAGAAGAAACAGTGCAAAAAAACAAATTGACTTTAGACAGTCTGGCAGAAAGGTTTTCATTATTCAAGACTGTTTTTGACTTCTTTTATGACATGGACCTTTCTAAGACACAGGCATTGAAACTAAAGCAAACAGTGGAAGAAGGATTGGTACCATATAGAAACATTTTTAGAGTAACGAAAAAGCAAAAAAGTCAGACAGAAATTATGATGTATTTCTGTAAAGTTACACAGAGTTTGCTTGCCTCTCCTGCCTCCCTTTCCACCTCCTCCACCTCCGCCACCCTTGAGACAGTACAACCAACCCTTCTTCTTTTCCTCCTTCTTCTACTCAGCATGAAGACAAGGAAGATGAAAACTTAGATGACGATCCACTTCCAGTTAATGAATAGTTAATAATCATTATGTTGTACAGTTAATAAATTTATCTGTTCTGTATATGTGTGTTTTTGTGTGAAAATCTAATAAATGTATGACAAGAACTGTGGTAACTGACTGTTTATGTTATTGGTAAGGCTAAAAGTAGGCTATTAGTATTAAGTTTTGGAAGAGTCAAAAGTTACATGTGGATTTTTGACTCCATAGGGAGTCGATGCCCCTAACCTCTGTGTTGTTCAAGGGTCAACTGTATATTTGTTGTTGTGTGTAGTCGAGTCACATGAAGACACTCATGTTGTTGTTGTTGTTAGGTCCCCTTGAATTAGTTCTGACTCATAGCGACCCCATTAACAACAGAATGAAATATTGCACCATCTTACACCATCCCCATAATCATTGCTATGTTTGAGATCATTGCTGCAGTCACTGTGCCAGTTCATCTAATTGAGGGTCTTTCTTTCTTGCTGATCCTCTACTTCACCAAGCATGATGTCCTTCTCCAGGGACTGGTCCCTCCTGATAACACGTCCTAAATACATGAGACAAAGTCTCACCATCCTTTTAAGGAACATTTTGGCTGTACTTCTTCCAAAGCAGATTTGTTCATCTTCTGGTAGTCCATGGTATATTCAATATTCTTTGCCAAAACCATTACTCAAAGACATCAATTCTTCTTCAATGTTCCTTATTAACTGCCCAGCTTTTGCATACATATGAGGCAACTGAAAATACCATAGCTTGGGTCAGGTGCATCTTAGTCCTCGAAGTGACATCTTTGCTTTTAAACACTTAAAAGAGGTCTTTTGCAGAAGATTTGTCCAGTACAATACATCATTTGATTTCCTGATTGCTGCCTCTATGGGTTGACTGTGGATCCAAGTAAAATGAAATTCCTGGTAACTTCAATATTTTCTCTATCATTATGTTGCTTATCAATCCAGTTACGAGGATTTTTGTTTTATTTATATTGAACAACTTAAAAATGGCCAACATTAATGAAACAATAATTTAGACACTGGGCAAAGGTGATGCAGACTGTGATTCTTGAGAAAAAGGAAACAAACACAACAAACCCTATTATTCCCTAGGTTTTATGTCTCGAAGTACATTCCAGTGAAGCAAGGAGAACAGCTGAATGTGCAGCAACGCAGTGCTACTGAGTTGGGAAGGCTGAGGTTAGAATTTGAGGTGGCTGAGGCTGATAAAAACTGCACAGTTCCAATTAGATAGGAACTATGCAGAGAAAAAGAACTCATATATCTACATAACAGTACCCTTGACTCTTTGCTGAATACTCTGATGTGCATGCATAAGGCCAAGCAACAAGCAACTCGAGAGCTGCTAACTGGGGAGTTCCCAGAGCTCATGCAAAACTGAGAAGCATTCAAATTCCCATTAGCTATATTAGATAGTCCTTGTCTTTGAGCTACATTAGATAGTCCACTTGGGGGCATTCACCTTAGTGGTGGAGCTAAATTATCCACTGAATAAAGGCCATTCTAAACCTGCTCTAATAAATCTTTAAAATACTCTTTGCATGTCTGACCCATAGACTTAGGACTTGCCAACCTCTACAACTGCTTGAGCTATTTGCTACATGAGGTATTTCCTATTTTATCAAGGCAAATCTCTCTCTCTCTCTCTCTCTCTGGATATACTTCATTGGTTTTGCTTCTCTAGAGAACCCGGTTTAAGACATTTTTTAAAATGTAAAAGCCATTCTTAGCTTGTAGGC
The DNA here is from genome assembly GCF_000298275.1 of Orycteropus afer afer. Classification (NCBI taxonomy): domain Eukaryota; kingdom Metazoa; phylum Chordata; class Mammalia; order Tubulidentata; family Orycteropodidae; genus Orycteropus; species Orycteropus afer. The sequence goes on from NW_006921628.1 coordinate 7,102,351, forward strand.
TATATAAAAATAAGTCAGGGCTGGATATGGACCACAAGTGTTATTTGCCAACTCTTGAACTAGCAGAACAAAGCTCAACAATCTTTAAAGGAAGACAACAAAATCCAAGCCATTAACAATATAACATATACAATGTCCAACATTCAATCAAATATTACTTGGCATGCGAAGAAGCAGAAAAATGTAACCCATAATCAGGAAAAACATCAGTGCATAGAAACAGGACAAGAATGATGGAATTAGTAGTTCAAATTGTATTCAATTATTTAAAGGAATACACGAACAGAGTGAAAAATAGAAGATATATAAAAAGAAGGAATTTCTAGAGACAGAACATATATGAACTGAAACAAAGAATGAAGGATGAGATTAGCAGCAGATTAAATATTACAAAAGAAATCAGCAAATTCAAAGATAGTAATAGAAACTATCCAACTGAAGCACAGATACAAAAAATTAACAAATAATGAGCAGAGTAGTAATCACTTGTGGCATAATATCAAGCTAATTTATATGTAATTGGAATCCTGGGTAGGAAAAAAACACAACAACCCACTGTTGTCTAGTGAATTACAACTTGTAGTGATGCTATAGGACAAAGCAGAATAGCCCCATAGGGTTTCCAAGGAAGACTGTAAATCTTTACAGAAGCAAACTGCCACATTTTTCTCCCATGCAGTGGCTGATGTTTGAACCACTGTTCTTTTGGTTAGCACCTGAGTGTTTTAACCACTGTACCACCAGGGCTCTTTGGAATCCTGGGTGGGGAGGTGCAAAAAATATTTGAAGAAATAATGGTGAACATTTTTTCCTCAAGTTGAGGAAAACTATAAATCCACAAGAACCTCAATGAACCCTAAGGAGAATAATTAACCTCTCTGAATATCTGAAATGAGGGTTGAAGAATCAAACAGCAGTAACTTTAAACCTGGTATTTCATAAATAGAAAATTATCTGGGTTCCTAACAGAATATATTTTTCTTTTACCTTGTCAGGTCTTAAGCACCGAAGAATTATTATTTTCTGTAGTTCATTTAGTGTTGTATCCATTGGTTGTGGAAATTTAGCATTGTGTGGCTCTTTACTGTCATAGATTGCCCTCCATTCTAATATATTTTCAGAAAAATGCTCCCTAATGGAAAAAAAAAAGCTTAGTATTTTTTTTTTTTCATTGCAGAAAAAAATGGAAAGAGAGATTGCTAGCAAGGGGATGAAAAAAGAAAGCTATAGGACTACTTAAAAATGATTAGATTGCAAATTTACTTATCGCTATACAGTACTAAGTCATCAAATTCCAATAATTACCTGAGTCCTTTAAAGGCAGGATATTCACTTGCACGACAAATTTCCTCCCAGCTTTTATCCTGTAGCCAAGATGGATCAGGATTTTTCTCAGCACTCTTAAGACTTACTCCTCCAGTTAAAAGAAACATCAGTTCCTGGTATTCAATCTCTTTCCTTGCCCTGTATTCCCAAAATAAGTACTGTTGTAAATTGTTGATCTTAAAATTAAATGAAGTCAATTTCAGCTTGTAGCCAGGATGGAGAAAACAAGACTGAACCTAGCCTCCAGCTATGAACAGCTAGAAAACTGAGCAAAATGAGTGAAACAATTGTTTTCTTGAAATTGTACAAGAGCCAGTACAGGACTTTAGTCCTTGAAAGGAGGGACATAAATTAGGTAAGCCCTAAGATTGTCTCAGTTGTCTGCCAGAAGGCACTTTCTGGACCGTGGATTATGGAGGGAATCTAAATCAGAGTTTGACAGTATTGCTGAGCTGAAGAGACAGAGAGAAGAGTCAAGAAAGCCTGAGGAAGCAGCTTCATGATTTAAAAAAAAAAAAAAATTGCATCGATTCTGAGTCATAGCAACGCTGTAGGACACAGTAGAACTGCCCCATAGGGTTCTTAAGTCTATAAATCTTTATGGAAGCAGACTGTCTCATCTTTCTCCTGTGGAGTGGCTGGTGGGTTCAAACTGCTGACCTTTTGGTTAGCAGTCAAATGCTTAAACCACAGTGACACCAGAGTTGCTTCATGATAAAGGAGCTCCAGAAATCTGCACAGGTATCCTCTTGGTTCTATTGCTAAACTCTATCAGGCCAGACAGTGAATGTCTGGGGAGTTGTAAACAAAGTAATTCTCAGATCTCACACCAAACCAAACCCACTGCCCCATCTTCCTTCCGTGGAGAAGCTGGTGGGTTTGAACTGCCAACCTTCTGTTTTGCAGTCAAATGCCTTACACACTGCACCACCACAGCTCCTTGTGAGTTCTTGCAGCCAGGGTTGGGTCTTTGTTGAACACCAGAGGAATTCAGTGGAGACACCAGAGGGATCACATCTTGGTAGTGAAGCTAATGTAGCCTTAGTGTGAAGGCTACTCTAAAATTACCATAAGAAATCTTAGAAAACAAGCCTTGAAAGGATCAAAATAATTCAGTAATAATTTAATTACCTGGAAAAGTAAAGTCTAATACTCTTTAAAGGAATCATTTATCAATACAAAATTCACAACATCCTTAACCAAAAGAAAAATCAGTCAATAGAAATAGACCTAGAACTAACAGACATGATACAATTAGCAGACAAGAATGTTAAAACATCTATTATAAATATATTGAAGGCTTTAAAGGAAAATGTAAACGTAATGAGAAAAATGGATATAGATAGATAGATAGAGATGTATTATTGTTGTTGTTATGTGCCGTCGAGTCAGACCCGACTCATAGCGACCCCTCCTTGGGTTTCTGAGGCAGTATCACTATGGAAGTAGTGTATAGACACAGAAATATAAAGAAACCCAAAAGCAACTTCTAGAGACAAAAAACACCATGTTTGAAATATAAATTCACTCATTTCTTTTTGCCCTCAGATGTATAGAAGTTAAAACTATTCCTTACCAGCAGACCTGCCCTACAAGAAACATTAAAGGAATTCCTTCAGGAAGATGGAAATCTGTATTTACACAAAAGAACGAGAGGACCAGAAATGGTAACTATGTGGGTAAACATAAAAAATCCTATTATTTAAATCTCTTTAAAAATTGACTATTTAGAGAAAATAACCACAATGTACTGTGGAGTTTTTAACATATCTGCCAATAAAATATATGATACATATATGTGTTATTGTTCTCTTTACAGACAGGCATGTCTATTATTATTTACAGGCAAGGTGATCCCTGGGGGTTGGTTCAGTGCCAAGTCTGAAGGATATCTAAGGGCCACAGTCTCAGGGGTTCCACCAGTCTCCATTAAGTCTGGTATTTATGATTTTGAATTTTGTTCTACATTTTCCTCCCACTCTAAGACCTTCAACTGTGATCAGAGTAGTCAATAGTGGTAGACAAACACCATCTAGATTTTCTTGTCTTAATCTAGAAGAAGCTGTTGCGTTAGTCTTTTAGGCTAATTGCGTCCTTGAGTCTTTGATTTTCTTCACTCTCTTTGCTCCAGATGGGGACAGACCAATAGTTGCATCTTAGATGGCTGCTCACTAGCTTTGAAGACCCCAGTTGCTATTTAACACAACAGGAAATAGAACATTGTCTTTGTGAACCATATTATGCCAATTGACTTAATTGTCCCTGAAGACTGTGGCCCTAAGCCCCCCAAGCCCAGTGATTCATTCCTTCAAGTTGTTTTGTTATAAGAAGCCGTATTTTTAAGATTAGGTCTTTCTAGTATGTTTTCTAAATAACTAAATTAAGAAAAAAAATAAGTAACTTACAGAAGAAGATTGGCACATAATAAAAAGGAAAACAACATCTTGTCCTTCTCAAATAGTGATCGGCATATATTACAATACAAGTTGTATGTGAAGTGGTCATTTAAGTATCGGAGACGCTTTTCCAAAATTTTGGATTTGTTACTAAAAGGTTAAAAAGAGGAAAATATACTGGGTCAAAATAAAATTAAGAAAAAACAAAAACATATGAATTAAAATGTAAGCTGTTTTCATTTTATCCAGTATTAAAAACACACTATGTGTAAAACTGCACACACACACAAATAAGTGAATGTAAAACTGACAAAATATGAATAAGCTCTACATATTGTATTAATGTTAATTTCCCAGTATGAAATTGAACTTTAGTTATGTAAGATGTTACCACTGGAAAAACTGTGTGATGGCTATATGGGACCTCACTAAACAGCTTTTTTTTTTTTTTTTTTTTTGAAGTTTCTTGTGAATCTATAAGTATTTCAAAATAAAGTGTTTTTTTTTTTTTTATAGAGCATAATGCAATGAAGAAGTGAAATATGGTTAACACTATTTCCAAAATCCTACATTTCTTATTCTACTCTAAAATAACTGAAAACAATCAGTTAATCAACTATTTGAAGCTCTATTAGTATGAGGCTACAGAGGGAAAAAAATGTAAGAAATAAGGATGTATGAAACATTCACATACCCCTTAAAATGTAGATAAAGATCTACACATTAAAAACACACATTAAAAATCAGAAAATATACAGACAAAAGTGTCTATTTCTACGTAGGGTTATGACTGTTACTTATTCTTTACACTTTTTTAATATTTTTAAAAATTTTGCAGTATTTTTTTCCATTAAATTTTTTAAAAGTAATATTTGTGGCAATGTAAAATGACATAGTCATTCTGAATAATAGTTTGGCAGTTTCATTAAAAACTGAACAGCAACTACCACATGTCCCAGCAATGGCACTTCTGGACATTTATCTCAGAAAAATGAAAACTTACATTCACACAAAAACCTGTCCATGAATGTTTATAGCAGTTTTATTTATAGTAGCCAAAAATTGGAAATAACTCAGATGTCCTTCAACAGGCGAGTGATGAGACAAATTTGTATGTTTGCATCACAGAATATTTCTCAACAATAAAAAGGAGCAAACTATTGGTACTTTATTAATTGAAATTAAACTAAACTGTTGTTTAGTTTAAAAATGGCTTCATGGGGTAGTTTTGCTTCAAGGCTTAAAGATCATTTCTTGCCAATATATTCAGGTGTTTACCCATTGTCAATAGATCTAGTAAGTCTGGTTTTCATATGAATTGGTAGTTTCTATCCCCAATTTTCTTCCTGTTGATCAAGATCCATCTATTGGGTCCTTGATGAAAATATTCAATAATGGTAGCTGAACACCATCTATTTCTTTTGATCTCATGGCAGAGAAGGTAGTAGTTTATGAAGACAAACTTGTAGTCTATTTCCTTCTCCAATTCTTGGGTCTCCTTTTTCCTCTGCTGTTCCAGGTGAATAGAGACCAATTGTCATATTCTGGTGGCTGCTCATAAGCTTTTAAGAACCTAGGCACTATTCCCTGAACTAGGAGGTAGCAGACTTCATGTTTTTATTACTTTTAGAAAATTCTCTGCATGTATTTCTTTAAATAAAACTTTGTCCTATTACCTTTTTTCTCTATATACAGGATTCCAATTATACACAGGCAAAACTTTTCACTATGTCCTTTTTCCTCTGTGCTTCAATATGCATATTTTCTTCTAATCTGTAAACCAGCTCATTAATTTCCCTTTTGCGTTATCTAACTTGCATTAAACCATATATTGAGATCTTAATTTCAATCACTGACTATTTTGGTTCTAGAATTTCCATTTAATTCTTTTAAAAATAGATTCCAAGTCTCTGGTGAAATTTGCCTTCAACATATTGATAGTTATTTTAAAGAACATGAATGATAACTGTTGTTATTGTTTGGTGCCATCAAGTCGGCCCCGATTCATAGCGACTCCTCCTCCTTGGGTGTCCAAGACAGTATCACTTCAGAAGTAGATTGCCCAACCTTCCTTCCGAGGAGTGGTTGGTGGGTTTAAACAGCCAGCCTTCTGTTTAGCAGTCAAGTGCCTTAGGCATTATGCTACGAGAGCTATCTAAATCACCTATTGGTCTATTTCTATTGCTTGTTTTTTTCACTTGGTTTTGGCATTTCATGGTTTCTTAGCATACTATGTAAACTTTTATTAAATATTAGACACAGTGTGTGAAACACTGTATGGAATCTGAATAATGTATCTTCCTCTGGAGAGTATTTAATTCTCTCCAAGCAGAAAGAGAGAGAGGACATAGGCAGATCTACTCAAAGCTAGGCTTCACACTTTGCTATGTTTGCTCTATTTCCCTTACTTATAGGAAATAGCTCTTCTTGAGATCTCAACTGAGTATGTAGCAGCACCCCTCCATCTTGGCAGCTTCTCCAGTCTCTGTCTTACCAGCTTCAGGAAATTTCTGAATAGTTATTTATCCATCTAGCTGCAGCTTTCTTTTTGTTTCCTTACTCTGAAGTTCTCTCCTCTCCAGGATCTTGTCCCCTCAACTTCCAGCCATGAGGCAGCACCAAACTCCAACCTCTGTCTCCTCAGTCCAGCCTAGATTGCTTACTAGCCCTAGATTGCTGCTTTCCACTTTGTCTGTTCCTTTGCTCTGAGAGTTAGATAACACCCTAAGGGAAAAAGTAGAAGTCTATATGGGCCTCAACTTGGTGTGCTTTTCTTCTCTCCAGTATCTTGGTTCCTCAAATTCTGATTTCATCAGTTACTCTCCAAATCCTTTGAAGTTTTTATATGTGTTCCTAACAGGGACAGTCAAATAAAAGCTACTGTATAATGGTCAGAAGCAGAAGTATCTTATTAAATGTCAATGACTATGGATTTTTGGTTTTAAAATTTCAAAAAGTTTCATTTGGATCTTTTTCAAACCTCTTGTTCTCTTTTCATTGTAGCTTACCTTTTCTTAAGTTTTTTTTTTCTTTCATCTCTTTAATCTTCAAAACATACTTATTTTATGTTCTTTTTACAGATCTTACAAAATCTTAAATTATTAGGAATGCTAATCCTCCTTGTGGGAGCTCTGGTAGCATAGTGGCTAAGGCACTTGACTGCTAACCAGAAGGCTGGCGGTTCAAACCCACCAGCCACTCCTCGGAAGGAAGGTTGGGCAATCCAATTCCGTAGTGATACTGCCTCGGAAACCCAAGGAGGGGTTGCTATGAGTCAGGGCTGACTCAACGGCACATAACAACAACAACAACAACAATCCTCCTTGTTTGTCTCATATGCTCTTTCATGGTAGTTCATTTCCTTATATGTTTGCTAAAGTTTTACTGTGAGCTCATCTTTGACAGGAATCATTTATTATGTAGAAATTCTGAGTAGCCTAGGTTGTGGAAGTGTGCCTCCAGAATAGTTCTGTGTTTCAATCTTTCATGGCCCTAGATGACCTTGGGGTCATAGCCTGGAACCAACATTTATGCTAATTCCTCAGCTTGACTTTCTTCCATTATATGGGTGCATAAATTCAAATTCCAAATCACAATTGGGATAATTTAGGAATTTCAATCACTCGAGATTATTCCATCGAGAGCCCATATAGAAACAAATTTCTTTTAGTCCCTATGGTAAAACTTATCATATTTATCATATTTTTATTAGCATGTATCATAGTTACTAAATATTAGACATTGCTTTAAACACTTTACAAATAGTATCTCATTTAATTTTCATAAACAATTCTATAATTTAGATACTATTATTATCCTTATTTTGCTTACTACAAAAATAAGAAAAAAAAGTTAAAATTTTTAAAGAAGGAAGGTGAGAATAAATGATGCTAAGTCACGGTTACCTGTCATGAATAGAGTTGATATAAAGGTTCACAAACCAGCTCAGAGAGTATTGGTACATGGGATCAATGTTAGCCAGGTCTGCAATACTAAAGAATAACACTGATGAATGTTTAGCGATGGGTCTGTAGCCTTCTCGAGACTCTGCTATTTTGAGTTCTGTTTTTTCTGCAATCTAGGAGAAGAGAAAAATCAAGATTAAGAAAAGAGAGAATGTATAAAAAAAAATACCTCCTAACCAAAACACAAAGTTTATTTTAAAAAAAGAAGGGGGGAGGGCGTGGGAGAGGAAAGAAGAAAGAGGGAAAGGGGGAGGAAGAAAGGGAGGGAGAGACAGAGGGAGGAAATAAGAAAAGAAAATCAGCATTGCAGATTAACGGTGTGATTAGCCATCAACCATCTCATTCTTATTTGAGGTGTACCAAAGCCGTTAATCCTTGCTTATTCATTGCCTGATTATGACATGTGTCTACTACAGTCATTCATCCCCTTTTATGAAAGAGAGCGATAGAGAGCATGTATATATATTTAATGGGTCAACATGTTTACCAGAGCATAACACAATGTCTGACGAAGTAGTTACTAAAAAAATGCCTGTTGGCTACGGAATGTTTATTCCATCATAAAAAGGAGAAGGTCTAATACATGCCAGGACTTGAATGAGCCTTGGAAACAGTATGCTAAGTCAACTAAGACACAAAAAGACAAATATTATATGATCCTACTTATATGAAATAACTTGAATAGATAAATAACTAGAGACAAACAGTAAATTAAGAGTCCTTGGGTGCCACAAATGGTTAAGTGTTAGATTACTAGTGTAAAGGTTGTTGGTTTGAACTCACCCAGAGGCAGAAACGTGAGAAGCTGAAGGCAGGTGGTACTGGACATTAGTGCTAAAATGTATCAGGACCAGAGTTGATTTCTATATGAAAGATGAATGTGCAAGGGAACAGACACAAATGTTTTACAAAAGAAACTGGTCTTCAGGGGGTGCAGAGAGCACAGGTGAGGATCACACGGCTCAAAGACAGGGGGAGAGACACAGAACATAGCAACTTAATGCTTTCTATTTACTTCTGAGGCCTGAGTGTACTTCATGTAATTGAGTTATAAAATATTCCTTTGTATTTTTTTTTATTTGAGCTAATTTGAGTGGGTTTCTTTTCCTTGCAAACAAACTTTTCCAAGAATTAAACAGTATAATCATAAATGAACTAAAAAGGTAAGCTCTGCACCTCAATCTTGACTAAAGATTAAGTAAGTAAAACAGAGTTATCAGCCATGGAAATTAATGACCTTTTACCTATGAAAGCATAATCTCAGCATTCCCACTGATTCTTCTATTTAAACCTTAACTTTTCAATTCAAATGCCATTTAATCATTAATATCAACATCAAGCCAAAAAAAAAAAAAAATCCAAATACTGTTATTATTTCTAACCAGTACTTAATAATTTAACTCATATTCCATGGCTTGATGTTCAGTATATTTATAAAGTATTTTTGCTAATTCCTTACTATGAAATACTAGACTTGATAAATAGATATGGTTTCTTTTTATCATTTACCACTAATATCCTCCAATCAAGGAATAAGACATTTCCCAAGAAATAAATATTGCAAGTATATGTTAGACATATATATTAAAAGGGGATAATTGTTTATAAAAAAAATTCCTGCTATATAGGAGCTCTGAAAGCATAGTGCCTAAGGCACTTGACTACTAACCAGAAGGCTGGCGGTTCAAACCCACCAGCCACTCCTCGGAAGGAAGGTTGGGCAATCCT
>NW_006921628.1:7112326-7122889 GCF_000298275.1 Orycteropus afer afer
GCCAGGCTTCTGGTGAGCAGTCAAGTGCCTTAGGCACTATGCTACCAGAGCTCCCACTTGAACCAATATATGTGCATATATCTCCTTTTCACTCATTCTTAGTAAGAAATAAACCAACCAGTAATAAATGCTCCCTATTTTCCTTCCCCTTAAAAACAGTAATGATAACAATAAGACAGATTGGTGAGAGAACAATAAGAAGTAGGTTCTGCTTTGATGGAATTGGGAAGGAGGACATAAAAGCATATTTCCACCATAGTTACAGAAGGATGACTGTTCTATCTAAGACCCTACCCACCTAGTTCTCCCTAAAAAAACAGTGTACCTGACCAGGAGGAGCTGTCACATCTTTATATTCATGCAAAACCAAACTCATCCAGAGGGGAAGTGTGACTAGATGTTCTGAGGCTTCTGGCCCAGAAATGGATGGATGGTGGGAGATAGTGGAGGGATGCTGAGTGACCAGTACATTTTTTTTTTTTTTTTTTACGTTTCTGATTAACCCAATGTTAAAAACCAGCAATAACAAAACAGCTGCTGTTGAGCCAATTCTAACTTACGTCAATCCCATGAGTGTCAGAATAGAACTGTGTGCTTTATAGAATTTTCCGTGGCTGATGTTTTAGAAGTAAATCACCAGGCCTTTCTTCTGAGGCACCTGTGAACCACCAAGCTCTCCGTGAGCAGCCAAATACATTAACCACTTGCACCAACCAGAGGCTCCTTGCCCACTGTTATGCAACAACGTAACACACTGACGTGGAGTCGGACCCAACTTCTAGCAACCCCTCCTTAGGTTTCTGAGGCAGTATCACTATGGAAGTAGATTGCCCAACCTTCCAACGAGTGGCTGGTGGGTTTGAACCTCCAGCCTTTTGGTTAGCAGTCAAATGCCTTAGGCACTATGCCACCATTGGGTGGGTCTATTAGAATTGAAAGAATTCTAATAGATAATCAATCTAATAGATAATCAACTTATAAATTTGACATAATGCTATTTATCCGTGTTAGATAAATATGCAATAAATGACTTGTATCCTATCCTCCACTTACCATCCTTGACTCTCATACCTCTCTCCCAAACAAATGACAAAGCAATGTCAGAAAATCCCTACTGGTTTCTAGAACTTAACCAGCAGCTAACCCCACACATTTCAAGCTCCACTCAAATAAAATTTGAATGAATCTGACTCACCTATCTTACTATCTAATCATAAAAAATACATTTCTAAAAATTTCATTCTAAATTTATTTCTTCTGTATAGAGATAAAAAGGAGCTCTGGGGTGCGATGGTTAAAGGATTCAGTTACTAACTAAAAGGTCAGTGGTTTCAATCCACAAGCTGCTCTGCAGGAGAAAGATGAGGCAGTCTACTTCTGTAAAGATTGACAGTTTTGGAAACCTGTGGAACTGTTCTACTCGGTCCTAAAGTGTCTCTATGAGTTCAGAATTGACTCAATGGCAGTGGGTTTTAGTTTTGGGTATATATATATATATATACATATATATATCAGACTAGGTTTTGAATAATTCTGATAATGGTAAGAGATACTGTGATTTTAAAATTCATTTCTATGTTTTAGCATTTTATCAATTCTTTTTTCTTTTGCAGGAAGCTTATCACAGCATTTTCCTCAAGGACTGGAAGACAAAAGAATTGAAACATTTCTAGGATTCTTTATTCACCTGCTGTTTCTTTGTTATCTCATTGGACATGATTTTAGCAGAGTCTAAGATTTTAATTGCACTTTCATCTTCTAAAATGTTGCCTTCTGAAGATGATAATGTTTCTAAAATTCTTTTCTCTATATCTTTTAGTTGTTTCTTATTAGCTGCAGACTGAAGAATAAGAGCATTTCGTTCCTCTTCTAGTTCTGGTCTAAAAAGATAGAAATATTTAATATAAGTTTGTAGTACTTTATCTAAATTTATATGTAAGTGTTATGTATCACAATTTTATAGATATTTAAGCAATTTTTCAGACATCGTAACACAAACTAAGGTTATGTCTCTTTATCTTAATCCAAGAAAATGAAAATCACTTCTATACAAATAATAATCTGAGAAATTTAAGCAAAAAGAAAAAAAATGTATTAATTGCATACATGTTAAATGTGGCAATAGCTTATACAAAATAAGTTTAAGAAAACATTGGGTTTATCCATCTGGAAGCCACTTATGTGAGAATAAGAACTGGAGAAGAGACTGAAAGCAGGCAATGTCTTATTTATTCCTTGGCTTTGTCATCAGTTAATTTTAATCATCTACAATAGCAGAGATAGAAAGGATATACAACTGGTTTATCAGATGATAGACAAAATTGGCACTTATGTCTTAATAAAGATGGTGTAAAATATCTAAGTAACACTGTCCGTAATGTTATACAGTATGTTATGTCATGTGACATGTGTACAACTAATTTTAATTTGGTCTTTGTTGCAGAAGGTACTCTCTAAACTCTTGGAATTTCCATAAAAATTAGTAATTATGTCACTCATTAACTCTTTTATTTCTACAGCAGAAGCATGTATTCAACATGTGGTTTCTTCATGCTTTGGTGGTGGGAAAATTCCAAAATCCTTATTTCTCTTTTAGAGACTGATTCAGTAGGATGTGTGTGTGAGAGAGAGACAGATGTATTTATTACAGTGTTGAAAGAGAAATAGTCGATTATGTGGACGTGTATTAGGTACAGCCAAGCTGGATGTTTCCATTTGGTAAGGAAGGTACACATGCATGTTTACATTTATGTAAAATATTTGCAGTGAAAAAGAGGAAGATCCTCTACAACATGGATTGACACAGCGGCTGCAATGATGAGCTCGAGCTTAACAAAGATTGTGAGGATGGTGCATGACCAGGCAGTGTTTCGTTCTGTTGTACTATGAGTCAAACCTGACTTGACAACACCTAACAGCAATAACAATAATGGAAAAAATACATAAAATATGAAGAAAATAATGAAATTGCCTATAAACTTACCTCCCTAGGCTTGGTCACTGTTAACATTCTGATGTATTGTTTCCAATCTTTATGTGTGTATGTGTGTGTGTGTGTGTGTGTATACACACACAAATGTTTATATTTGTTATCCATCCATTAGTATATATATATATATATATATATATATATATATATATATATATATATATATATATATATATATGTATAATTGTTTTTTAAATGGAAAACATTTATTTATTTATTCATTTTTTATTTTTGCAGTGTTCTCTCCCATCCCTTCCCACCCCTGGTAACCAACAAAGTTAGTTTTCTTCCATATATAAACCTTTCCTTGACTTTTTACAATAACGAACTAATACTATGTTTGTCCTTCTTTGATTGACTTATTTCACTCAGCATAATGTCCTCCAAGTTCATCCACGTTATGAGGTGTTTTGCAGATTCTATGTTATTCTTTAGGGTTGCATAGTATTCCATTGTGTGTAAGTACCATAGCTTGGTTATCCATTCTTCTGTTGATGGGCACCTAAGTTGTTTCCATCTTTTTGCTAATGTAAACAGTGCTGTGATGAACATGGATATGCATATATCTGTTCTAATCCTGGCTCTCACTTCTTAGGATATATACCTAGTAATGAAATTGCTGCATCAAATCATATTTCTAATTCTAACTTTTTAAGGAATCACTATACTGCTTTCCACAGTGGTTGTATCATTTAACAGTCCCACCAGCAGTGTATGAGAGTCCAAATCTCTCCACATCATTGCCAGCATTTATTTTCTGTCTTGTTGAACTTTGTTACGAGTGCTGGGGTGAGATGGTATCTCGTTGTTTTGATTTGCATTTCGCTATTGGCTAATGATCATCAACACGTCTTCATTTGTTGGCCGCCTGAACATCCTCTTCAGTGAAGTGTCTAGTTATGTCTTCTGCTCATTTTTAAATTGTATTGTTTGTCTTTTTGTTGTTGAGGTGTTGGCGTTTTCTATAAATTTTAGAGGTAAGTCCCTTGTCAGGTATATCATTGCTGAGTATTTTTTTCCCAAACTGTAGGTTCTCATCTTACTCTTTTGGGGAAATCTTTTGAAGGACATAAAAAATTTAATTTTTAGAAGGTTCCAGTCATCTAGTTTATCTTCTGCTGTTTGTGCATTTTGAGTTATGCTTCACAGCTGTTTATGCCATGAATTGTTGTTGTTGTTATGCACCACTGAGTTGGACCTGACTCATAGTGATCCCTCCTTGGGTTTCCAAGGCAGTATTACTATGGAAGTAGATTGCCCAACCTTCCTTCCGAGGAGTGACTGGTGGGTTTGAACCTGCAGGCTTTTGGTTAGCAGTCAAGTGCCTTAGGCACTATGCTACCAGAGCTCCTAGGGCCCCTAAATTTGCCCCTATTTTTTCCTCGAGGAACTTTAGAGTTGTAGGTTTCACAGTTAAGTCTTTGACCCATTTGGAGTTAGTTTTTATGTATGGTGCAAGGTATGGATCTTGTTTCATTTTTTCTGCAAGTGGATATCCAGTTTTGCCAGCACCATTTGTTAAAGAGACCATCTTTTCCCCCATATAATGGATTTCAGCCCTTTGTCAAAAATCAGCTGACCATTGGTCGATGGATCTATTTCTGGGTTCTCAATTCTGTTGCACTGGTCTATGTAATTGTACCAATACCAGGTGTTTTGACTACTACTGTGGCTGTATAGTAGGGTTTTGAGATTGAGGAGTGTGAGACCTACTTTGTTGCTGTTCTTCAATAAGGCTTTGCTTATCCAAGGTCTCTTTCCTTTCCGTATAAAATTAGTGATTGCTTTTTCCATATCCTTAAAGAATGTTGATGGGATCTGGATTGGGATTGCATTAAATGTATAGATTGCTTTGGGTAAAACTGACATTTTTACAATGTTCAATCTTCCTATCTATGAGCATGGTATGTTCTGCCATTTATGTAGATCTCTTATAGTTTCTTGAAGTAGTGTTTTGTAGATTTCTTTGTACAGGCCTTTTGTGTCCTTAGTCAGATTTATTCCCAAGTATTTAATTTTTTGGTAGCTATTGTAAATGGTATTTATTTCCTTTTCAGCAATCTCTTTGCTGGTGTACAGGAATTCAACTGATTTTTGGATGATGACCTTTTATCTTGCCACTATGCTAAATCTCTCAATTAGTTCCAGTAGTTTTTTTGCTGAGTCTCTTGGGTTTTCTATGTATAGGATTACATCATCAGCAGACAGGGATAGTTTTACTTCGTCCTTACCAATTTGGATGCCTTTGATTTCCCTTTCATACCTTACTGCTCTGGCTAGGACTTCCAATACAATGTTGAATAGAAGTGGTGATAGAGTGCATCCTTGTCTGGTTCCTGTTCACAAGGGTAATGGTTTCAGTCTCTCTCCACTGACAATAATGTTGGCTGTTGATTTTGCATATAGACCCTTTATTACGTTGAGGAATTTCCCTTCTATTCATAATGGGCTGAGTGTTTTTATCAGGAATGGGTGTTGGATTTCATCAAATGTCTTTTCTGCATCAATTGATATGATCATGTGGTTCTTTCCTTGTTTTATTTATGTGATGGATGAATTGATTGTTTTTCTAATGTTGAACCATCCTTGCATACCTGGTCTGAACTCCACTTCCAAAAACCAGACTCACTGCCATCAAATCGGATCCAACTCATAGCAAACCCTCCTTGGTTTTCCAAGGTGGTACTGCTATGGAAGTAGATTGCCCAACCTTCCTTCCGAGAAGTAGCTGGTGGGTTTGAACCACCACCTTTCTGGTTAGTAGTCATAGGGCTTAGTCACTATACTACCAGAGCTCCCATGAACCCCACTTAGTCATAATGTATTATTTTTCTAGTATGTTCAAATTTGGGTTCTATTGGCTAGGATTTTGTTGAAGATTTCCATCCATTAATATTTTTAATAATCATGTTCTCATTTCATTTATATTCTATATATAAGTCTTAGAATGCATTTCTAATTATGTCCATAGCATTAATTCCTAGAAGTGAAGTTTCTAGCTCAAACACTCACATACAAGTCAGAGTCATGGCATATACCTTGAATCACACTGCCCAGACTAAAATCAATATAACATGGTTGGCTTATAAGTTAATTTTACAGAGTTATTATACTGAAGGATTCTGTAATTATTTAACATAATGAAATAAAAATTTGACACAGTGTAGACATATTCACATAACAAAAGCATTAAAAGCTTACAAATATTCATCTCTAGACCATCTAGATGCATCTAGGAAAATACATACCTCTCCTTTGCAACAACAATACCTAGTAATTGATCTTCAAGTCCTTCTGGAGTTATCATGAAATTGAGCAGAGACACTTTTGTAGCCAGCTCTGGCATATAGTGTGGATTTCTCAGTTTTGTGGTGATATAAAATTTGAAATCAAAGGAATACTCAATAATGACTTCACCAAGTCTGATGCAATCAATGCCACCTATATTTCAGAAAACAGAAGTACAATGAATAAGATAAAGTTACATAGTACCTCTGCTTATGTACTTCTAAGGACTTGCTTAGCTTAAAAGAAAGGGTACTAAAGTAATTTGAAATAGAAAACAGATGTGACAAGTGTCACAAACTGTGCAGCAAGTGTACAATTACACACTGGACTCATTCAGAGGTAGTAGAGGACTTTTTCTCTGGTTATCATGGAGCCTTCTAAGTCAAGATTTGTTTTTGACTTTCCTTCCTGCATCAATTTTCAATCATGACTCCAAAATTATTTGTGTAAGATTAAAGCTATTACAGGTTGTAGAGTTTAGCAAAGCTAATTTTTTTTTTTGTTTATTTGTTTTATAAGAAGGATATCCAAACCATCTAAAGTCAACTCTGGCCCACATACACCATAACTATTCATAATAATGGGCTTTGTATGGTCCTTGGTCACAAGATAAAGGAATTTCATGCTGGCTTCAATTTCTTCATGTTCTCTATAAAAGAGCAGGAGTCCCTGGGCGGTGCAAATGGTTAACACACGTGGCTACTAACTGATATGTTGGTGGTTCAAGTCTACACAGAGGCACAGGGGAAGAAAGGTCTGGAAATCTACTTCCAAAGAATCAGCCACTGAAAGCCCTATGGAGCACAGTTGTACTGTGACTCCCATGGGGTTGCCATGAGCCTAAGTTTCACTTGTTTCTCTATGAGTTGAAATCAGTTCAACAGCACACAATGACAACATAGAGTAACAGTCTAGATAATAGTGATTAAAGCAGTGAAGACAGGGCAAGAATACCTGAACAATGTTCATTCCTGACAGATTGCTCCAAAGTTTCTTTTACCCATAACAGTAACACACAGAAGTTCTGAGTTATTAACATTATTATTAGATTTATGTAGTGGTTTTCTTCATGCCTCAAAGATAATCTAATCATTTTTAGTTCTACCAACTAATATTAATTATATTCTACCTTGTTTAAAAGTTTGTCTGAGTAGTAAAGGCTCCAAAGATGGATCCAGTTCTTCGCCAACATTTTCTAATAGAAGTGGAGTTCCAAACTGAATACAATTTTCCAGTGTTCTCATATAGTCTGAATCTGATAGTTTAATAACACTAAGCTGATTTTCTTTTTCAGAATTTTTGATCCACTTATTGGCTTGGCCCTGCGGGTCAATCATTAAAGGCCTAAAATATAATAAGAAAAAATCTGAGGAGAATAAATAAATGTTTGGATTCCTTAATAATTTTTTAATTTAAATAATGCTACAATCAATCTGTATAATTACAGTGTTTCACATGCATTATCAAGATTAATCTTCACAAAAATTAGTGAAAAGGAGTTATATTTCCATATATTTTCAAGTAAAGAAATTCATTCTGATTATTCATTTTGGTTATCTAGTGCTACTGTAACAGACATACCACAAATGTATGGCTTTAACAAACAGGGATTTATTCTCTTACAGCTTAGGAGGCTAGAAGTCCAAGTTCAAAGTGCCAGTTCTAGGGGCTGGGTAAAATAACTCCTTGATCTTGGGCTTTAGCTCTGCCTCTTGCTCCCAGCCAACTTAAGCTGAGGCTTCTCTCTCTCTTTTTTTTTTCCTTCAAAGAAATTGAAACACAAGATCGACTCCGAGCAGTTATTCTATATAGAAACAGGGAGCCATTAGTTTTTTCTGGAATCAAAATAGTCTCCCTATATGCATATAAAGTAACTGCTCAGAACAAACCCCACGTTTCAATTTCTTTGAGTTTTGATTATCATTATTATTTTATTATTATTATTATTGTGTGGAGTTCTCTTAACTCAGACAGCTGCTGGCTGCTGAGGCTGATAAATCCAAGGTCAACAAAATGGAATAGTTTCAAAATTGTCAAGCAACACAGCAGGCCACTAGTTCAAGTTCAGAAACAGTCTCAAGATTGGCAGACAACATGACAGCCCACAAAGATGAAGACTTGGCCAAATGCAGGATCCAGATGTGTCAAAAAGCTAGAGATCTTTCTCAAAGCTGCTTTGCATATATTGGAAGCAGACCATATCTCTGCTCACAGTAGATTCCACCATGGAGCTGATTACCGGTCTCATCATGGGAAATAACTACATCCAGCTGCCCAGCCACTGAAAACCAGACCCAGCCAACCTGACACATAACCTTAACTACCAGTTATAAAACTATTTCAATGCCAGAAGAAGTAGGCTCTTATGAACCAGTGAGTTGTGCTCTTTCTAATATAGTAAACTGCCTTCATGATAATTTTAATACATATCTGCTAATATATGAAAACTCTATTGCAAAATTATTTGATAAAAATTGAAAACAAATGATCCACTAGCCTATAGAGAATTTTCCTCAAGTAATGAGTAGAACCACAAACTGAGTGTCCAAGTTTAGTCTGAAGATCTATTCATACATTTCAGAGTCTTTCCTATGTAAGTATGGTAAAGACTTTGTGTTTAAGAACACATGGTTCATGGTATCAATATGATGTGCTCTTTCCTTCCTCAATGGTGATGCTGAGTGTCCTAGGTTTCTTTGATATTCAACAAAGTACCTTAAATTATCTATTAAAACATACAATATTTGAAGATCGGTGAAACAGCAAGCAATTTGTTATTATGTGTTTACCACAATAACAACAAAGGACACAGAAAAGGGAGTCCTGACCCACGTCACTTCAGTGATCCTTTCGGTGCCAATAGCTTCTACAGCTAAAATCTCTTTCCCTTTACCTAAAAATAAGCTCTTGAATCAACTATTCCTAGAAAGGTATATTATTTTATTTTCTTTCTTTCTCAAAAGACAAAAAAGTACACCACTACTTGACTGGTTGTTTTCATCTCCACCTCAAATTGTGCTGAAAGCCTATTGAGAGCACAAAAAAGGTCCAAACACTAGTTAAAATTAACTTTTGCTACCACAGCAAGCAGAACTAATGTGTTTTGCAAATGAGAAAGGGATTTTGCATACTCAAACCAAAAAACTAACCAAAATCACTGCCGTCGAGTCAGATCCGACTCATAGCGACCTCTCCTTGGGGTTCCAAGGCAGTATCACTACAGAAGTAGATTGCCCAATCTTACTTCCAAAGAGTGGCTGGTGGGTTTGAACCTCCAGCTTTCTGGTTAGCAGTCAAGTGCCTTAGGCACTATGCCACCAGAACTTCTTATATCTTTCTTCCTTCCAAAAACTAAACCCATTGCCATTGAGTCGATTCTGACTAATAGCAACCCTTTAGGACACAGTAGAATTGCCTCATAGGATTTCCAAAGTGGTAAATCTTTATGGAAGCACACTGCCTTATCTTTCTCCTATGGAGGGGCTGGTGGGTTCGAACTGCAGACCTTTTGGTTAGCAGCCAAATGTGTCAACCACTGCACCACCAGAGCTCCTTTTTGTTTCCTTAGACATTCGTATTATTGGAAAAAAATACAGCATTTGTTCATTCACCTACAAAAAGTGACAATACTTAGAAATTTACATTCTTTAATGCATAAATAATGGTTCTTGGTAATGCAATAATTAGACATTTTTATGTAGTAAAAGATATCTGACTTTTGCTTAATATAGTCTTATGTAAGACTCAAAATCAAGATGCAATAAAATGAAAGGTTGATAAATTCGACAATATACAAATTAAAATATAAATATATATATATGACAATAATACCACAAACACATCAAAAGACAACTAACAAACCTGGAACATATCAGAGATAAAGGGCTAATCTTTCCATTAAATGAAAGTCTTAAAAACTGAGAGAATAAAGACCAAAAATTTTATAGAAAAATAAACAGGAACAGGAATTTCATGAAAATTTGAAATGAAATTTCATATGAACAGGAATTTCATAAAAAAGATAAAATTGCCTTTAACCATGAAAGTATTTTCAAAGTCATTCATAAGCAGAGAATTATAAATAAAAATTACATTTATTATTGTTGTTGTTGTTGTTAAGTGCCGTCGAATCATTTCCGACTCATAGCGACCCCATGCACAGCAGAACGAAACACTGCCCAGTCCCGCGTCAGCCCCACAATCCCTGCTATACTTGAGCCCATCATTGCATCCACTGTGTCAATCCATCTCGTTGAAGGCCTCCCCCTCTTTCGTCGACCCTCCAC
>NW_006921628.1:7125219-7142826 GCF_000298275.1 Orycteropus afer afer
ATATTATCCTATCACTGACAGCATTGTATTTCAGGACAGATCTTGAAACATCCTTTGTGATGATGAATGCCACGCCATTCCTTTTCAAACTGTCATTTATTATTAGATTGGCAAAAACTATGACACAGCAAATTCTGTTGGTAAGGCTTTAAGGATACAGCTATTTTCATACATTGCTGACAATGCAAACTGGTACTATCCTTTTGAAGGGAAATTTGGTGATATCTAACCAACAACAAGACTGTGACAAAAGACCTCTTTAAGTGTTAAAAAGCAGAGGTCTCTTTGAGGACCAAGGTACGCCTGATCCAACCCAAGATATTCCCAACTGCCTCACACACGTGCAAAAGCTGGACATCAATAAGGAAGACCAACAAAGAATTGATGCACTAGAACTATGGTATTGGTGAAGAATATTGAATATACCATGGGCTGCCAGAGGAATTAACAAATCCATCCAGGAAGAATTACAGACAGGATGCTCTTTAGAAGCAAGAATGGCAAGACTTCGTCTCACATACTTCGGACACATTATCAGGAGGGCCCGGTCCCTGGAGAAGGACATCATGCTTCCTCAAGGAGAGGGTCAGTGAAAAAATGAAAATCCTCAATAAGATAGATTGACACAGTGGCTGTAACAATATAGGTTCAAACATAGAAACAGTCGTGAGGATTGTGCAGGATAGGGCAGTATTTATTTCTGTTGCACATAGGGTCGCTATGAGTCATAACCAAGTCACCAGAACTATAAACAACAACAAATAATAAACACACTCAAATAAGCAATCCTAGGAATTTACCCTGAAGATATATCTCCAACTACATAAAAATACATATTCATAAAGTATTTCACTGCAGCATTATTGCAAAATATTAGAAGGAACATAAAAGAGAGTGAATAAGTAAGTTAATACAATAATGTATTCTGTATGCTTACAAAAGTAAATAATTGAATAAATAAACTGGGGAAGAATAGAAAGTTCTTTCCATCATAGAATATCATGGAATTATAATTAATAAATATAAAAGCAATGATGGAGTTAGAAAATCACGATTTGGCAAGCATTCAGTAATAACTGTTTTGGCAAACACCCAATAAAGTTTTAGGAAAAAATCATCAAAGGATGCTAAAATCATGTATGAAAGTATAATAAAAAGAGGGTATTTTCATAATGTCATATTATCTCCCCACAGGATACTGATTAATTACTGTGGTACAGTGAATTAATGTGGCTCTTCTAGCCACGGTCTCTGTGATTTCCAAAAGTTGAATGGGTGGGACTATGCAAATGTGAGGTGCTAGTGGCCCACCGAGGGGACTGGATAGCTTGCTAGCAAGGTAAATAAGGTACATGGCACCTTTGTGGGGTGAGACCATGGACATAAGGTAGATGGAACCCTAACATGGGGATTAGTCAGTTTTGCCTTTAGCTATGCTTAAAATGGGGAGCTCTGGTGGCGTAGTACCTAAGGCATTTGACTGCTAACCAGAAGGCCGGCAGTTCAAACCCACCAGCTACTCCTCAGAAGGAAGACTAGGCAATCTACTTCCACAGAGATACAGCCTTGGAAACCCAAGAAGGGGTCACTATGAGTTGGAACTGACTTGACGGCATTAGAAGCTTAAAATGAGCCATCCAAGAGGTGGCAAAGGGTATCCCCTTACCAAAAAATGGAAGAATCACCAGTAGTGGAGTGTGTCCTTGGACCCAAGATCCCTGCACTGTACCTCCTTGGCAGAGAGAAAGAGACAGCGGCAGCAGAAGTAGAACCAACAGAATCAAAAGGCCGCATGAGACAGAGTGGCGGGAGCGGAACAAGAAAATTGAGTGCCTTTGGGCAGGAGGTTTGCTGGTAGAGTGGGGTGTACCTAGTGGCAGAGCTGAAAGAGCTTTGTAACACTTGCATGAGCAATGCAGAGGCCAGGCTGAGACACTGAAAGACAAACATTGGTGTGTTTATGGGCAAAGCCAAGGGGAGGTTATCCTCATCAAAGAATCGTACCCTGAGCATTCCTGAACCTGAATTGTAACCTGTAACTTCCCTAATAAACCTCATAATCGTATGTACTATCGTCTGTGAGTTCTGTGTGGCCATTACTACAAGTTATTGAACCCACCAGAGAAGTAGAGAGTGCTGTGGGAGGGACAGTTGGTGTTAGAATTAGTAAAAAGTGTTGGATGGTGGTTGCATGTCTGACCTCTGCCCTGTAGGAATTAGCCTTGGGCTGATGCTGCTGATGGTGATTCTGTCTCCCCCCATGAAGTTAGAAGGGGTCTGACAAAGATGCAGCCACCACTGCACCCTTTTTTTTATGATTCCTGAAGGAATCAGAATAAAGTTAATGAGGGAGAAACCTGGAAGACACTACCTTAACCAAGTGATCTAAAATAAAATCACCAGTAATAGGACAAACCAATATAATGTCCCTCTTGATATGATATACAGAGAAGGACACATCACTTCTGTGGTATTTATGCTCAAAGTGTACTACTGGAATTTAATCATGAGAAAATATTATACAAATCTAGACTGAGGGACATGATATGAAGTAGCTTGCAGGTACACTACAAAAGAGAAATCGGAAAGAATTATGTAACAAAGATGATGTATAGGTCAGATTCCCTAAAAAACAGATTTTGAGATAGATATTATCATCCAGAAAGTTTATCCAAGAGTGTCCTTGGAATGAAGATCTGTGCATGTAGATTTGACAGAAAGAGAAGCTGAGTTGCAGTGCAATCAAATAAAAAGGACTTTGCCAATTTAGGTTGAGCTCTGAAGCTGTTGTTGTTGTTAGGTACCATCAAGTTGGTTCCAACTGATAGTGACCCTATTGTACAATAAAATAAAACACTGCCTGATCCTGGGCCATCCTCACAACTGTTGCCATGTCCCAGCCCATAGTTCCAGCCAATTAGGGTGAGGGGCTTAGGCCCTTATACCCCTGCATCTATTAAATGCAGCTGTCCCACCCAGAATAAGGTGTGACTGTGGGTGAGATAGTTCCCTTCACTTGAGGGCAATAGCAGCGTGAGGATCTATGGTGCACAGAACAGTGTTCTGGTTACCAAGTGCCGCTCTGACAGGAATGTACCACCAAATGGGATGGCATGAACAAACAGTTTATTCTCTTACAGTTTGGGAGGCTAGAAGTCTGAGTTCAAAGTGCCAGGCTCTAGGGGCTGGGTGAAAGCCCCTCAACCTTGGGCTTCAGCTCTGCACCTTGCTCCTGGCCCACTGAAGCTAGAGGCATCTCTTCATCCAGACAGCTACTGGCTGCTGAGACTAACAAACCTAAGGTCGACAAATAACATGGCACAGTCCCGATATTATCAAACCACATGGCAGGCCATAATTCAAGTCCACTGAAAGTCCCAAGGTTGGCAGAGCATAGTAGGCTGCTGAACAATGACACAGCTATACACAGGGTTCGAGCATGCCATAAGTTAGAGACCATCCCCAAAGCTATTTCTTATATACAGGAAGCAGACCACATACCCAAAGGCAACTACTCAGCTGCTCACAGTAGATTCCACCATGGAGTTGATTACCAGTCTCATCATGGGGAGTTATCCAGCTGCCCAGCCACTCAACCAGGTGAGCCAAGATGACACACAAACATAACCACCACAAACAGTGTCCACTATAGATAGAAAGATCAGCTTGACTAAATATCAAAACCTAATATTAGTTAGTAAAATAGTATGGCAATGATACAAGAATAGAAACCTAGAACATAATAAAAAGGCTGAAAATGGAAACACACACGCACACAGGGGCTTGGTATGTGACAAAGGCAACATTACAAATCAGTGATGAATAACTCAATAAACAGTGCTGGAGTAAATGACTATCATAAAATAAATAAGTAAAATTAAGACGCAAGCACCAAAGTCCTAAGTGTAAAAAGACATTGCTATCACTCAACTCTTTCTCTGAGAACTACATTCCTAAACTAGCAAAACCCATGTTTGTTACTATAATGGCAGTCCGCAGCCATAGGTGACTATAGCTAAAGTGGACACTTCCAAATTAGGCCAATCAGATTTTCTCTCACCAGAATTAGAATTAGGACTAAATGATTTTGAATTGTCTATGTTGTTCAACTGATAGGTTCTGTGAATACAGGAACAGAGTCTTTCACAGTGAGTGGTCATGTGCACAGAAAACAGAGCCAGCTTATCCTTCAAAGACAGGCTATGCAGAAAATAATGCAGAAAACAGGTTCTGCAAGATAGACTGCAATGGCTGCCTTATTTACTAATGGTTTCCCATTTTTAGCATCTGAAGTCTGGCGGTCTACTTTTTCTCTGAAATACTCTTAAGATACTTTAAAGCAAGTATTATCTAAAGAATGAGTATTATTTTTATTACTGAGTTTCCTGTCAGGATGGATAGGGAGGAGACAAAGCCCCTGTGGAGAATTATATTGGTGTCAAGAAAGATGATATCCATAGATGACCACACTGGGCCCATTAGGCAAGAAGTGGAATCTATACGAAGGACTATAAGGATTAAGACTCTTCCTCCAAAACTCACCAAATAGAAACACCTACTAAGAATAAATATTTTGTATAGCCAAAAACTGGGAACAGCTCAAGGACAGTGATATATTCATAAAATAGACTACTACTCAGCAACAAAAATAGAAACAAACTACCAAAACATGCAAAAAATGGTTAAATTTCAGAAGTGTGATGCTGAGTGAAAGAAGCCTTACACACACAAAAAAACATATTGTATGATTTCATTTACATAAAGTTCTAGAACAGGCAGTACTGATCCATGATGGAAAATAATCAGAATAATGATTTCCTGGGATGAATTGGGGAGGGCATTTGAGGGAGAGGAGGTAAGGGAACTCCTTGGGTGATAGCCATATTCTATATCTTGATAGAGGTTTGAGTGCACAAGTATACAATTTCATTAGAACTCATGAAATTGTATACTTAAGTTTTAAGTATTTCACTGTATGTAAATTTCACCTCAAAAGGAAAAAAAAAATTGAACTTTAGTTAATCATATGTATGCCTAAGCATTTGGGGCAAATATAACTTGTTTGCAACTTATACTGAAATGTATATTAAAAAGATGGAATACATATATGATAAAGGAGCAAAAATAAAGACTTAAAAATAATGAAGTTGTAGAATCTTGGCAGTGGTAGCTCTACAGGTAATTACTGTAAAATTCTTTAAATTTTTCCATAAGTTTGAAAATTTTAAATAAAATTATGGAAAAAAAATACTTTGTTTCTTACCAACGCCTGGAGTTATTAACAATCACTCCATTATCTATGGAGAAAGTATCTGTTGGTAATCCAGCAATATTCCAAGCTCTAATTTTTACTGGATCACCCAGGGTCTTACTCAATAAAAATTCCTCTGAACATGGGATTTTCTTTTCCTGTAAGAACAACAAAAATCTGATATTTTCTTTAATCTTGTTAATTTAAATATTTTTAAAATTAAAGTATTAATTTAATTGTCGTTGTGTTGTTATGTGCCGTCAAGTCAGATCCGACTCATAGCGACCCCTCCTTGGGTTTCCGAGGCAGTATCACTACGGAAGTAGATTGCCCAACCTTCCTTCCGAGGAGTGGCTGGTGGATTTGAACCGCCAGCCTTCTGGTTAGCAGTCAACTGCCTTAGGCACTATGCTGTTGTTGTTGTTGTTATGTGCCGTCAAGTCGGCCCCGACTCATAGCGACCCCTCCTTGGGTTTCCGAGGCAGTATCACTACGGAAGTAGGATTGCCCAACCTTCCTTCCGAGGAGTGGCTGGTGGGTTTGAACCGCCAGCCGTCTGGTTAGCAGGCAAGTGTCTTAGCCACGCTAGGTATTATTTAATAAGAAAGGAATAGAAAAAAATAGAATTAAACATTGATATATGAAAGTATTTTCCTGATCAAACGGGAAGCTAAAAAAAAAAAAAAAGACTTTATATTTTCAGTGATTTTTCCCTTCTCCCTTCTCTGTCCTTATCGTCATTCTTTCCCCAATACATTCCAAAACATATATTGAATTACTAGAAAAACTTACTAAATATAAAAGCATTACCTTGCACAACTTGCTCCAATTTTGTGTACACATTTGTCGAAAGCCAGACGTGAAAGCACCAAGGTAGGCTATTACTCCCGCAGATACTAAGACATCACCAGTCAAATTTTCATATACTGTCTGAAGGTCGTCTGCAGCTTGAGCCCATCTGTACCATTAACCCCAGGCAAAATAGTTTCACAATAGAGAATCGTGGGAGACAGCGAGAGAAAGAACAAGAGACCTCCAATCCAAATTCTCTGACAAAAAGCTATGAAATGCTGGGCATTTGTTTATATGTAAAATGAGAAGGTTGGGTCTCTTCCAGCTCTGAAATGCTACAGTACATATCTATGATATGTAAACAACAATCCATCTTTCATTATTAAAATATTAGGCATTGATTGCAGGACTTCTTGGTCCTTCAGAATAAGCAAAAACAAACAAACAAAAAAGACCAGCATTTTGCGTAATAATTTTCTCCAGGATGATTTGATCTAGTGGCCTTGTTATTTGTTTCAGAATTTATTGTTAGGCTATAAAACATAGGAACATTTATTTTCAGTTTATTATCAAAAATTATACACAATTTCTATAGAAGCTGACATACTAATGCTAAAGTTGCTATTTTCTCCATTTAATGCAACTCCTATAATAAAAAAGTACATTCTAAAATCATCTAATCAGCACTACAAAATATTGTTAAAGACATAATTACTTTATCATGCTATCCACTAAACAAATATAATTAATAAATGAAATAGCTGGCTCGGCAGTCTCAATAAAGAAATTATAATAAAGGTAATTGGTGTTAGATACTTCCAGCTCTATGTTCTTTGAAATAAATTTTAACCAAATGAGCCATACATTGACTCACCCCCAAATATTATGAAAAAATTTGAACAGACAGAAAAAAAGGAAAGAATTGCATAATGAATATCTAAATATTCACCACTTATATTAAAAAATAATCACTGCCTCATTTGCCCCCTTTTTTTTGGTGCTGCAAGCACCACCATCATTGATGTTGATTGACATTCCTATTTTAGAGGCCAGGCTGAGTGCCATGCAGAATATGCAACATTCTCAACCAGTCATTTAAATATCAATAATTGTAATAAATACCCCAAAAGGTCACATATTCAAGCCTGACATTCTTAAATCTTGAGAAAATGAGTAAAAATCTGACCTTGATTTTTCTCCACCCAGTCCTCCAATTAGTTTTGAAGCTCTTTCAAGTTTCTTAGCACAAAGTTCCACCTGGTCTTCTAAACGAGCTTTTTCCTCAGTTTTCTCAGTAAATGTTTTTTGTAAATTTTCCAAATGATGTTCTACCTCTGCCAATTCATCTCTCTTCTTATTTAAATGGCCCATGGTCTCAGCTAAGGACTTTTGAGCTTCTGCTAAGCGGGCTTTCTTAGGAGCCACTACCTGTTTGGAATCAATACATGCAGATTTGATGTGTAGTATATAAATTGTTATCTATTATAGATTAGGTATGTACTATAATAATAATAATAATAATAATAATAATAAACACAAAGTAAACATTTTACGATAAGTCCTGTATCATTTTTATGCACAAATGATGTAAAATACCTATATATTTTATAAAATCTATATATCATTGTGGACTAGAAAACCATCACCTGTAAACTATATAAATTACTCTTGATTAAGAGAATGTCAGGAGCTGTAGTGGCACAG
Source organism: Orycteropus afer afer (assembly GCF_000298275.1). Taxonomy (NCBI): domain Eukaryota; kingdom Metazoa; phylum Chordata; class Mammalia; order Tubulidentata; family Orycteropodidae; genus Orycteropus; species Orycteropus afer. The sequence continues at coordinate 7,132,967 of NW_006921628.1, forward strand.
GGTTAAAGCATTCAGCTGCTAATCAAAAGGTCAGCAGTTTGAACCCACCAGCTCCTCCATGAGAGAAAGATGAGGTAGTCTGTTTCCATAAAAATTTATAGCCTTGGAAACCATATGAGGCAGCTCTACTCTGTCCTATAGAGTCGTTTTAGTCAGAATCTACTCAATGGCAGACTTGGTTTTCCTTTAGCGGAATGTCACAAATAGACAATTTGAATTTTGTCTTAAGATCACGAAAAGTTCCCACTCACGTTTTACCAAAAAAAAAAAAGAGAAAAGTGTGCATTTTGGTTACCTCCTGCTGCTCTAACAGAAGATACCATAAATGGGATGGCTTTAACAAACAGGAGTTTATTGTCTTACAGTTTTGGAGGCTAGAAGTCCAAGTTCAAGATGCCAGGCTCTGGGGGCTGGGTGAAAGCCCCTTGACCTTGAGCTTCAGCTCTGCCTCTTGCTCCTGGCCCACTGGAACTAGATGTTTTGTTCATTTAGGCAGCTGCTAGCTTCTGAAGCTGACAAACCCAAGGTGGACAAGTAAAAAGGCACAGCCCCATATTACCACACAACATGGCAAGCCACTAGTTCAAGTCCAGAGACAGTCCCAAAATTGGCAGGAAACATGGCAGGCTGTTAAATGAAGACTCAGCTACATGCAGGATTCAAGCATGCCAAAAGCTAGAGATCTTCCTCAAAGTTGCTTCTTATATATACTGGACACAGACTACATCCCTAAGGCAGCTACTCAGCTGCTCACAGTACATTCCACCATGGAGTTGATTACCAGTCTCATCAAGGGGAATACTACATCCAGCTGCCCAGCTACCTAAAACCAGCCCAGCCAAGTTGAAACACAACCGTAACTACCACAGTATGTAATAGGAGTAATTGTTGTTTTTGTTATGTGCCATCGAGTCAGCCTCGACTCGTAGCAACCCCTCCTTGGGTTTCCAAGGCAGTATCACTACGGCAGTAGATTGCCCAACCTTCCTTCCAAGGAATGGCTGGTAGGTTTGAACCTCCAGCTCTCTGGTTAGCAGTCAAGTGCCTTAGGCACTAGGCTACCCGAGCTCCTAATAAAAGTAATTAGCTGTTGAAAATAATGAATATGAAACCCCATCTCCATGTCTGTGAAATCCTGAAGAGGAAATGTGTTAAGTAAGGTGACAGACAGTAGATAACTCTACTATCTCAGAGAATAGGTAAGTCTACTTTCTACTTTTGACTTCAGAAGAGACCTTGCTGGACAACTCCTTTCAACCCTTTTGCAATAACGTGGGCCAGCTGCACCAGGATGAAAATGACAATGTGGGAGTGTAAGTTGGCAGGCAGGGGAAAATCTCATGGTCTTGGATTCTGTGCTGTGTAGAAGATACTCAGAAGATTCCACATCCTCTACAACACACGCAGAAATTAGCTGAGTTGAGAGCTAGCTCATCTGCCATGAGACTACTGTGGAGAGGGACCACATGTTCAGTGGAATGGGAATTCCAGAACACTTATATCATGAAGAATCTATATATAGACCAAGAGGCAATACAGAACAAGGGGCTACTGTATTGTTTAAAATCAGGAAAGGTGTGAGTCAGGGCTGTATCTTTTCAGCACACTAATTCAGTCTGTATGCTGAGCAAATAATCCTATATGAAGAAGAACACAGCACCAGGATTGCAGGAAGACTCTCATTAACAACCTGTGATATGCAGATGACACAGCCTCGATTGCTGAAAGTGAAAAAGACTAGAAGCACTTACTGATGAAGCTCAAAGATACAAACTTCGGTATGGATTCTATCTTAACATAAAGAAAACAAAAGTCCTCAGAACTGGACCAGTAAACAACATCAGGATAAATGGAGAAAAGACTGAAGTTGTCAAGTTTCATTTTACTTGGATCCACAATCAACACCCATGGAAGGAGCACTCAAGAAATCAAACAACAGTTCATTAGATAAATCTGTTGCAAAAGACCTTTTAAAAGTTTTAAAGAACAAAGTTGTCACTTTGAAGACTAAAGTGCACCTGACCCAAGCCACTGTCTTTTCAAAAGCCTGATACACATGTGAAAGCTGTTCAATGAATAAGGAAGACCACAGAAGAATTGATGCATTTGAATTTGTGGTGCTGGTGAAGAATACTGAGTACACATGGGCTGCCAGAAAAATGAACAAATTTGTCTTGGAAGAAGTACAGTCAGAATGCTCCTTAGAAGTGAGAATGGCCAGACTTCATCTCTTGTATTTTGGTCCTATTAACAGGAGGGAGTGGCCCCTGGAGAAGGATATCATGCTTGGTAAAATAGAGGGTCAGAAAAAAGGGGATGGCCCTCAACGAGGTGGACTGACATACTGGATGAAATAATAGGCTCAAGCATGGCAACAATTGTGAGGATGGCCAGGACTAGGCAGTGTTCCATTCTGTTGTACACAGGGTTGCTATGAGTCCAAACCTACTTGACGATACCTAACAAAAATGAGGAAACCTCAAAACTAACAGTCAAAGTCCTTACCACTCTACACACACATGCTATACCTCCTTTCCCAATTGTTACAGCCTGATCATTGATTCTCTCCTCTAAGCTTGTTCTACAAATGTGCTACCATGTATTTTTATCTTTATTTTTATTTGTGTTTCCTGCTTCCATGGTATGATGGTTAAGACTGTGTTCAACTCGGCTGGCCATGATTCTCAGTGGTTTGACAGTTATGATGTAGTCATCCCCCACAATGAGATTTAATATAATATAACCATCTCTATAATGAGATCTGCTAGGAGCAGCCAACCAGTTAAAAGGAAGTTTCCTTGGGGGTGTGGCTTGCTTTCTATATATGTGGATGGTTTGGAAAAGCTCTCTGGCTTTTCACTTGATCTGGACCCTATCATCTGACCTCCAGTTCTTTGGATTGTGGTGCTGGTGAAGAATTTGTAGCTGTGTAGGTCAGGAGAAACCTGCAGCCTGATGTCTGACCCATGGACTTGGGACTTGCCAGCCTCTACAACGCCATGAGCATTACTTTGAGATAAATCTCTCCCTCTGTCTCTTTCTCTCTCTCTTTCTTTTTCTATAAATAAGCTTCATTGATTTTGCTTCTCTAGAGAACCCAGCCAAACACATGGCTATAACATTGCAAGCTACTAGAAGATAAGACTTGTCTCTCTGGTCCTTTGTTAGCTGAATATACAAAATGCTCTTAACCATTTTCTACTCTCCCAGGGATTCAAGGTATTCCATAAACAGTTCTCTATTAATGCATATCATTGCCTCAGGGATCTTCTCATGCTCTGCCTACTAACCCTACTGGATCTTCTTGCCTCTGATATTTTCTTAATCCCAGTTCCAGTCTATTTTTAGTTTGCTTCTTTGTTCTTGATGTTTTGCATTTTTCTTTGCTTCTGTTCACCACACATCAAACCTTAATTCCCCTTTGCCAAGTCCTCATAGCTATAGATCAGTCTGGCTGATTCCAATGAGCATCTCTGCTCCTGCAGCATTATTACCCAACTAGGTACTATCACACACAGCACTATCTTTATCTACTAGGCACTCAATCAGTGTTTGTTGACTATGCTGCATCAGGACAAAGTCTTCTTGGAATCACTTTTAGAAACTGCTTAACTAGTAAATATATGCTAATGCTTTAATTTCTGAAACTATTTTAGTAGAAAATGAATGTACTAATCCTCAAAATACCTTTGCAACTCTGTCATACACTTCCATAGCCATGATCCACTTGCATAGACCCTCGGCTGCAGAGGAAGCTTTAGCAATCTTAGGTGGGTCAAATTCAGGGTTTGTTAAGTAGTCAGCACGAATCTTCTGCATAACACTCACCTAACAACACAGATTAAGATTTTCAACTTTCAACATATATCACATAATCATAGGATGAAAGATAATCATACATAGTGAAAATATTCATAGAAAATAATGTTACCCTTGAAAGTCAAAATCAATGCTTTGAGATAGTTTAAAATAAGCACCATTGCAGCAGAAACACAAATCCTATTTATGATAAAAAATATGTAAATTTATTACAGATGTTAAGGTAAGATGTCTTATAAAAAAATTAAAAGACTTGTGGGTTAGGAGAACACACAGAAATAAGGGAAGAGAACAATTACATATTAATAAATAAATAAAAGTTGGATAGAAAAAATACACTGTAGTTTTTATTTTACATAAATTTGTGTATCAAGTGTCTTAATAAATAATTTATAAGGAGATACTTATCAATACACCAGGTCAACAATAGGTAAGACAATAATACACTAAATAGTAATTTATTAAATGACTGTCTAATGGCCTGAAAGAGTAGTGTCTTAAGCATTATGAGAATCTAGATTCATAATATTGAAAAACCAGACTCACTGCCATCGAGTTGAATGTGACTTGGAGCAACCCCATTGGGTTTCCCAGGCTGTAAATCCTTACAGAAGTAGAATGCCTCATCTTTCTTCTGTGGAGTAGCTGGTGGGTTTGAACTACCAACCTTTTAGTTAGCAGTCAAATGCCTTAATCACTATACCACCAGAGCTCCTTAGATTCATAATATAGTCATTAATAAATATAATATCACTTTATATATTATCTATTCCTAAAGTGGATTATCTTTTTATATTTTATTTTATATAACATAGTATAATATTAATATCTTAATACAGCTTGGCAAAGTTACATTTATAGGAAAAAATCCAATAAAACACTCACTGGTATGTTGTCCTTGTCATATTCTCTCAAATCTCTTAAGAAATTCATATCTCCCAGAAGTTTTTTGCTAGGTCCCCAGTAATCTAATATCTATAAATAAAATGTACAGAAACATATTAAATGTACAATAAAAGATGTTCAAAATATTTTTTTTTCTTGAACTTTAAGATATCTACCAGAGAAACTATTTCAAAATACCAGCTTTCAAAATAGCAACTTATATCTCCTTAGAAACGAAGAGCCCCAAAAAACATGTTAAATACATGAAATATTTCAAATGTAGATTGAATTTATTATCAAAAAATAAACATTGAAAAGAAAATGATGTGATTATTTCCCTTTTGAAAGTTTTTTACAAAGCAGGTAGCATAATCATCATATTCATTTCATATAAGAAAAGAAATTTTTAGTATATCAACTTTTATTTTCCTTTATTCTTTGACTCTTCCAAACTGGAAAGTTAGCAAACAGTTTTCTTATAGACAACCTCACCTACCTAGAACTTCCAACTAAAAGAAGGAAGAAGAGAAAGCAGAGAGCCAAAGATTACATGTTGCTCTGCCAGATACAGGATGAAGCACCTGCTACCTATGCTGATAATAGATGTTGAATGACTCACTGAACACTCTTTTTCCCAGTTATAGAAGCCTGACTCTGCATGTATATATTTGTGACAAAGAAAGAGATAGAGAGATAAAAAGAAAAAACAATGAGAATAACTTGATAAGGTAAGAAACCATTTATTTTCCTTATTATCTCTATGAAGGACAGAATAACAGAAAAATAATCCCAATCAATTCAGGGGTTCAAACTCAGGTCTTGTAAAGACCTGTTAAATATATATATATTTTAGGATGGATACTATGCTTTTCTTTTTAAGAGATATATCCTTGTTACACTCCTTAGAACAATCAACCATGGGAGATCAGAAGGGCAGTATTTGCACAGGGAGATAGCTCAAAGGGCACGAATGCATAGGAAAGGACACAGGATAAATGTAACCATTGGGGGGGAAGTGGGGAGAGAGCTGTTATATTATGGGGATTGCAATCAATGTTATGAAACAAAATGTGTATGAACTGTTGTATGGAAATGAATCTTCTCTATAAACTTTCACCCAAGACACAATAAAAAGAGATCAATCCATGAATAATTAAAAGAACAAAACAAGAGTAATAACAGCTAAAATTTATTGTGAGCTTATTGTTTCTGAGGCTTTGTGTATAAGAGCTTTATATGCATTAACTAATCTAACCTTTACAACAGCCTTGTGAGGTAGGTACAATCATTATCCTCTTTTAACAGAGGACTAAAGAGGCTAAACACCTTGCCCAAGACCACACTGCTTTAGGATCAGAATGCTTTTGGGATCAGGATCACAAACAGGATGTCTGAATACAGACATCCTGGCTCCAGAGCACAAGCTTTAAACAACTTCACTTTACTTATTAATTCAGCAGAACTTGTTGAATGCTCAGAAAAAATATCTATCTGTTACATATTACATTCTCAGGAATCTTAGCTGGAAAAAGCACATAAATCTTGGGGCTCATTCAATCCCAACCCTGTTATTGTAGAAAGTCCTATATAGATAGACAAGGAAATGGACGTAACTGGGATCATGTTATTCTGACACTACGCTGCCTTAGCTTTACTTGGAATGCATAACAGTGACAGTGACAGTGTTTTCTACAGCTTATATTGAATCCATTCCATCTGCAAAACAAAATTTCTTCTCTAGGTTAGTTATTATTGACATTTAATTTGCTAACAGTTGTTGCTAATGTGTTGTGTACACTCATGAATATGATTGAAAGCTGTGCCCAGTTATTACCTTGCCTCCAGTTCCTGATGGATCTGTAATTTTTTCTGGTTTTATATCTTTCATGACACAAATAGCAGCCAAAACTAATTTAACACCAGATGGAGGATTCTTCATTGATTTCACAATGGTAATATCAGCTGGCTATATCAAAAGAAAGCAGTTTATTTTTAAATAATGAGAGTTTTAAAAGTAGCATCTAAGCATCGTAAAAGCATCCATTTTCATTCGAATTGTAATCATTTTTTGCTTTGCATGGCTGTGAAAGAATTAACAAAAGAGAATTTAGCACAGATTAAGTTCAATGGTTCCAAAACATTTTGGGGTTCATGGATATTTATGAGGAGCCTTGGTTGTACGGTAAGCACTCAGCTGTTAACGAAAAGGTTGGTGGTTTGAATCTACCAGCCACTCTGTGGGAGAACGATGAGGCAGTCTGCTTCTACAAAGATTTTCAGCCTTGGAAACCCTATGGAGCAGTTCTACTTCGACCTACCGAGTCACTATGAGTTGGAATCGACTCAATGGCAGAGCTTTTGGCTTGGGTTGGACCTTTATGAGAATATGGTAAAAGCTCTAAAACCCTCCAGAGAAAATACTTTTGCACATATACACAAAATATGCATATAAACAAATACCAAACCATACATCTAACCCAGGTTAAACCAAAAATCAAACTCACTGCCATTGAGTCAATTCTGACTCACGGCAACCCCCATTGGGTTTCCAAGGTGGTAAATCTTTATGGAAGTAGATCTCTATGGAAGTAGATTGCTCAGTCTTCCTTCCGAAGAGTGGCTGGTGGGTTTGAACTGCCAGCCTTCTGGTTAGCAGGCAAACACCCTAGGCACTACACCACCAGAGCTCATATTTGCTTGTATACAATATTAATTTTATCTAAGAAGTAAAAGAGGTAGATTCCAATTTCATATATTGTTATGGCAGATACTATGGATTCAAATATTTATTACTCACTCCAATATCCTTCTGACATCACTTACAATACTGCAAATGCTGGAAAAATAACAACTATATATCTTAGTTTCCCATGCAACTAGAGCTGGGGATAGCAATTAGTTCCCAACATCAGATTACTTGAGTGATATTAGAATTAAGGGTTTGCGGTATCTGTTTTGCCTGTCTGGATTACAGTGGAGGTGGTATGGTTCTAGAGACAGCAGCTCTGCAGGAGAGCTCTGTAGGCTTTGGACTCAAAGGGGCCTCTCCTCTGGTAGACCATTTCTACAACATAGCTTTGGAAGTGATTCCTGGCAGCTTAGCCTGTGATCTAATTCTTCACTTCATCCAGCAATTCTGTAATCTATACAATTCCCTAAAGAACCCTTGTCTGCCTTTAATAAATAGAATTGAATAAATAGAATTCTCTCCAACTGGACTCTAAACTCATAAAGAACAATATTTGGAATGTCATCTTCAAACCAAACAATACAAAAAAAAAAACAAAAAAAACACCTCACTGCCATTGAGTCAGTCCCAAGTCACAGCAGCAACCCTTCCTTGGGTTTCTGAGGTGGTATATATACAAAAGTCGACTGCTCAATCTTTCTTCCGAGGAGTGGCTGGTGGGTTTGAACCACCAGCCTTCTGGTTAGCAGTCAAATGCCTTAGGGACTACACCACCAGAGCTCTCAACAGTTTAGCTTAATTAGTAAAGAAATGTCTGCCTCGAGCATTGTGTTTTTTAAAGATCTGTGTGGGATCAAATTGACAACTGCAGCTCAAAAGGTTAGACAGGAAGCTTAGGGGGCTGTGAGTCTATGTAAATTGTTAGAAACAATTTGGAAATGGAAGGTGGGAAGGCTTGCACAACTTGAAGAATGTAATCAATGTCATTGATTTGTACCTGTGGAAATTGTCTAATTGATATATGTTTTGCTCTAGATATTTTCAACTATAATGAAAATAAAATAAATTGCTTTAAAAAATTATCCATATACTACATTTTAAAAGTCTGGAGGAATAGAAACCTCCACAGTTTTCACAGTGGTTATTTGGTAAGGAAGGAATTGTTGATAACAGGTGAGTGAGTGAGTACTTCTTTTTTATTCTTTTCTGTATATAATGGATATTTTATAAGAAGTATTTATTACTTATATATATGAAAAAAACCTTTAAAAATCTAAACAAAACAAAATACAATATTTGGTATCAGTAAGGATACAAGCAACAGAATCTCAAGGAAATGGGAATGTCATATTAATGACCTGAATTGGTGGGGTTTGAAGGCATTGAGGAGCCGGTGAGTATCAGAGGATGGGGTGCTGAAAGTCCATGATGCACACTGATAGAAAAGTTACTTATGTTAATAGTTATGATCGCCTACAATGGACTGACAAGGCTTTGTCAGGTTGAGTGGCTACTGTGATAAAACCTTTGAGAGTGACAAAACATGTGGCCTTTAAATGTGCCAAAAAGCTTTCTGGGGTTCTGGCAAGATGGTGGAATAGGCAGAAAGACTGCACAGACCCTCTTCAACAAAGAAAAGGGAAACCAATTAACACAGACACAGAAGATAATCTTGAACCCCTGAGCCTTGAAGGAAAGGATGTAGAAGTGGACTAAACCCCAACTAGTAGAAGAATTTGCATGAAAATTCCAAAAAAGAAGACATACAGAAGTGCAGTCTGGCAGCGATCCTGAGCAATCCTGACAGCACAGACAGCTTGGAGATTCCTGAGTGGTGGTAGGACCTAAGAATTAACCTAAAAATCAGCTCTGCTAGTCAGGGACTGCACAGAGGACTGCTCTGGTGGCAGGTGAATAAATGGAGAAGGTGAAGAGAAAAGCAGGCTGAGCTATGGACTTTTGCCAGTCCAGAGGATGCTGCCATTCTGAAGGTTTAAAAGCGGCTTGACTATTTTAGATATTTAAAGAGACAGCGCTCTTGCAGATTCTGGGGCTTAAGAACACATTCTGCTTTCCAGCAACCCCAAGGATACTTCAGACCTGCAAGACTGAAAAGGTACCGCGTTCCTCGTTACTCTTATATCCCACACCCGGTTGGTGAATGGAGGTGCAGCCATCCCTCACTCCCACCTACCTTCTGGGCCCACAGAAACTCCATCACAGTCTGTGTGTTCAGACGGAGCCTGGGTGCCCCGCCCTGTCCTCCACCGATTTTTTTTTCCCTTTTTTAATTTTTGCTTTCTTTTTTCTGGTGATTAGTTTGCTTGCATTTGTTTGTATTAAAACAACTATTATTATTAATACTTTTGTCCTTTCTACTATTATTCTTAATCTTCCCCTCCCAGGCCCTAGTTTTCAGCATTTTTTCTTTTCCCTGTTCCTGGTTGAAATTTTTTTTTTTTTTTTA
>NW_006921628.1:7146561-7198977 GCF_000298275.1 Orycteropus afer afer
CTCTACAAAGAAAACTATAAAAAACTACTTCAAGAAACCATAAGAGATCTACATAAACGGAAGAACATCCCATGCTCGTGGGTAGAAGATTGAACATTAAATGTGCCAAAAAACATAAAAGAAGAAAACAATAAGCTCGGTTTTTAAATTCCTGGTCCAAGAACTAGGAAGTCTCCATAAATGTTCTAAAATAATCTCTTGTGTTACAACTACAGGGCTGATGTAACTGAAAACCAGACAGTTTGATTCTGTGAGATGCTGAATAAACCATAGATTGAATTCACAGCCTTGTCAGGCCCCTCACATGAAAGTTATGGCACTAGTTAGGGAACAAGGCAAAGAATAGGATCGGAGTATCTCAAACCAGCACACTGCTTGAGCCTCCCTAGTCAAAAGAAGCTGTGTCTCCTCTCCTATTAGGTGAGGTTGGCTCAATATTGTCTGAAGGCACAATATCGTGTAATGCAGACAGGTGCTACCAACCGCTGTATTGAAAAACGACTAGAATTTTTCTGTACATACATGGCAAGAAGGTTGCAGAATGGTATGCCTCCGAGTCTATCTACAGATCATTTTAGTCTCTCAGAGACCCTTTACCCCATTCCCATTGGAATATCCTGAATATAAATAAAATATGAAAAGCAAAAATATAAAAATTGCAATATATCAAGGAAGAACTGCTAAGAGACAAGTTGCATTTAATTTCGCTGAGGAAAAGAAAAATCAGCATAATGCCATCCACTGAAAAAAAACCACATCTAATTAACCAAGTACCTGTACAAAGTTTTGTTTTGTTTATGAAACATAAAGCCGATAATTCAAGTACTTGCCTTTAGCGTATCCAATGCAGACAGAGCTGCTTCCAAGGCTGGAATCGCCTCAGCTAAGTCACTTTCACACTCGTTTTTCAGAACTTGAGCTTCTTCAGCCTTTCCACTGGCTATCTCTTCATCAAATTTTACAAACTGTCTTTTTGCTTCTACTTGTGCAGACTCTACCTCAATAATCTAAAGAAAGAAAAACTAAGGGTAATTCCTTAAGCATCCCATTCCTTTCTCAATCTCAGAGACAAAAGGAATATTTGAAAACTTGAAGAGTCAAACACAACATTTTGAAGTGTAGAAGCATTCAGGAAAGAATGAGAAGAAATGTAAATACATGTGACCCAATTTGGTAATGGGTTTCCCACGTGCCCTCAAAAATGACAGAACCCACAAGGGAGTTAGTAAGATAGCCAATCAATAGAAATGAGAAAGACCTTAAAATCAAAATTAAGTCTTATTTTCAAGGCTAACTTTTTACATATTCCAGTTGTCTTTTGGCATCAATAAAGAGTTCTGATGGCACCGTGGTTAAGGCATTAGGCTGCTAACCAAAAGGTTGGAGATTTGAACCCAACAGCTGCTCTGAGGAAGAAAGGTGCAGCAGTCTGCTTCCATGAGATTTACAGCTTTGTAATCCTGATGGGGGGGTCACTGTGAGTCAGAATCAATTCAATGCAGTGGGTTGGATTTGGTTTTAACATAAAAAAAAATTTTTTTTTTCAGGATACTCTACCTGCATCATATGTGCATTCTCAATTTTAGCTTCCTCCAATTTGGGCTGTAACTGGACAAGCTCCAATTGCATTTCACCAACCTAAATAGACAGTTTGTCATTAAGCTATTGTCATAGCTGCAATAGCTATGGAAACAAAAAACAGAACATAGAACCTTAATGTGCTATAAAGTGTTGGGACTAGAAAATATTAACTTTTCCTTATAGTTCTCTGCATGATCAACAAGACTGGAGTTTGGCCAGTTTTCTTTACAAAAGAATTTATCTTCTCTGAGTATGTGACAGGGCAATGAAAGATTGCAGTTACCATTAAAAAAAAAAAAAAAAACCACCTCACTGCTGTCAGTCATTTTTCCAACTCATAGCAACCCCTCCTTGGGTTTCCCAGGCAATATCACCACGGAAGTAGATTGCTCAATCTTTCTTCCAAGGAGCAGCTGGTGGGTTTGAACTGCCAGCCTTCTGGTTAGCAGTCAAATGCCTTAGGTATTGCACCTCCAGAGCTCCCACAATGACCACAGAATAAATGCAAATACAAAAGAAAGTGGCAGCTCAGGGTATACCTATGATACTCTTTGCATGATGTACTACGCAAAGACAAACTGCCCAAACATTTGTAATTTATACTGAGCTAATGCTAATAAAGGAGCACTGGTAGCATAGTGCCTAAAACATTTGACTACTAACCAGAAGGCTGGCAGTTCAAACCCTCCAACCACTCCTCAGGAGGAAGCTTGGGCAATCTACTTCCGTAGAGACATCTCCTAGGAAACTCAAGGAGGGGTCGCTATGAGTTGGGTTTGACTCAATGGCAGTGAGTTTGGTTTTTTTTTTTTTTAATGCTAATAAATGTTGTTATTACTGAAGTCATACATATATAAAATAAATAAATAAAAACTTATATTTAACCAATGGTAATTATAAAAAGTCAACCTGAAGTTACATTCTCTCAAATATCACAATATTAATTAAAAATATAACAAGATGTATTTGAATCTGTGTGGTCTAGACAACATTCAGCTTCTCTAAAACTCATTTTCCTCATCTGTAAAAGGACAGTCATAAAAGTGTCTATGTCCTGGAGTTTTTATGAGGAATAATGAAAGGATGCAGGTTAAGTACATAGCCCAGTGTCTGGCACACAATATAATCTCAGTAACTTATAGCTATTGTTATTTCTGTATCTTTTATTTCCTATTATATATTGCCATTTTGAGCAGCTAATCAAATTTACCTGGGATTCAGCAAAAGCTAATTTGTCAAGTCCATTTGTATATTGTTGTTTCGCATTCATGACAGCTTGTCGCTTTTTAGTCAAAAGCTGTCGAAATGAAGCAATAAGTTCAAGATAAGAAGTGGCGGTAACATAGTTATGTCGTCCTAACTCTCGCAAGAACCTAAAAGAAAGGTAAATAACAATGGGTTTCACAAAGTGACATTCAATATAACATTTTAACAGCAAATATATAAGAATAAATATTGATTTTTATTAGAAGCTGCCAAATATGTGAACTTCACAAAACTCTAGAAGTCTATCCATAAACCACATCCAAATTTTTTGTCTAAAAAAATCAAACAACAATGAGATTGTATTTTAAAAGTACAAATCAACAAAGATGTCTATCCAAAGTGAACTAAAACAAGATAGATAGATACCTTTTTATATATTTCATAAGTCAGGAGGATCACACCCTATAAGGGGCCCAAGACATTGTGTATGCTACACAAGTATAAGACAGGGAATTGGAGATAAGGTAGCAAGCATGAGTCATCATGCCTTGCACAGATCCATATGTTAGCTGAATGGAAAATGGCCAGAAATATGACTACTACACACATGTGCACATGGAAGCAATGGAAGTGATGATGTCTCATGGCAAGTATGTAGGGTAGGGTCTACCAGTGTCCAAGTCAACTGTGCTGGCTGGCTGTATGACTCTAGATAGAGAATATACCATGAGTATTTTGGCTTCACACTTTTGAGATGAGGATTTGAAAGATGAACAAACACTTTTGGGTATCTGTAGTCCACCAACCAACTACCCTCTCTGAGAACTGCCATCCAATGCCCTGGCAGCAATGTTTGGCCTGTGAAACCTGCCACCTGCCCACAGCTGATGGGACTAGGGATGGGTAGTGGACACAAACAAGCTAATCACATTTTTTTTTTCCTAGAAATTCATAATAGGGAGCTAAAAACAGCCAGACAGTCTCTGCCTATAGCTGAAACTACCATATGTAAACTTAAGAGCCGACTGGCAGCCAGTTTCCTCATCACTCTCTGTGAAGTAGAAAAGTTAGTTTGCAAAGGGAAAAAAGAAAGGAGATGCCCAGAGAGAAGCAGAGATGAGAAACATTTCTGGGTTTCTGGTTGGCTTTCTAATTCCTGCTTCCGGTCACTTCTGAGATCTAGCTTTATTTCTTCCCTTCAGCTTTGTGAGATATGCCTATGTCTTTATAATGAAAAAACCATGAACTGACTAATGATGACTCCATGTGCTACAGAGTAGAACTGATCCATAGGGTTTTCTTGGCTGTAATCTTTGCAGGAGTACATTGTCAGGGCTTTCTTCCAAGGTGCTGCTGGGTGGGTTCAAACTGCCAGCCTTTAAGTTAGATGTCAACTGTTTGTTGCCATGAGACATCATCACTTACATGTGCATGTGTGTGTGTAGTAGTCTTAGCAGTAAACTGTTGGTGCCACACAGGGCCCTATTTTCATAATAAACTCTTCCTTTTGTTAAAGCTAGAACAAGCAGCTTTCTCTTACTTGCAGGCTGAGGCTCTTAACTAATTAAATGTCTGGAAAGACTCAGAAGACATAGAAATCATATTAAAATTTTGGCTTTAAAATGCAAGATATAATTGTCATTAAAATTGATTAATATTAACCTTTCTGAAAGATCCACAATGGAGGTGTGAAAGTGTTTACAGATTGGAACTACCTCTTGTCGTTCAACTTCAGTGAGCTCTAGTGTTTCCAAGAATTTTACAGCTACAAGTTCAAGGGCATCTTCAGGCCATGGCTAAAAATAAGAAAAAGAAAAATTTAATATGAAATTTAAGACAGGTGGTCCCACTTCAGCTATATAAGTTAATATCTTCCTATAGGACAAGAATTTGGGGTTAGGAAACTTAACACAATTTTCTCCAATAATAGAACTAGGAGGACAAAGGTCATAAGTAAATCTATGAAAGACTTAATAAATATTTTTATACACTAAAACTAAGACAATATACAACATAAAGGTAGGATCCATGATATTTTGCATATCAAAGATACATTTCACTCCTCTCCCAACTCTTCAACATGTGAACGTCTAACTGGAATCCCAAATTTCTCATGATAGTGGCAGAGATTGCTAGTTGCTTACTCAATATCTATTAGTCTTTTCTTCCTTAGAATTCTAATTTTATTCTAGATAGCAATATACCCAACTAACAGACTAAATTTCCTAGACTCCCTTGCAATTCAGAGTGGCTGATGACATATAAGCAGATGTTAGGTGGGGACTGCAAAGAAGGCTCTTAAAGAGGGTTACAGAACTGGTATGTGTACTTTTTGCCCTCCCTCCATTCTTTTACTTCCTGCCTGAGACATGGAAGTAAAAACTGGAGCCCCAGTGGCCACCCTGAACCATAAAGTAATTTTGAGAATGGAAACCACATGCTAAGAAGAATAAAAATAGAAAGAATCTGGAATTCTGATGACTTTGTTACTCCACAAGAGCCCCAGTCTGCTTACCTTCATATTTTTTCTATATGAGAGGAAAAAACTTTATGTGTTTACTTTGGGTTTCTGTTAGTAGTAGCCCATCACAATTCTTAACTTATTGTAATGTCCAAAGCTGAACTTCTGATTCTCTTCCCCAGAACTCTGATGCTTCTTCACTCTTCTCCATCTCAGTGGAAGAATTCCTCTGCTTTTCCTGGAATATCTCAAGTGTGCTCCTGCTTCTTGGCCTTGGAATTTGCTGTTCCACGGAAGGAAGACTGGGCAACCTACTTCCTAAAGATTTACCGCCTCAGAAACCAAAAGGGGTCACTTTGAGTCAGAATCGACTCAATAGCAGTGAGTATGGTTTCTTTTTTTTTTTTTTTTGGTTTAGTCTAGAAGTAGGGTATTTGCAAGGTTGCTTAATGTAGAAGCTCAACCATATCTAAGGACCCAAGTTCTCCCCATGTTTTTGCTCCACCATTCTCAGTGCACTTTATTTTACTCTTGGGCTTGCCCCATCAAGATGCAAGATTACTGCTTTATATTCTCAACAAAAACAAAAGAAAATTATATATTTTTTCTTTAAAAGAAAAGTATGTGTGCTTGGGGCATCACGTTCTCAAATGACAAGGCTGACAGAAAAGGCCCTTTTTCTACCACGTGACTCTTGTTGAAGTGAAGCAAACTTCCTCAAAGCCCCCCAGAAGACTTGGCCTCAGGACCCATTGCCAAGGAATGGGCTTTGCACAGGCTCATGAATAAACCAGTAGCTAGCAAAAGGAATAAAAGTATCATTATTAACGTAGATCAACCATAAATCAACTCCTGTGGTACATAAAGTGATTTCCCACACAAAATCAGAATTCTGATTTTGATTCCTCCATGAGCAAAGATGGAGGGAAAGAAAATGGATATTGGATAGTTAACCAAACTAGTATCTCCCTTGCCATCATAAGCTAGTGTTACAAGAGATGACACACCTTGATGGTAAGGTTTATTGTTTAAACAGTTGATGTAAATCCATATTCCAAATAGCTTTCTTAAATTATTTTTTTACCAACACCTCATCTGATCTTGTTAACTATTCATTGTTTTTGTCTCATGACGTGGCTGTCAAAGAGCTCAAGTTAGCTCCTGCTAGTTTATGCCATTCTCTTACTACCCTTTTATGCTTGTGTTATGTATTCCATTTTCAGTTCATTATAGGAATCCCTTAAGGCATCTTGTATACCATCGATCACATGTGGCTATTTGACATACAAACTGAGTAAGGGTGTCAATGTCAATCCATCTAAAATATTTAATACAACATTCTAATAATTCGTTATTTTTCATATGTAAGTGAGGTCACATAATATTTGTCTTTTTGTGACTGACTTGTTTTGCACAGCATAATGTCGTCAAGTTCCATCCACAGTGAAGCATGTATCAAAACTTTCTCTGGCTAAGTACCATTCCATTTTACCTATGTACCATACTCTGTTTTTGCATTCATCTTTTGATGGGCATTTAGGCTGTTTCCACCTTTTGGCTGTTGTGAATAGTGCTATAATGAACACTGTGTACAAGTCTCTTTCTGAGTCTTTGCTTTCACGTTTTTTTTGGATATAACTAGGAGTGGAATTGCTGGGTCATATGGTAGTAGTTCTATTTTTAGTTTTTTGAGGAATCACCATACTGTTTTCCACAATGGCTGTATCATTTTTCATTTCTACCAGCAATGGATAAGAGTTTCAATTTCCCCATATCCTCGGCAACATTTGCTATTTTCTGTACCCCTCCCCAATGTTGGCTATCCTAGTAGGAGTGTAATGGTATCTCATTGTGGTTTTTATTCGCATTTATCTGATGTCTGATGCTAAGTATCTTTTCATGTTGGTGGCCTTTTGAATGTCCTCATTGGTGAAATGTCTATTCAAGTCCTTTGTCCGTTTTACGATTGGGTTGTCTTTTTGTTGTTAAGCTGTTGAAGTTTTATATATGTATACTGGTTATTAGACTCATCAGATGTATGGTTTCCAAAGATATTCTCCCAGTTCGTAGCTTGTCATTTCACTTTTTTTGGTAAAGTCTTTTGATGAACCAAAGTTTTTAATTTTCATGAGGTCTCACTGATTTATTTTGTCTTCTGCTGTTTGTGCTTTTGTTGTTATGTTAGATAATCCCTTGTTGAAAGCTAGGCCTGACAGTATTGTCCCTGCTTGTTCTTCTAAGAATTTTATGGCTTTAGTTTGCACTTTTAGATCCTTAATCCATTTTGAATTTGTTTTTGGCTTAGTATAAGGCGAAGATACTGTTTCAATTTTCTGCTTGTGGAAGTTCAGTTTTCCCAGTACCACCTCTTCTCTCCACATTTAGAATGGATTTTGCACCCTTATCAAAAAATAATTAATGACAGATGTATGGATTTATTTCTGGACTGTGAATTCTATTCCATTGGTCTATGTGTCTCCTGTTATACCAGTACCAGGTTGTTTTGATTTATGTAGCTGTATAGTATGTTTTAAAATCAGAATGTGTGAATCCTCCTACTTTTTTCTTCATTTTCAACATTTTAGCTATATGGGGCCTCTTGCCATTCCATATAAAGTTCAGGATTGGTTTTTCTATTACTGTAACAAAGGCTGTTGGAATTTTGACCATGATTGCATTGAATCTATAGATTGCTTTGGGTAATATTGACATCTTAACAATATAAAGGGTTCTAATTCATGAACATGGAAGATCTTTCAATTTATTTCTGTCTTCTTTAAGCTTTTTCAGCAGCTTATTGTTTATTATATATATATATTGTTTATATATATATATATATTATAGTTTTCATTGTACAACTCTTTCAGGTCCCTAGTTAGATTTTTTCCTAGGCATTTTATTCTCTTAGATTCTACTAGAAGTAGAATTATTTCCCTCATTTGCTTTTCAGATTTCTCATTGCTGGTGTGTAGAAACCCAACTGACTTTTGTTTTCTGACCATGTACCCAAGTAGCTCTGTGGTGTAGTAGGGTTAAAGCATTTGGCTGCTAACCTAAAGGTCAGTGCTTCAAACCCACCATTTGCTCCATGGAAGAAAGATGGGCCAGTCTGCTTCCGTAAAGTTTTACAGCATTAGAAAACCAATGGAGATCCCTATGGATTGGGCATGACTTGATGGCAGTGAGTTTGGTTTGGACCTTGTACCCTGCAACTTTGCTAAATTCCTAAATTAGTTCTAAAGTTGTCTTGTGGACTCTCTGGAATTTTCTATATATAGGATTATATCATCCACAAATAGAGATAATTTTACTACTTCTTTTCCAAGCTGGATGCTTTCTATTTATTTATTTATTTATGTCTTACTGCTCTGGCAATGATTTCTAATACAGTATTGAGTAGAAGTAGTGAGAGCAAGCACACTTGTCTTGTTTCCTGTTTCAAGGAGAAAGCTTTCAGTCCTTCTCCATTAAGGATAATGTTGGCTGTTGGCTTCTCATATACACTCTGAATCATATTGAGTATTTTCCCTCTATTTCAATCTTCTTCAGGGTTTTCATCAAGAAAGGATGTTGGATTTTATCACATGCTTTTTCTGCATCCATAGAGATGATCATGTGGTTCTTTTCCTTTGTTCTACTGATGATTATTTTCTAATGTTGAATCATTCATGCATTCATGGAATAAAACCCACTTGGTCATCGCATATGACTCTTATAATATTCCTATTTCATACAAAAATATTCCAATAATGCCTTCTTTTGTTCTCTGAATGGTTTTGGCATCCCCGGTAAGTTTACACCCTACTTTGGAGACTGGAGATCTGTACAAAAAGTCAATGCCTTTCTGATTGTGAGATACACAGGGTTTTACACTCACTTCCTGAGTTTCACAAACTCAAACCCCAAACAATGCCTTTGGCCTCTATGACATAGGCTCTATCTCTCCAGTGCTTTACGGTATAATCTTTTTTCCTCTTTATTGTCCACTTAACCTCCTTTGTCTATTTGCAACTTCTGCATCCCTCTTTTTCTAATTTCCCCCAACAAGTATGATTCACTTATAACAGAACGGAAAGTCTTATGGTTATGAAAAAGGTATCTAGCAGTAGTAGAACTGTTTTTATAAGGTTTCACAAAAAGTAAACTTACAGTGGGACAGGTTTTCTCATTTGGTTATTTAAAAGAAGTAATATTGAGATGTAGTTTGCATAAACCAAAACCATAGCTTTGTGGAAACCAATTCCACATAGCTTTTATTGTATTAATATGCAAACATCCACTAGGTAAATACATATGTAACTTTCAAATTGGCAGAATTTGTTAATCAAACATCCAATTGATAACAAGTAGGCAAAAGAGAATAAAACCAATTAGTATCAGAAATTTATTTTAAAAAGAAATTATCCAGGGTCAACCTACAGTCCACTTTCTACTGGGCATAAAACAATAGGAGGCATCATGAGCCATTATTCTCAATGGAATAAATGTTTGATGGTCTTATACAGGCAATGGCAATTTGCCTTAAGGTTAAGTGAGGTGATAGCCTTCACCATGAGCTGCTGGCATAACTAAAATCCATGCCTCTTGTTTTGCCCCTGTCCAATTTATCTACCACACAGCCTCCATGAGGCTTTTTCCTAAAATATAGATTAGCTAAAAATATGTTAATATTCCATAATACCTTTGGGATAAAACCAAATATCTAAGCACATCTTACAGAATCTCTTTATAACCTGGCATCTATCCAAAGCTCTCCCTTGTCTCCTGTCTTCCTCATTGCCAGCCAGCTATATTATTTGCAGCTGCCCAAATGAGCCGTGCTCTTCACAGCCTTTGCACATATATAGCTAATTCATCTTCATACTTCAAAGATTTATTGTCTTCATATATATATATATATATGTGTATATATATATATATACATATATATATATGTGTGTATATATATATATACATATATATATATATGTATATATACACACCCTTTGTACACCGAGATTTTTGCTCTTTTCTATAACTATGACTGTTGATTTTCTGACTGGTTTATCTGTCTTCCAGACTGAAGTATGAGCTCTTTGCAGGGATCATGTCTCATCAGTCTGTGGTGCTGAACATCATGCCTGTTATTATAGTAAGTAGTCAAGAAACATTTACTGAATGTTTATTAATCTACCACCATTGA
The DNA here is from genome assembly GCF_000298275.1 of Orycteropus afer afer. Lineage (NCBI taxonomy): Eukaryota > Metazoa > Chordata > Mammalia > Tubulidentata > Orycteropodidae > Orycteropus > Orycteropus afer. The sequence continues at coordinate 7,156,992 of NW_006921628.1, forward strand.
GTCGATTATGATATAGTCATTAAGTTAGTAGCCAAATGCCTTGCCCACTGTGCCACTGAGCTACTTTATATCAGTGGAGCTTACATAAGATTTCAATAAAACTATAAAAGAGTTAGTTGCAAAAAAAAAAAAGAAGAAGAAGAAGAAGAAAATTACAAACCTGAAACCAGTCAATAGTACAGCAATTGATGAGGGATGGGAACTGCCGTAAGCGATTTCGAAAGGCATCTCCAATGGGGCTAAAGGCCACTACAACATGCAGATTATCCTTGCAGCGATTCACAAAGAAAGCAAACAGGGCTAAGGGACTAAGTTCATCATGTTTACTGCCAGCCTGGGCTACTGGACGAACACCCTAGGGAATATCAGAAAATAAAAGCGTCATGAAGAGATAAGTTGATAGTGAGATTAATGGATACTGGAATATTAAGAAGTTTTTACTACTCTTCTTGTAAATATATTTAAAAATGTTTTATATCAATATAATGGCTTTGATATAGTTTGTACTTAGAAGACTTCTTCTAACTCTATAATTGTTGTTGTTGTTGTTGTTATGTGCCGTCGAGTCGGCCCCGACTCATAGTGACCCCTCCTTGGGTTTCCGAGGCAGTATCACTACAGAAGTAGATTGCCCAACCTTCCTTCCGAGGAGTGGCTGGTGGGTTTGAACCGCCAGCCTTCTGGTTAGCAGGCAAGTGTCTTAGCCACTATGCTACCAGAGCTCCCAACTCTATATCATTTTAAAACAGATATCTGCCAAAAATACACCCACAGAGATACTCACAAAAAGTTCACTAAGATATACATTCAATATATATGTTAAACATAATTCAACAATATGTTTTAAGAGGAAAAAATGTAACCAATTAAAGTGTCAATCAGTTAAGGTACTGGTTAAAAATATTATAAAGCATCCATATGTTGGAATTTTATACAATTGTTAAAAATAATGAGGTTTATCTATATATGTGGTATTGCAAGATCAGCAGCATAAAATAAATGGAAAAAAACCAAGTCGTACAACAGTATACCTAATATGAGTCTCTTTGTTAAATTAAATAAATATATAACTGTATATGTATGAGTACATATATAACTTTTCATGGAAGCCCTCCAAAAGAACTATTAATAGTCATTTCTTTCAGCAAGATACACTTACAGGAGAACATGAGAAGAAGGCTTTTATTTTTCATTTTGGATATTCTTTTTTGTCATTTTGACATTCTTACACTGTTTGAATTCTCTAACATTATACTTATAATATTTGTATATATAAAAATGTTAACAGGGGTGTCTGGCAATAAAATTATAGATCACTTTTCATTTTCTTTCTTTGTATATATCTATATGAGAAAGGCATCTATATCAACGACTTGGGAAATAAAACTTTTTTTTTTTAAACTGTGCTTTAGGTGCAAGTTTACAGAGCAGAGTTTGTTTTACATTCAACATTTCATGTACATTTGGTTTCACTCCTCAATTACCATCCCCAATCCTAACACACTCTCCTCCCCTCCCTTCCCAGTCACCACCCCACATGCCCCTCATAGTTATCTACTGCTGTGTGTCCTGTATTTCCTTTGTGTCAATGTTGCCCCACTGGTGCCCTGTGGTCGACTGCTCCAAGGGATGCATCTCCATAGAGTATGTGGGTGAGTCATCCTGGGTTGAGCAGTCTGCGTGTACATCTTATTTATTATTGAGTTGAGAGCCAGGCCCTGGGAGTGAGTTTTATTCCAGGCCTGAAGTGTATCCCAGGGCCATAGAATTGGGGGTCTCACCAGAGTCCATCTGACCAGTAATTCTAGTCATTATTGTGTTTTTGGATTAGTTCCATGATTTTCCTTCCACTCTATCCAGGATCTCCAGTTTTGATCCTTTCCCGAGTGGTTGGCATTGGTAGCCAGGCACCATCTAGTTCTTCTAGTCTCAAGGGCCATCATGTCCTAGGGTTGATTGCTTCCAAATGCTTTTGGTTTCTTTCACACTCTTCTTCGCTTCTGACAATAGGAAACCATTAGCTGCATCTTAGACAGCCACTTGAAAGCTTTTTAAGACCCTAGTCACTAGTCACCAATGTAGGCTGTGGAAAAGATTTTTATGTATTTGGGAAACAAACATCTTGAGTTCAAATCCCTCCTTGCCACTTACTACCTGGGTGGCCTTGGTGCAAAGTTACTTAAACTTTCTGTAATTTAGCTTCCTCAAATTCTATGTAAATGTAAAATGGGCAAAAGAGTACCTACACATCAGAGGGTTGCTGATGATGAAATGAGTTATTCATATGAACATTTAAAATACTTCGTGCCACATAGGTGACTGTTGAGTACTGATTACCTTTTATTTTATAGCTTACCTTTCTCCTTACCCAGAACATAAAAGCCTTCATAGCCAATAAATTATCTTATAAATAGATTTTAAATGTTTCAAATAGTAAATACAGGGAGTGGTCATGATGATCATCATTTCAGTTGCTACTACAATGAATGTGCTTCTAAGAGAATTTCTTCTATGCTTTCCATTATATGACAGCTCTATTCATAGAAAATTGGAAACAGACTATTTATAGGACTTTTCAAGTTATGATTATTATAATCAATGTCAGCCTATGAAATTAGCTTCAAACAGTATTAACTTTGAGTCAATAATGGGATATTCAAATTGATAAAGCCAAAAAATAGTTGCAACTATAAAACAGGATTTCAGCAAAGGGTCAGGATGCTGATATAAATATAAGAGTTATTCACATAAAAATAATAGTTGAACCTTTTAGAGTAGATGAGCTCCCTGTGGGAGAGAGTAATTGTGCGTGTGTGTATATGTGTACATGCATACTTTAGGAGCAGGGTTCTGGGATGAAAGAACATGGAGAAGTTACTAAATTAGAGAAACAGCAAACAAACTCAGTGTAATTTCATGGCAGAGAAGGGAAGGCAGAGTTTAAAAGGAAGGAAAGATGTATTACCCAGACATGAACATGAATTAAAAAATAAAATGAACTGAAAAAAGATCACCAAATGTGGAAAATAAGAAGTCAATGCTACATCTGAGAAAGAAATTCCAGCTGTTTAATTCTGTAAGGAGTACAAATGGAACAGTAGAAAAAGTTGTATAGAAATGGAGCTCTAAGGCTAGAACTGATGGTGAAGTCAGAGAAATGTGTTGTGTCTAAAAAGGTGCCCTCTGGGCAGTGCCAGGGCCAAGCCATGAGGTTATGAGGAATGATGTTTAAAGTAAAATATTTATCAGAGGCATGAATTAAGGCAACCAGGGAAGTGGTCTCCAAAGTGGAATGCAAAGGCTGGTGCACTGCGTATGGAAAGGAAGCAGTAGAATTTTTATTCATAATACCTTTTTTATTTCTTAAAAATCAGCATAAAATAAGCAGAAACAGGGATACATTGCAGTGCCCCTGAGTTCTGACCATGGCTATTTTCTTGTGTATATACTGATACTCCCACTAAGGAAAGAAAGCCTTTAGGCCACTGTGGGATCACACCATAAAAAAAGAGGTAGTGAAGCCATGGAAAAGTGTAGTGGTAGAGTGACAGACAATAGTTAAAATGACCAAAACAGTTTAGGAAATCCCATTTCCAAAGTGGAGAGCTGCTTGGGGGGCAGTGTGGGGGATGTCTATGAATTAAAAGAAATTGCTATTCTTCAGCAGTGTTGGCCACATCCTCTCTATCTCCCACATAAAAGCAGAGAAGTTGGGTTTTTCCTTCCCCCCCCCTTCTCCTCCACCTCAGATAATGAACTAGCAAGGTGCCATTTACTGAGGGCTTCCTAAGTGGCAGGAGCTCTGGTGGTATAGTGCCTAAGGCATTTGACTGCTAACCAGAAGGCTAGTGGTTCAAACCTACCAGCCACTCCTCAGAAGGAAGATTGGACAATCTATTTCCATAGTGATACCACCTCAGCAACTCAAGGAAGGGTCACTATGAGTCAAAATTGACTCAACAGCAGTGAGTTTGGATTTTTTGGTTTTTCCTAAGTGACAGACACTACTTAAGTGGTTTCTTTCACTCGACACATGTACACCACAGCAAACGCATGCAGGAAGAACTATTATCTGTGCTCCTATTACACAGAAAAATGAGATGCTTGAACTACCAGGGTGAATCCATTTTGTATCAGAGCTATCGGCGTAGGCTGAGAATGAAGCATCCAGGCATGAGTGATATATTGTGAGTAAGAGTTGTTATGGTAGTGAACATGAAGGAAAATAACTACCAGAGATCTTGTGTGGGAAGGTCCTAGAAGTGAGAGTTGAAGGACAGGACATCTGACAGTGGTGGCCCCTTCACAGTTATATTCTTTGTTAATTAAATCACAAAGTATGGCTTGTATCATCCAGTATCAGAACTGGAAGATAAGTAAATTTAATAAAGGCTGTTTAAAGACTTACAGCACATAACAACAAGAACAACAACTAACCAGTGGCAAAACATAAACGTTAATCAAGTAAGTTGAAATTCTATGTTCTCTCAAACCAGTGCAGCCCTAAGACATGATTTTTAAATCCTAAATCATCTAAAGAACATGCTAAATGAAATCAAACAGGTGAAACAAACTGCCAACATTACAAAGAAAGAAATTAAAAAACAAAAATGCTGTTTCATTGCTATGGAGAGTGGTGTCACTACAGGGATGGAGGGGGTGTGGACCATACTGGATGGCACTGTCAGAGAAAATGACAATAACATGACTGTCTATAACATTTCTGTGCAGTGTTCCATCAGAAATGTATTATTTTTTATTAAAATATCCCTGTAGTTAATTATAACAACAAAAACATTTTTTGTAAGCCCAGTTTACATGTATCAATATACCTACAAGGCTACAACTCTACGCTGATTTACTTTTTGAAGCTTCTAATGCCTTCCTGCAGAGCTGTCACGATTACCAATTACAATGACAGCTCAAATCACATGGTTTTGTCTGCACTCGCTACAAGTATGCACAGTTGTTTTTGTTAGTACTGGTGTTTTCACAGTCTGTGATTTTGTCAAATTTTCTGGTGTTTTAGCTACTATATTGTGGTAATTAGTATTTGCAACCTATATCAATAGCTTTTTTGAGAATGAAGTAGTAATTACAAGAAAAGAAGGAGAAAATATTTTAAAAAAAGGCTTCGGCTCAGTTACTAATAATGTAATTTGATGCAGAAAGATTTTACAAAACAATTTTGATGTTAATATTTATATAATCCAAGAAACACAGTATTTAAGCAATTTACAATGATGTTTATCACTTATTATTTTATGGTTAAAACTGACAATAAGCATTACTAAGGATTCTATGTGGTCTGGAACTGAAGAAAGTCCATGGGGTGTGAGGTGTCATACCATGAGTTACTGCCCTGGGTGACATCAAGCCTAGTGATGTCATTGGCTATGGAAGAAACAGTTTAAAATTCACTAAACAATGATTCATTAAAATACTTAAATTTTTAAGTATGAAATTCCTCTCCACAAGCTATATTTATCCTGAAGAACACAGGAAAAGTTTTAAGATCAGAAAATTCCTGTGCTGCAAGTAGCATTACCTAAAAAGCATTTACCTCCATCACTTCTTGCTTTTCATCTGCTGCAAAAATGTTTGGCACTTCTCCAGTATTGAGCACACTGTCAATATCCTCTAGAAAAGCTTCCTCTTTAATCTGAGTGTCCGTGATTAGAAAGACTGTCTTCTGGCCTTTCATGCCTGCATTCCTCAACAGAACCTTAAAAATTAAAATGCACATATAAGCAGAATGTGGTAGAAATCTGCTATTTTTACTTTCCTTCCCCATCACTTTTGTTAACAGTACTTTGATTTTAGGACAGTAACTCTCTCCATTCCTGGTATGCTATCAATCTGGGTATGCTGTCATCTCTCCCACCCCTTGCGTGAGAACACAAAGCAAACTGCTCAGAGTTCCCTGATCCCTTACCAAAACTCATGGCTATTGAGTTGTTTCCAATTCATAGCGACCCTATATATCCTGAGAGTGGAAATACTCCATAGGGTTTCTAAGGCTATAATTTTTTTTTTTTGAGCATAGGGTTTATTCTGAGCAGTTAATATATATGCAATATATTTTGATTCCAGAAAAAGCAAATGGCTCAAAGAAGCTATGTACAATGGGGCTTATAAAAAGAAAAGGAGAGAGAAATATAGGAAATCAACCATTGGCTAATCTTAACATGATTGAACCATGTAGGGCTATAATCTTTATGGAAGCACACTGCCTCATCTTTCTTCCATGGAGCAGCTGGTGGGTTTGAACCATTGACCTTTCAGTTACCAGCTGAGCACTTAATCACTGAGCCACCAGGGCTCCTACCCCAAGCTCTTAGGCACAATCATTGACTCAGAGAAGGCAAGCCTTATTTCAGGTACTGAGATGGACCTGAAAACAAAAAGATCCCTGTCCTTCTTAAATGGAGGATATAAAAGCCAGTAATATAGAACTTCTAGGGACCATCTGTGTTGCCTCATAGAAAGAGGCTGCCTATGATGGAGGCCAAATAGAGGAGAGCAGAACCAAGAGATATAAAGAACAACTACTGAGGACATAATTTGAGCCCCTAAATTTAGCTTGTCAAAAGCCTATGTACCTCCATCATCTATAGACAGCTGATCTTTGAGAAAGGTCTCAAATCTGTTAAACAGGGAAGAGATAAAAGCTTTAGCAAATGGTGCTAGAAAAATTAGATATCCATTTGCAGAAAAATGAAACAGGATCCATACCTCACACCATATACAAAAACTAACTCAAGGTAGATCAAAGATCTAAATTAAAACCTAAAACTATAAAGATCCTGGAAGAAAAAAAAATAGGGGCAAACTTAGGGCCCCTAATTTATGACACAAATAGTCAAACATAACTAAAAAATACACAAACAGCAGTAGAGAAACTAGATGACTGGGACCTCCTAAAAATTAAACACGTAAGTGTATCATAAGACTTCTCTAAGAGAGTAAAAAGAGAACCTACAGACTGGGAAAAAAAATTTGGCAACCACCTATCTGACAAGGAAGTAATCTCTCAAATTTATGGAAAACTTCAATATTGCAACAACAAAAAGACAAACAAACTAATTAAAAAATGGGCAAACAGAAACTTCACTAAAGAAAACATTCAGGGGGCTAACACATACTTGAAGAAAATTAGAGAGATGTAAATCAAAACAACAATGAGATATCATCTTACCCCAGCAACAATAGTAATGACCAAAAAAACAACAAATATTGATGAGGGTGTAGAAAGACCAGAACTCTCATACACTGCTGGTGGGACTTAAATGGTACAACTACTGTGGAAGATGGTATGATGCTTCCTTTAAAAAGTTGGAAGTAGAGATACCATATGATCCAGCGATACCACTAGTAAGTATCCATCCTAGAGAAATAAGAGCTATGACATGAACAGATGTATGTAAACCCATGTTCATTACAGCACAATAGAAAAATATGTAAAGAACTTAAGTGTCCATCAACAGAAGAATAGGTAACAAACTGATACATACAAACAATGTATGCAATTATAAAGAATAACGATGAATCCATAACACATCTAACAACATGGATAAACCTGAAGGACATTATGCTGAGTGAAATAAGTCAATCACAAAAGGACAAATATTTTTATGAGACCACTAATATAAAAAGTCAATAAAAGGTTTACACACATAAAGAAACATTCTTTGATGGTTATCAGGGATGGGAAGGAGAAGAAAGTGAAAATCACTAACTAGGGAGTAGACACGTATTAACTTGGGTGAAGGGAAAGACAATATACAACAAGGAGGAGATGAGCACAACATGATCGAGGCAAAGGAAGATGGTGAGGTACACAAGAGTGAAAGGCAACAATGGCAAATACTACTACATACACAATCCTGCAAAAACAGTAGTATTGAACAATAATAGACATAGGGAGATATGCAAGCTGAACAGGTGTGAGACGGTGTGTGGAACTATACCCAAAAGTATATTTAGGTTTGACAGAGGATATTTCTGCATACATGTTTGCATGTGCTACAAATAGATTTATATACATAGTAGAGCATACAGGGAGCAAAGTTATAAAAACTTCTTAGCCATAATCAAAAACCTTGGGGACTAAGACACTGGGTTTGGGAGCTTGGGACCACAGTCTTGAGAGATATCTAAGTCAGTTGGCACCACAGTACACAAAGACAATGTTTTACATCCTAGTTTGGTGAGTAGTGACTGAGGTCTTAAAAGCTTGTGAGTGGCCCTCTAAGATTCAACTGTTGGTCTCTTCCTCTCTGGAAAGGGAATGAAGAAAGTAAAGAAAGAAGAGTGGAGAAAATCAAAGACTCAAGGAAACAATTAGTCCAAAGGACTAATGGACAATGCAAACTACAACCTTGACTAGCCTGAAACCAGAACTAAATTGTGCCTGGCTATCTACCGACTGCTCTGATCTGAACGACACTAGAAGGTCCTAGACAGAGTGAAAGAAAAATGTAGAACAAAATTCAAAATCATAAAAAAGACCAGACTTACTGGTCTGATAGGGACTGGTAGAGCCCTCAGAACGATGGTCCCTAGTCATTCTTCCAACCTGGAACTGAACCCCACCCTGGGGATCATCTTTCAGCCAAATAACAGGTAGGCCTACACAGTGAACAATAACACCAGGGAGAACTTACTCCTCAGAACAATCAACCATAGGAGACCAAAAGGGCAGCCTTTGCCAAAAAAACAAAGTTGAGAAAGCAAGAAGGGGCACCAAAGATGGAAGAATGCAAATGGACAACCCCAGGAGGAAGTGGGAAGAGTGCTATTACACTGAGGGGATTGCAACCAATGTCACAAAACAAAATGTGTATAAATTATTGAATGGGAAACAAATTTGCTCTATAAACTTTCACCCAAACCACACATTTTTTAAAAAATTATGTTGAATTTGAAGTGAATTACAACATACAAAGGAAACTCAATAAAAATGCTGTATCTTAAACAAACCATAAAAATAAAAGCCTATATACCTTTGGACCCTTCAGTCATGCAAGCCAGTATCTTTCTCTTTTGTTTAAAGCAGTTTGATCTGGCTTTTGGTCAGTTGCAACCAGAGTCCCAACTAGTGTAAAGTTATGGACTCAGTGATATGCTGGTACTGGCCTTTCTAGGCTTGCTAGAACCAATGCTAAAATTTCAGGAACTAATGAATAGATGGTTAAACTATATTTAAAAACAAAGGTAACACATACCTAAACTATCACTATCAATTATCTTATTATGCTTGCTATTATCTATGCTCTGGAGGTTATTTAAGTCTACCTTATCTATAGAGCAAAATACAGTACAATGTATTTTAGTAATAGTATATTTTCTACTTATTTTGATATATTAATAACTATAAAACTGTCATGATTAGCTATAATAGTTCTTAAATGTAAGATCTAATGGTGCTCTAATGCACCTCTCTTCCTAACTCTGTTTTCAGTGACATCATGTTGGTAGCTTTAAATCAGCCATGTTAGGACTATTTATACCATGGATCTTTGCAAATGCTACAAATAAGGGCTTCTCTCTCATTCCTCTTCCATTAGAGCTGCTTGTTAAACATTTGCCACTATACCACAAACCCACCAGCCGCTCCTTGGAAGGAAGATGGGGCAATCTACTTCCATAGTGATACTGCCTTGGAAACCCAAGGAGGGGTCACTATGAGTTGGGTCTGACTCGATGGCACATAAAAACAACAACAACATAGCTCATAGTGAAAAGAGCATTTCAGCTTCTGCAAGTGAGATTTTAAAATAAACTTCTATTTCTATTATAAAATCATATATTTTAAATAATTATTGTATAAATGCTGAATTTTTATATTGTACAAAACTATGTTTTTTTTACATTAATGCCATCTTCCAATATGTAGGCTATTTTGTTCCTAGAGATAATTTTTTTATTACCAAAAGTAAATGCTAGTTTTTAAAGAACTATCATATCAGATCATCTTTATAATTATTAATATTATACCAAATAAGTAGAAAATACAATATTAATAAGCAGATTTAACTTATTGCCATAAGCACCACTACATTTCAAAGTAATAGGCAAACATACAATGTGTGAAGCTGTTTCCAAATAGAAAAGAAAAAAGAACTAACATTTTTCAAAATACTAATTACATGCCAGGCACCTTGCCAAGAACCTTTCATATATGATATAATTTAATCACAATAATCTGCAAAATGAGTAGTTTTATCCAAATTTTATAAATGAAGAAATTAAATACAGAAAGGTTTCATAATATGCCCAATAAAACATAGTTAAAAAGTCGTGCAAAACAGGAATTAATACTGAATCTGACTTTGAAATTCATGTTCTTTCTACTACAGTAAATGGTTTTCTATTATCTCATTTGGTATGCATCAAAATTTTTCCTCTGAAGTCTGAGCAGAAATTTAAAAAAAAAAAAAACATAAATGTAGCTTTTCTTCTTATGTCTATGTAGACCTCTCTGCTGTAACTTTGGATTCTACCACTCCTAATTGCAAGTGACAAAGAAAAGCCCATTTCTCTATGCTAATTTTTAGGATGTGGAAATTTAGGATAAGAGGGTCCATGAAAGTAAAAAAAGTACAATATCATGTCTCCCTTCTTTTATCATTGTGGATCATCTCTCTTTGGGGGTCTACAGAGCCCCTGGGCATAGGAGGATAAAGCCCCAAATATGCACTCAATTATTTTATTGATTACTGGGAAAGCAACACAGCTCTGAAATCACTAAGACTGAACATTAACGACACCACCATCTTCACATCATAATGAGGTTCACATTCAGCAGTCTGCAGGAAAACATACATTTATAGGAAACAAGACTTCCTGAACCAGAATATAGGAGTCCTCATGGTGCAGTGGTTAAAGTACTCAGAGGCTAACTGAAAGGTTGGTGGGTCAAACCCACCAGCCACTCTGCAAGAAAAAGATGAGGCACTCTGCTGTTGTAAATATTTACAGATTTGGAAACCCTATGAGGCAGTTCTACTCTGTCCTATAGGGTCCCTTTGAGTCCAAATTGACTTGACGGCAATGTGTTTTTGGTTTTTGAACTAGAATAAAGATAGAATCAGCAGCTTCAGTTGTAATGATGTAGTGAATAAGAAGTGAGTTTAAAATCTTTGCTCTGCTGTGTATAACTTCCTTCAGCCTCATGTTCTCATCAGTAAAACACAAAGACAACCAAACGTGCTACATTGAATTGTTATACATATAAAATGAGATCATGTTTGTAAAGCACTTAGGACAGTAGGTGATCTATGGATAGCATTATCATTATCATCACCACCAATGTATTCAGTCAGTATACAGCTACATAAAACAGCTCAACCTTCACATATAAAAGAACGTACTGAGATCTTTTTAGACACTGGGTTTCTTTATAATTTTACCTTCAAATCCTCTCTCCACTCATTCATACCATAACTCTTAGAAATTTCTGGTTGGAAAATCTGCATTTTTGCCATGGATGTAGCCAAGCGAGTTAAAGATTGACGACCACTTCCTCCAAAGCCAACAAGTAAAGCATTTCCACCAGATTGCTTCAGAATTCGACATATTCGTGATAAGTGTTCCAATACATACCTACCATGAAATAACAATCTATTACCCACGACGATATACATGGAATGTATACATAGCTACTGTCTAATATGTTACTCCCCTAGTCTTAAAAAGCTGACGGTAAAAAAGTATGATTTTTTGAAAAGCAATTACTATTGGATCATTTTATGAAAAGGAAAAGTAATTAAAAGCATAAATTCAGGAAATGTATACATAATTTATATAAATAAAATGAGATCTTAACTGCTTGTACTAATAATATAATAGTACTTTTATTAATATATTTCCTTAATTTAATAGGATTCCTACAAGAAAAATAGAAAATGAATTTTATCTACAAAATAAAAAATTTAGGAAAGACATTCTGCCTTGCTAGTAATTAGTGAAATTTCAACTAAAACCACAATGAAATACTTTAGACTAACAAAATCTACAAAGCTTGAAAATCCTAAAGGTACAACTATATTAATTGTATTTTTCTTCATTTCTTTTTGTGTTTTAAATATTTCATAATAAAATGTTACAAATAGCAATTTCAAGCATCAATATCAAACGCAGGTACCTAAAAATGACAAGATTCATTCTTGTTTTGTGAGTTTGATTATATTCATCCAAGCATTGGTCCACGATGTCATAAAACTGATGAATGTCTGGAATTTCAACATAGACTCTGTCATCTCCCTCAAGGTCAGGATTCATGTAGTCACCAAACATGAGATTTCTCAGGTCTTCCTCAGTCACCTATAACATGGAAATCAGCAAATTACAAAACTTAAAACGTTTTCCAAAATAAATTTAAGAAAATGTTATAAAAAATTTTGTATCATCCATGTTATGGGAATAAAGTTACTAAAAGGTTTAATGACCTGATTATCAATTAAATAATTCTTTGAATACTAGGATAGTAAACAATATATTTGCAAAATTAATACCTGAAATTATATTACATCCTCAGAGATTTTTTTTTGAAGTATGAGCTTTTTTCCTATCCTATAAATTTGGTTTTTTTGTCAGAGACAGAAGTCACTATGGGTAAATTGCATTTATTGAGTTGTTACCACGGGAGGTCACCATGTCAAACATTTTATATCCATTATATCACTTAATTCCCTAACATGTATGGTTTTATTATTTAAATAAATTCTGTATTACATAAATAATTTCTTCTGAAGGCAAATTTTCTCAAATAAATATGAATCTATGAAGTATTTTAAAAGAATCTGATCATTAAGTAGCAATAATATTTTATAAAAGGTAAGTTAATTGGTTTGAAGGTTATTGTACTGCTTTGACATTTTTTTAATCATTAAAAATACTTACTGGTGCATTCCCTTTTCTCAAATGTGAAAAGATAGCATCAAATGATTCTTTAAAATGGTCCTTTACAACAGTTTTGGTTAATTTGAATAGCCAGCTTCTATCATCATCGTTAATGAGACGATCATAAAACACTCGGAGAACCTCATGCACAAACAGACGGATCATAGTGTGCTTGTTCTCCACAGCATCTTTTTCAATGAGTAGGCAGCCCCGAATGACACGCGAAAAATCACGCAAGTTGAAAGTATAATGAGATTTGGTGGGAGTGGGCAAGAGATTATCCATTGATTGTTTATATATCTGAATATGAAAAAAGGAACAAAGCAAAAATGAAATGCTTACAATCAGCAAAGCCATATGACAAATTTTATATTATATAAAATATTTTATTTACAATTAGATTATATTGTCATGGAAAATTGTATAGCACCAAGTCTAGCATGACATGTATCTGTTTATTTTTGTTTATAGCACTTAACCAGGCTTTATGAAGCTGAGGGAACTTACATTATCTGATTCTATCCAAGCCCAAGAAGTGACAATACTTTTTATCTCACAGTAATTGTGACTGTTCCATTTAGAAGAAGCAGTTAAAAACTTCAGCAGAAAATGAAATCGTATACAGTCAACCCTCTATATCTTGGGGATCCATATCCACAGATTCAGCCAGATTGAAAATATTTCAGGGGGAGAAAAAGTAAGTGGCTAAGAGGGAGCATAAAGTGCTATTTACACAGCATTTACTTGCATTAGGTAAACTAAACCTAGCAAACAAAAACACGCAACCAATGCCATGGAGTTGGATCCGACTCATAGTGACCCCTCCTTAGGTTCCTGAGGCAGTAGCACTATGGAAATAGATTGTCCAACCTTCCTTCTGAGGAGTGGCTGGTGGGTTTGAACTGCCAGCCTTCTAGTTAGCAGTCAAATGTCTTAGGCACTACACCACCAGAGCTCCCACTAAACATAGAGGTGATTTAAAGTTTATGGGAGGATATGTGTAAGTTAAGGAGCTCTGGTGGCACAGTGCCTAAGGCATTTGAGTGCTTACCAGAAGGTTGGCAGTTCAAACCCACCAGCCACTCTGAGGAAAGAAGACTGGGCAATCTACTTCTGTGAAGATTTACTGCCTCAGATACCCAATGGGGTTTGCTATCAGTCAGAATCGACTTGATGGCAGTGGGTTTGGTTTGGTTTTTTGGTATATGTAGCTTATATGCAAATACTAGGCCATTTTATATAAGGGACTTGAATATCTGCTGGTTTCAGTATCGGTGAGCGTCCTGGAAGCAATCCTCCATGGATACCGAGGGATGACTATAACTCATTCTGAAGTATTCCAAAAGAAGAGGTGAAAGTATCCAATTGCTTCTTGACTACTGTTGACTTCAAAACAAACCAATACATTTTCTCTCTTCCCTTCCCTCTCTTATCTTCTTCACCCTCTTTCCATCTTAATTGGCTATAATATGTAAATGAAGTATATTTTTACTATATGCTGAATTCACCAAATGAAGTTTTATAAATTCCTTATATTATCTTTCATAATGTAACATGAAGGAAAAAAATTAAATTATGTTTTATTTGTATGTATTTTGTGATTCATCCCTCCCCCCAACCTCTACACACAGTGGGTCTATAATGCTTGAAACAAAAAGAAAAAAGGATCCTTTCTGCATCCCACTCTACCTGACCAACTCTACCCTCCCTTCTTTCCAAGAGATGGTTGAAATAAATATATTTTATAAATAGAAGCTTTTCTCTCCATCAGAATAAATACAGTAATCATAATGTACTACTTCTTTGCTCACAGTATCTTTATTATTAACAGTACACATTTTGCACTAAAACAAGGGAGGAAGAACTTTAGAAAAGGAAGATATTCTTGAAAACTGATGGAATGATTCCAAGGGGCTTTTTGTATCCAGAAGTGAACTTCACTTTATCAAGTGTCCAGAAAACTTAGTTCAATGAGATTATCACTGATTTACTTTTAAATGGGAGCTCTGGTGGTGTAGTGCCTAAAGCATTTGACTGCTAACCAGAAGGCTGGCATTCAAACCCACCAGGCACTCCTCGGAAGGAAGACTGGGCAATCTACTTCCGTAGTGATACTGCCTTGGAAACCCAAGGAGGGCTCACTATGAGTTGGAAAACAACTCAACAGCAGTGCATTTTAGTGTTTTATCTTTAAATACATCCCCAACCACCCTATTAAATTAGCAACAAGGCTGGCTCCAGCTTCTGTGCAGAAGCAACCTGAGTAAGTAAGCGTTGTTCTTTGGCCACGCTGATAGTCTTGTTTTCTGTTTTTACCCTTGTATTTCCGTATTTTTCTTTTATTAATTTATTTTCCTTTATTATTTTTTCTTTCACTGACTCTCCTAAGTTATGTGACCTGACTAATAAGTAAGATATTCATAAGCTGGTAAAGTTTTAGTTAGTTTTTTTTTTTGGCTTTTTTTAAATAAACATGACGAAAAGGAAGAGAGGAAAATAAACAGCAGAGCATCTAACAAGGTGCTCCTTGGGGTTCAAATGGTTAAGGACTTGACTATTAACCTAAAGGCTGACTATCTGAAGCCACCCACAGGCTCCTAAGAAGACAGGCCTGGTGATCTGCTTCCCGAAAGGCCAAAACCTTAAAAAGACTGGGAAGTATAGTTGTACTCTGTGCACAGGGCATAGCCAGGGCAATTAACAATAACAACAGGAACCTAATGATTAGGGAACCACCTAAGATGTGGCAGATCATGTTCTGGATGACTCCCTCATAACCACCTTGTGAAATAAGTACTATTTCCTATTTTAGTAACTAAGAAACTGAGCCACTGGAAGGTCAAATTACTTGCTCATGGTCATATAGTTGGGAAATAGCAGTCAGCACTCAATCCCAGTTACACTCCCTAATTTCAAAACCTATGGACATGGTCTTCAAGCCTTCTCAACAGCTTCTGTGCTACTGAAGACCCAAGTAGAGGTCTGAGGGAAATAATGCTTATAAGACAATAATAATAATAAGGAACAAATTAGGGTAATACAAAATGCTAAAACATTTTCTACAGCATCATTTGCTCACCTCCATTGTCCCACTGACAATTTGGTTTCCAATTAAAAAGTACTCTGGAAAAAATTCACGAGTTCTCAGGTAGAATGCTACAACTGATGAGAATATACGGACCATAGTTTCATCACTGAAAGTATTAATAGTGCAGATGTTGAAATGTCTAATAAAACGGGGAGTGACTGGATTTCTTCCACCACCTGGAGGGCCCATAGCTGCAATCAGTTCAATATCAACCAATGTGATTTTACTTGTATCCTTAAGGTCATACCTTGATATACAAAAATTTGAAAATAATCAGTGATAAAGCCAGTAAGATGTAAGGAAATATAGATCTCCCTAGAAACTTAATCTTATTTTATCTTCCTTAAATGAAATAATGCTTGGAGTAGACTTTTTTTTTTCCAAAGCTACACTCTATTTCTCCTTCCTTTCCTTTTGCCCAGATTCTGGGTATCTAGGCTGTCTCTTCCTGTTGCCCTTTCTTTTACTCTTCCTTCCAATCTCATTCTTTACTCTTCCTTACTTCAAATCCAGAAGCTTAGAAGAGTGACCAATCCTTTCTGTTACTTATTAGAGGTTGGGTGACCATATGCCCCATTTTGCCTAGGATAATTCTTATTTGAGCTTGCTGTCCTGGAGTAATTATCAATAATATCATCTTTTCATCTCAGATCTGCCCGCTTTAACAATAAATTATATAGTCACTCTAGTTACAGCAAAGTCCTGTTTTCTTTTCTTCATCTCAAACTTTATCTTCAGAGTCCATAAGGATATCTACATTGTACTTTTGTTACAAAGAAAGGCAATAATAAAGACTCAAAGAAGTTTTAATCAGAAAGAGGTATCTGAGTGGCACAATTTAGTTAGAACCATTCCCAGTGAAAAGGTGACTGTTTCCAATAGGCCATTATTGAAGTTCTTAGGGCGAGAGGGGGTGGAATCTACATAGCCAGTTCTTAATCAAAGATACAATAGGGAAGTATGTAAATATAATTTACTTTTCTGGAAGAAAAAAAAAAAAAAACCCTAATGACAATCAGTGACTAAGTAAATGATGGTAAGATTCATAAAACTAAGTAATATTAAGTACCAATAAAATGACTGAGATAGACAAATATGCACTGATATGGACACGTTTAAGATAAACATTTAAGTGAAAATAAGTTGCAAAACAATTCGTGTAATATGATCCTAGTTTTGTAAAATGTAACATGTATTTATGTAGGAAAAAACCTGGAGGAACAGGGAGCAGTGATCTCCACGACGCAGGATTCCAAGGGCTGGCAATAATAACAAAAGCATATCTCCAAAATGACTTAGCTTCAAATTAATCTACCCTTGCCTTGAGGTAAAAATTATGGTATCAGGGAATAGCAAACTACATTTAAGAGGAGGAAATGACTAATTATTAATCCTAAATAAAAGATACAATTTTTTTTTTTTTTTTGTATTGGAAACGGATTATGTCACCATAGCAGGAGTGCATGGAGCAGAAGGGTAATCTATGAAATGACTGGCAAAACCAAGCCATTCCAAAGACATAGTGGTTCCAATAGTCACAGAAAAAGTAGAGTTAAAAGTGGCAGAAGCACAAGGTGCTGATTATGGTTACTTAGGTTGAGATTATCCACCAATTCTCAGTCCTCGGGGAATGGTACTTTGAAAGATATAATCTATAAATTATTTTCAATAATAGTTGAAAAAAAAGAGAATTTATTATTTGAATAAACACGTTTATGAATTATTCATCCCATTTGCCTAACTCACAACAATAAGAAGAAAAAATGGTATAAAAAATACAGAAAAGTCTTCCAAAGATTTCTCTAGGATAAACTTGAGCAACCATTTTCTTCCCAAAATAGCTTGAAAAAAATGTATTATTTTGCTTTGAGAAACTAAAATATAAAACGAGAGAAAAACATGACTTCGTGATAGCTTATTAAGACTACAATTAAATAGTTACCAATTTCCGCAGTCAAAAAATTGTCGTAATAATTCAATAGGAGGCTGAGCTCCATATTTCTCCAATGCAGGCATATTCATATCATCTATAAAAATTATACATTTCTTTCCCATAGGTGGTCCAAAAACTCCTTTGCGTCTTTTATCCAATCTAGCCATGATAATGTTCTAAAATGTAAAGAAGAGTGGTATACTGATCTATAAATGAATTATGAACTTATTATTTTCATTGCTTTTGTGAAATCAATACTAATAAGAAAGACCTATGCTTAGAATCGATGGGATTTTTATCTATAACAGTTATTATTTACTTAATTTATCAGTGACAGACACAACATAAAAAGCCATACTTAACAGGAAAAATGAAATTAACAGTCTAGTTACGTAAGGAAATAAGACTAAGTAGCACTATATGTGTATTTCTACAGTTATTTATATTTATGTCATATTTAGGGTGATACTAAACTACTGAAATTAATATTCAACATCATTCAAAGACCATTTATTGAAATCTTACTATGTTCTCAGAATTGTTACATTCATATATATATAATGTATATGTGTATTTGCACTTAAATATATAGTGCACATATATTTTTTTAAAAAAACTATTGTTCTCATTGGATATTACAACATAGCTTTTAACTTTAACTTAATATTTTAAAGCAATAATCTCTACAACTTTTAGCAATTTTTTAATAGCTGACATACATTGGGTACTTTTTTGTATTTCTGATGTTTTTAGAGCTCCCTGTAAATTGCACAAATGAATATAGAAATTATTGTTTTCATTCATATAAAGCTCCATAGGAAAGAAGCTCTAAATCTATAAGATTTTTAAGTTAAGAGCATTCTGTAGGCTTAAAACAACAGAAATGAGGTCCACGGACCAGGAGAGAATGGCCAGCTATAAATTTAGGAATGAATGATAAAAGTGGCAATTAAAAAAGGCCTTATACGGTACTTTAACCTTGGCACATTTGGGATGAAGAAGGGAAACACAGTTTCATGGTTTCTGTCACAAAGGCTGGGAGCTCTGGTAGCATAGTGCCTAAGGCACTTGACCGCTAACCAGAAGGCTGGCGGTTCAAACCCACCAGCCACTCCTCAGAAGGAAGTTTGGGCAATCTACTTCCATGGTGATACTGCCTCGGAAACCCAAGGAGAGGTCGCTATGAGTCAGGGCCGACTCGAAGTAATATAACAACAACAACAGTCACAAAGGCTATTCCAAACTAATAGCCCATGGTTTGGAAGATCTTTCACTGACAGAGTTGCAATGAGCAGCAAATGTCCCTACGGACCATGTAGTAGTCTAGAAAGAACTGAAAGTTAGGAACGTGAGCTCTCTCTGGCTCTCGCACTCTCCCCCCCACCCCGTTACTGTCTCCCTTTCTCTCTGTCTGTCTCTGTCTCTGCCTGTCTCTCTCTCTCTCTCTCACACACACACACACACACACACACCCTTCTCAGTTGAAAAAAAATCAACTGTTCCTTCTTGGGGTTAAAAAAAAAAGGTAACAAAACTCAATTCAGTATTAATGCAAAAATTGTCCTCTAAACTGTCATTGACAATTTTAAAACTTGCTTGTAAAGCTTTTTAAGTTATTTAAATTCATAGACAATTTACACAGCTTCTCATTTAATATACAATTTTAAACATATCAAATGAAGAAAAATTAATCATTATAGACCTGTGTTTCTGGTTTTAAACTAACCTGAACCTGATTGGCACTGGTCCTTGCAGAGAAATTAACATAAAAAGGAAAGTACAGGTCCTTTTCCAAGTGATTCATTAGCTTATCCTTCACATACACTGATTTTCCTGTACCCGTCGGACCCACAAAAAGCAGTGGCCTTTATAAAAACAATGAATATATCATTTAAAACAGAAAAAAGTTAGAAAAGTTACAATATCTTTCTACTAAAGGAAATTGGAGTTTGTGGAAAACTTAAATAATGATCAAATCATCTTCATCTAAAAACCTACAATTTTATCTATAATTGTTATTTCATGAAACACCAGTGAAAGTAATAATTGGCACACATTTTTGTTTACTACGGCAGAGGTTTTAATAGTAATAAACTATTATTAGAACAGATGTAACATTGCTATCTGAGGAAAAGAAACAAAAACCCACACACAAAATAATAACATGCATAACTTTTCAGAAAAGGAAGCCAAAATATGTCTCCTCAGAAAAGTGATACATTTGTACTTTTTAGTTAGGGGTACAGACATGGGGGTGACAGTGTAGTACAGAATAAAAGGTAATAACAATAATAGGTTTAGGCTGTTACACAATTATCTTGATAGCATAATGTTTTTATGATAAACAGAATGACAGTGAATTTTAAAGCTAACAATTATGTATTCCTGTTAATAACACTTCAGAATCAAGTCAAAGTTGGTAAGTGAAAATATTCTTATAAAAGCAAGCTCTAAGGAATTCCCCTTTCAGTGCGGCACTCATCCTTGAGTCATCAAAACCAATTTGAAAGGGGAAAAAACAAACCATATGAATTTATGTTCATAGAAACCTGGGGATTCCCAGCTTGAGAAAAGCTGTACTAAAAACAAAATACTATCACTTTGAGTGATAACCACATGATACATAAACACAAAAACAAAGGCTGGCACTGAAATTGAGTAGCAGTATCCAATATAAGGGGTCATGTAAGCGACCCAAATTATGCTAATAACTGATTTTTAAAATTATCATTGAAGTACAAACACAAAATCAAAATTATTTTGGAACTAGGTGGCCCCTGAGAATTTATCTAAGGGTGCCAGTCTAACACTCACCTTATAAAAAGCTATTTAATAAAATAATTTTAATAAACAAAATACTGCTCTTAACTTGGCACCATGGGTCAACTAGAATTCAGGGAATCTGTGAACTTGGATAGCAAAAGGTTCTACCTTTAGTTTCACTATCCTCTAACTAAAATGCAGCCACTGTATTAACAGTATCTGTATCTTTGTCACCAATAGAAATCATAGGTATCATCCTAAACATTCCATTTGTTACAGATATCTCAAAAATATCACTTATGCTATGGCTTCTTTAAAATTATGATAGTCATCCGATTCACTGGTCGAACTTATTATTTAATATGTTAATAAAGAAGCACATATATGACTTCTATAGCCCAAATTTGTTCAATATTTTAATAAATATATTATAATATAAACTGTTTCCTTTATAATCCTATTATTGTATTTACTCATTTAAAAGCATTATTCTGACAAAGTATTCATGGTACAAAAGCACTCCTGTACTAGGAATTCTCCAGAATTGCCACCTGCTTTCTGTTGCCTAAGAAAGTGTTTAATATTAGCATCTAAATGAAGAAATGCAATTATAGGTCCAAAACTGGGATAACTTCTTATAAATCATTTTTCCTGTATGTTTTAAAATTAAACAAGATAAAATTATCACAAAATTCAGTCAGAAACATGTTTTTTCTCAAAAACAAATAAACTCTGACATTCATTCATATTACGTAAATTTGTCTAGTTTGACTAGTAGTAATGATACATTTATACCTACTATTTTAAGGAAACTTAACTACAAAAATGTTTGGAAAATTGGTATTGATATGGTACAGTCTAAGCTTTTGATCATTTTTATGTACTCCTTTTGATGTACTCTTGATATCTGAGTTTTTCATGTTCATCTTGAGTTGTGGAATCCAAACTGGATAGACAGACATATTTGAAAAATAATGGGAGAATGTGCATCACAGTTAGTCTAATATTTCAGAAGTACACTAAACCTTTGAGTAGAAGACCTAATATTCCAACTAAAAACTGCCATGGTCCTGTAAGAATGGCACTGTTAAATTTAGAATAAGTATTTATAGTAGAATTCCTTACTTTGCATAGGTAATGCTCAAATCCATTAGAAATGTATATCTAATTGTGTCTATCGTAGGGACTATGATATCTTGAATCTTGGTATATTTATCTCCTAAATTAGTACTTTTAATTAGTTCATTCCAATGGAGCCAGCGACCTCGGTTTTTCAACTACAAAAGAACATAGTTTTTAAAATGTTATAATCATGCAATCATTATATCTGAAAGGTTCTTTTCAACACCTACTTTGTTATCCAATTTGCTTTTAAAAACTTTATTCTTTACTTCTTTTTAATTATGAAATATTGGATTCATATAAAAGAAGATGTATAACATTTTTAAGTCATAAAGCAGATCAATAAAATAAGGTCCCATGAATCCATTATCTAATTTAAGAAATACACATTTTTCTTTAAATTAATTTTTATAACAATAACCTTAATGAAAATTAGTTATCACAAATTCAACACATATCTAGAAATTTATATAATTTTGCTGTTATGTTCTATTCACACACTAATCTTCCAAAATGCTACAAGATGTCATTCTGCATATAACAAGTTTTATTTGAAAGCCACTCTGATTTAGCTATTCATAAGGTTTTCACTCGTCAATTCTTTCAGAAGTGGATGGCCCCTTCCTTCTTCTGAGTCTGTCTTAGTCTGGAAGCTCTGGTGAAACATGTCCACCATGGGTGACCGTACCAGTATTTGAAATACCAGTGGCATAGCCTCCAGCCTCACAACAACACACAAGCTACCATATTACAACAAACTCATAGAATGTGGAAATTATCAAATAATATCATTAACATCGATGCAAGAAAAATATCATTCTGAAGATAATTCAAAAACAGGTCAGCAGTTACTGACAAGAGAACTGCCAGAAATGCAAACTAGATTCAGAAGAGGATGAGGAACGAGAGATACTATTGCTGATGTCAGATGGATCTTGGCTGAAAGCAAAGAATACCAGAAAGATGTTATAATACTTGGAGCTGTGTGTCAACTTGGCCGGACCACAATTCTGTGTGGTTTGAACTGTTGTGGTGTGTTTGTTCCCATGATGGGATCAGATGACTATGTTCTGAGTGGCCAATCTGTTGAAAGGGAGTTTCCCTAGGGGTGTGGCCTGCTTCCAGTAGATCCAAGGACATCCTGGGAAGAGAGACATTCTTCTGTGGATCGGGATTCTGTTGTGCTGCCTGGAGTGAACAGTCCACCATTCAGCCTGGAGATCTTGGATTCGTCATTCGTTGGAGTCAACAGCCAGTGTACTGCCTGCCAGCATTGAGCTCCTCAGCCCCTGTGGTTGCAAGAGCCAGGAAAAGCCTCCAGCTTGAGGTTTGAGCCAGGAACTTTGGGTTTGCCAGCTTCTATAAGTGTGTGAGCTATTTTCCTAAGACAAATTTCTATATATATATATACATATATATAAGCTTTACTATTTTTTATTACTCTAGAGAACCCACTCTAACACAGTTTACTTGTGTTTTATTGACTATGCAAAAGCATTTGATTGTGTGGATCATAACAAATTATGGATAACACTTAGAAGAATGGGAATTCCAGAACACTTAATTGTGCTCATGAGGAACCCATACATAGACCAGGAGGCTGCTGTCCGAATAGAACAAGGGGATACTGCATGGTTTAAAATCAAGAAGGGAATGTGTCAGGGTTATATTTTTTCACCATACTTATTCAATCTGTATGCTGAGCAAATAATCTGAGAAGCTGGATTATATGAGGAAGAGCATGGCATCAGGATTGAAGGAAGATTCATTAACAACCTGCAATACACAGATGACACAACCTTGTTTGCTGAAACTGAAGATGACTCGAAGCACTTACTAAAGAAGATTAAAGACTACAGTCTGCAGTATGAATGATGTATTGCAGTGGGCAAATCTGCTGCAAAAGACCTATTTCAAGAGCTGAAGAGCAAAGATGTCACTTTAAAGACTAAGGTAAGCCTAACCCAATCCATGGTATTTTCAATTGCCTTATATGGATGTAAAAGATGGACAATGAATAAGGAAGACTGAAGAAGACTTGATGCTTTTGAGTTGTGGTGTTGGCAAAGAATATTGAAAGCACCATGGACTGCCAGAAGAACTAACAAATCTAACCTGGAAAAAGTGCAGCTGGAATGCTCCTTGGAAGCAAGAATAACCAGACTTCATCTCATCTCCTTTGGTCATGTTGTCAGAAGGGACCATTCCATGGAGAAGGGTATCATGCTTGGTAAAGCATAGTGTCAATGAAAAAGGGGAAGCCCTCAATGAGATGGATTGACACAGTAGCTGCAATGATGGGCTCAAGTATAGCAAGAATTGTGAGGCTGGCACAGGACTGGGCAGTGCTTCGTTATGTTGTACACAGGGTCACTGAGTTGGAGCTGACTTGACGGCACCTAACAACAACAACTGATGTAGCTAGAGCTATAATTTGCCAGTCTCTGGCTTTAAAATTTTTCATATTTTAAACTAAATAGGCAATATTCAAAATAAAAGCAAAGTATCACATGAATTCACTATAGTTTGTTCTTTTAAAGTAATTCTTTTTGGTATTTTGATCCAGGCTGCTATTCAGCTAAGACATATTGGCATGACTATACTAGTTGTTATAATATTGAAACTCTTCTGAACCAGTGGTTAAATAGCTGCTGATACTTTGAGTGCCTCTCTTTCTCCCTATTAATCTATGCTCCCCTCCCCAGGTATTTAGGCCTCTCCTTGAAGATCCCCAGACAGCCTCCCACTATCAAGCAACAAGAGGGTGAATACCTGGCAAAGAAGAGCATGTCTAGGACCCTACTGAATGTTATGGCTGCCATATAAGAATCTTCCCATTTTCTAGAAAATTGAATATGTATGTGTCTGGTGGTGTTGATTTTGTAAGTTTGAGTGACTGTTTCTTTAGCAACTCATACTCTTTTTTGAAGTTTTAGCTTTTATATGGACCTATTATATATGGACCTATTTTGGAGTCAAAAGTTCTACAAGGTTAAGAAAAGCAGCATTCCTCATTTCCATTTTCCCCTCCCCAATGATAACCATTTTTACCTTCTCAAGTTGACTATGTTGGTATCTACCTCCAATTCTTAATGAATATGCTTGTATTACTACCTCCTGAGTTTTCGGTTTTAGAGAATACTCATTTCCCACTATGACTAATTAAGATGAAATTCTCTTCTTACTCATATAATTTTAATAGCATGGTTTGGGGAAAAGAGTCTTATACTGGCACTTTGAAGAGCTGGGTTCAGGTTCTGGCTCTGCTAGACATTCACATTTCTACATTTGTTTCTTTATCTGTAAAACTTGAGATTTAGGTAAAAATTATTACTAAAAAGCCTTTCCAGATACTATGATTCTTGAAGTAAAATTTACATGAATCAAACAATTATTCAATCATTTGCAGTTTTAAAAAAATATTCTGTGAATTGTTTTATAAAATGGAGAGAATAAATTTAAATCTTAAACTATAAAATAGTCTGAAAGTCACACCCATGAAAAATATATATTTAGTATAGATATGCTTATCTATACTTCTCACCAGTTATAGGAGGAGAAATTAAAGAAAGGGGACTAAAAAGCTCACCAGATGAGTCAGAATCACTCTAAGACAGGAGCCCAGGAGATATGTCTGCTGATCCAAGTCTTTGTGCTTTGAATTTTATGTCATACCTCATATGTGTAGTCGTAGACCAGGCCTTTTTCATCAAAGTAGCATTCCCATTTACCCACAGATTGTGGCACTGGGTGTTCTTCATCTTTTCCCAGGATGACTAGTCTTATGAAAGCATCAAAAACAAGGCGGCCATCCGTATCACAACTTCCCCCAACAGACCAAATCAAGGAGAACATAAAGCAAGCCTGTGTTGTAAAGAAAAGAAGAAGAAAAATTTAATTTAATTTAAAGTAATTATGTTAAGGCCTAATCAACCTACTTGGAAATTTATAAATAAAGCAGGATGGAGCACACAGCTAATTCACATAAAGAGTCATTTCTCTGGCAATGTGTATCACAATTTAAAATGCCCATACCAAATACTTAGGAATTTCTCTTCTAGAAGTTTATCCTCAAAAATATTCTCACCTGTGAAAATGATATATGTAGAAGATATCTTGTAATAGCAAAAATCAGAAGCAATCCAAATATTCTTCAATAGAGGACTGCTTAATTGTACTATAAGGAGCTCCAGTTGTGCAGAAGTTAAAGCATTCAGCTGCTGGCCAAAAGGTCAGCGGTTAGAACCTACCAGCCACTGCTTGGGAGAAAGATGAGGCAGTCTGCTTCCATAGATTTACACCCTATGGGGAGTTCTTCTCTGTTCTATAGAGTCATTA
The DNA here is from genome assembly GCF_000298275.1 of Orycteropus afer afer. Classification (NCBI taxonomy): domain Eukaryota; kingdom Metazoa; phylum Chordata; class Mammalia; order Tubulidentata; family Orycteropodidae; genus Orycteropus; species Orycteropus afer. Next base: position 7,183,142 of record NW_006921628.1, read on the forward strand.
AGAATTGAAATGGACTCTATGGCAGTGGGTTTAACTGGATTATGATACATACATTGGAATACATGCAGCTGTTAAAAAAAAAAGGTAACTCTACAAGTACTGATATGGAGCAATCTTCAAAATACATTACAAATTATAAAAAGATACAAAGCAGTATATATAGTATGCAAATACAGGTGTAAAAATATATATACATACAAAAGAGTATATTCTCGGGTATTAATAAACTACTTCTAGAAAACTAAATAAGGCACTGATAATAGTGGTTGCCTCAAGAGGGGTAACTGGGTGGCTGAGGGACTGGGATGGATGGAAAATCTACTTTTGCTTTTTAATTCTTTGATTTTTACTTTTTGATTTTTACCTTATCCAGTCAAAAACTAAATCTATCAAATATATTTTAAAAGAGAAATTTCTCAATCAAGTGTCAATCTATGTAAGTCTCTCAAAATGATTCTGAAACACAGCAAAAATGCTTGGAGTTTAAATATAACAACAAAGTGAAGCTGTTCAGGAAACATATGAATCAAAAGTTATGTAAACAAAAAAACCAAATCTGCTGCTGTCGGGTTGGTTCCGGCTCATAGTGACCCTACAGAGCAGAATAGAACTGCCCTAAAGGATTTCCAAGGCTGTAACAGTTACAGAAGCAGATGGCCACATTTTTCTTCTGTGCAGTGGCTGGTGGATTCAAAGCGCTGACCTTTCAGTTGGCAGGCAAGCACTTAACCATGGCACCACCAGGTCTCCTTGAAGGTTGTGTAGGTGAACTAATAATAACTAATAATACCTTTTATTTAATAAAAAGGTAATATGTCTGTTCGGTTTCTTTTAAAATCTAGGGATATAAGGGTGAAAAAGGAAGAGGAAAGATGGTATGGTTGGCAGGAAACTCTGGAATATGAGCTGTCTAGGGCAGTAGATTTTCTGTGTCAGCACAGTGAAGAAAAAGCAATGGGAGAGAGTAGATGAGAAGATAATCTGAATAGGGGTGAGATGTCAAAGAACTTAAAAATAAGGGAGTGGATAGAAAAGTAGCATAAACTAGGGAAGGAAACAAAAAACCTCTTTTCTTTGATTTGTCTTTGAAAATGTCTGCTCACCTACTGCCATGTTTTCTGGCTTTCTCTAACTTCCAGGTATTAGCTAACCGTGACTACTGACTTCTCCCTATGTCCTTCGTGGATTCTGTGTACAACAAACAGTCCATCTAGCTGGTTGAATGCTTACTTCTGGTCCTTCATAGCCAACTTGTTATTCCCCATACCCTGGCTTAACATTAAGATGAAGCCAACTCATACTAAGTCCTTATTGGCTTAATATAAGCTCACCTTCTTAAGCATTTACCAAATTATGACCTTTTATAAATAATAGGGTAATTTTGATTCGTTCTATTTTACTTTCTTTAAAGTATTTTTTAATATCAGAGTATCAAACCAAAAAACCAGACCCACTGCCATCAACTCAATTCTGAACTGCCAACCTTCTGGTTAGCAGTCAAATGCCTTAGGCATTGTACCACCAGAGCTCCTACCAGAGTGCCAGGACAACTATGATGTCTTCAACTATTCTTTTGGTGCTCAGAAAAAAACAGCTGTTGTTTGTAAGATCTTGTAATGTCTTTCTCAATATAAGTATCACTTGCCAAATGCATATTTTACTGTGTAATTAAAAACCACGTTAAATATAAAACCAACCATAATCCAAATACGAATGTGCTTGCTGGTAGGTTCATTTTCTACCACAGGGCAGAGTAGTACTTCAAAGAGGCGTGTGAGAGAGACAACCACATTACTGTCACTCGTAGGAATCAGTTCCTGCAAAGTAAAAAAAAGAATAAGATACTTTCCTTAACTTTCATATTATTTGGAAAATAAAAGAATTAAATACTTCATTTTATAAAACTGGTAAGAAGCATACATGGTTTTCATAAGATCTTTCTAATAGTGAAAGAATTTAAATTATAGGCATAATAAAATGATTTACAAACAGTATCTGTCAAATATTTAGCATATTATATAACTGTACACAACATATTCTTATTAAAAACTCCTTGAAAAATGAAAACTAGCTATTATAAGAGAATAAACAACACGGAAATGAAATCTCTAATAGCCATTCATTCATTTATTTATTCAACAAACATTTATAATAAAGATACTATACCTATATTCCAAGGTAGGGAATATAAAAGACACAATCTCTGAGAGAGAATGATATTGAAATTAAATAGACAAAAATAATTTGGCATAATAATGATATGGCAGAGGAATCCCAGTGTGAAGTAGGAAGAGTCTACCATGGTACTTTGGATAAACAATTAGCCTAGACTCAGAGAGGGAGAAGGGGAGAAATAATCAAGGTTTCCCAGAGAAAGTCACAGCTAAGGTGAATTTGGAAAAAAAAAAAAAAAATGTGAGTGAAGAAGGGAAAGATGGTTAAGGCAAGAGAAGCTACATATTTAAATAAAAATATGTAGTGAGTTGAATAGTGATTCTCAAAAAGATATGTCCAAGTCCTAGTACTTAGAACCTGTATACGTGACTTTATCTGGAAAAGGGTCTTGAGAGATACAGTTATCAGAGACAGTCTTGAATAACGTGAGTAGGCCCTAATCCATTGAAAAATGTCCTTATAGGAGACACATAATGGAGAGACACACAGAGAAGGCCATATAAAGATGGAGGCAGAGATGGGAATTATGTGGCCGTATTCCCAGGAACACCTGGAGCCACCAGCAGCTGGAAGAGGCAGAAAGTGTTCTCTCCTAGAGCCTTAAGAGGGAGCTCAGCCCTGCCAACATCCTGACTTAGAACTTCTGGCCTCCAGAACGGTGAGAGAATAAATTTCTGTTATTTTATGACACCAGGTTTGAGGTAATTTGTTACCACAGCCCTAGGAAATTAATAGAATATGTAAAGTTTTCTCATAAAATATTAAATATACAATTGATTTTTTTAAAGGCATGTATTTAAAGTACTTTTAAAATATAGAAAATAATTGGCATTTTTCAAACTTCACTTACTATGGTTTTGTCCAAAGAACTTAGCTAGAATAAATTTTACCTCAGGGTTATTTCACTGTAATTGGATCAATATAAAACCAAAGGTGAATAGAAATGTATAAGGAGAAACTAATATTAGTTATTTACCATAACATTATGACTTACAACTTAGTAAGTTGAATATAAACTAAAGAAACTTGAGTGGGTCAGGAAACTATAGGATTACCTTGCATTTTTTTTTACGAAGTCTTAAAGAGGGCGGTATTAACCAATCAAAAAGTCCTTGGAGAAGAGCTTGATATTCTGGCTCATGTAGAGGTCCTTTCAAGGAATTCAACCAAGAAGACACAAGTGGTTCCCACCCTAATTGTGAGGGTTCCAAATAAATCATGCCACAGCGGCTGACCGTGGCAGGCTAGAGAAAAAAGACGTTTCATTTTTCCAATGTTGCTTTCATACCAGTGGTACCTGATAACTATGTACTACTTTTTGGCATTACGTACAAGGATCCTGGGCATAATCAGACTCCTCTACCTCTACAGGCTCACCTGGAGGCTTCATATACACTAGACATTCCCCATTTAGAAAACCATTTGCTGTTCAATTCCCTAGACCTGTCATGATGTCATGGCTTCATGTCTTTACATATCATTTTGTCATGGTTAGAATGTGCTGCCTCAAACAGTCTCCTTGGAGAAGACTACACCCCCCTCAAAATCAGATGAAACACTCAACACCCTCCATGTTCTTTCTGTACACACTACCCACTTGGGTGCTTATTCCCTGTAGCTCTCTATTGGGATTATTTATTAGCATGATTCTCATTCTTTCTAAATGAACTTATACTGTGCCTTACTCAGCTTTGTACTCCCAGTGCCTAACCCAGGGTCTAACAAATAATAAAAAATATAAACGAATGAGTGAATGAATGGACAAATTTAAAAACCACTGTTGTATTTAATCATAAACTTACTGATGCTTGAGAGAGGTCCATTGTTTCAAAGATGAGGCTCATTTGAGGAGACATTTGAATGATTTCTCCACTCATAAGGCAAAGCTGAAGGAAATTATTTTGTAAACATTTATTTTTAAAATACTTTAAACTTCTTAGATAAAACTTAATTCTACTTATAAAGTATCTCCTGTGGTATAATGGAATATGTATTCAAAAGAAAGCTAGAAGATCTATCTAGATCTAGTTCTGCCAATGATTTACTAGGTAAGAAAATACATAACATCTGAGTTCCAGTCTCTTTGTCTTTAAAACTGGGATACTTTGTCTCTCAGAATGGGGGGTGGGGGGTGGGGTGGGAGGTGGGGCGGTGGAGGTTGGAATATATGGCAAAATCCAAAAACTGTAAAATGCTACATAAATGTCAGTTCTTACTATTAATAAAATTATATAAAGTACTCCTGATTTTATAAAGTTGTCATAGGGTCTTTTCAAAAATTAGTAATAAATAGAAAAGAGACAATAGTATAATGAACACTCATATACTCAGCACCTAGATTTAAACAATGTTAGCATGTTTCCATAATTGCTTCATTTTTTTGCTGTTGTTTGTGTTTTAAAGAACACTACAGATATCAAAGCATTTCATGTCTTAATATGTCAGTATTCATCTCTAAAAGAGAAGAACATTTTCTAGGTAGCCACAATAACATAACCACTTCTAACAAAATTAATAATAATTCTTTAATATCATCTAATACTCACCCAATAGGAGCTCTGCTGGCAGCAGTTAAAGCACTGGGCTGATAACCAAAAGTTCAGAGGTTCAAATCCACCAGCTGCTCCATAAGACCAACCATGAGGCAGTTTGCTTCCGTACAGATTCATAGCCTTGAAACTGTATGGGGCAGTTCTACTCTGTTCTAAAGGGTCACTATGAATTGGAATTGACTCAAAAGCAGGGGTGTTTAATTTTCAGTCAATATTCGTATTTCCTCAGCTGAGTCAGAAATGTCTTTTCAACTGATTTATTCAAACCAAAATTCAATCAAGGGTCATGCCTTGTTCTCGTTATGTCTTCTTTGTCTCTTTTAATCTAAAACAATTCCTCTTTGATCAAATATGCTGAAATCTTAATTTATCAATTGCTTCTCTTCTCTCAAATTCCAATATTCTCCACTATTATTAAAGCCATCCTATCTTCTCAAATTCCTTGGCCTATACCTTTAGAATTACTAACTTTTAATAATATTAATAAAAATTATTAATGGTTGAAATTCCAAATTGATTTAATCAATAGGTCTTTTAAATTCTTTCTCTGTATTATTTTTCAGTTTTTCCTCTCTCTTTCTACAATCATTATTCTGGTCTCAGTTTTGCTCCTGTCAATTATATGTTAATAATGAAGCATTTAACATTTTCAGATCTCAGTTTCTTAGCTGTAAAAATGAAGGAAAGGTCTAGATCTGCACTGTCCAATATGGTGGCCATTAGCCATATGTGGCTATTTATATTTCATTTGAATTAATTAAAATTAAATGAAATTTACATCTCAGTTCTGCGATTACACTAGCCACATTTCAAATAAGCAACAGCCACATATGACAAGTGGCTATCTTATTGGACAGCACAAATCCTCCCATCATTACAGAAAGTTCAACTGAACAGTGCTGGTCTAGAGCACTTATAACCTTTTACCAGATTATTTCAGCAAACACTCTCCTACTCGTCAAAAATTTGGAAGGTGGAGTTACCATTCTCCTTACTCCCCCATGCTGCTTCCCAACTGCTTCAACTTCATCCTCATGTACAATCCTTGTTTTTTAATAACCCTCACTTATTGCTGTCACACACCAGCACCGAAGCATTCTCCATATTAGCTAAATCCTTCAGCACTCGGCTTAATCTCTTTCTCTGTACTCCCAAATCTACCTTGATGCAGTGTTCATGAGGATGAGCATCTTAACAATGCAGCCCTTCAGATCACTGACTATTTTGTCTTCAGTTATTTTCCCCTACTTCACTCCAGCCATCCACTTTACACACCTAGGACTACCCCTCCTGAAACACTACACAATTCTGAAATGTTAAATTCAAGTATCTCACTCTCTGCCTGCAGCCTCTAGGGATCTCTCCAGTTCTCTCACTCCGTGATTTCTACTAAACTTGCTCTTCATTTTCATAGGGACTTCCACTGCTTTTTCCACTTCCTTCACGAGGCAGCTTCTGTTCCTGGTCCAGCACTTCTATTATTCTTGTGCAATACCTTTCAAGTTTTTCGGTATTCTTAGTCTAGCAAGTTTACCCACACCCACAACCCAACTGCTTGTACTGGCAGAGAGAATCTCATAAAGGCAAACTTTGGTAATACTAATAATTTACGGTCTTCAGCTCATTCAGGTTCTCAGTGCTAACCACATACATCCTTCTATTTTCCTAGGCACTTCTCTTTCCCATTTCCCATAATGGCTAATTTAAATCTCCTCATTTCGCCTCAAATCCGGGCTTACTGCTTCGTAGAGAAAAATAAAAGTCATCAAAATGGTCTGCCTTTTAATTTCTTCCATTAAGTCCATACATTCACCAATATCTATACCCATACTTTCATACTTTCTTCTCATCCAAAATATGAGACAATTCTTCCACTTGGCTCTGAATCCTTAGATTTAATCCATTCTACTTATTAACTCCTCTCTTCTGAATCATCACTGCTTCTTGTCTAATTTGCCCTCTCATCTCAATCAACACTGCTGAAAGAAATGACCAACCAGCTATGTAAAAGTGCTAGAGTCTATATTTGCATGTTGATTAAATTGTTTCTTTAGTAAATAGTTATTTCATGTAAATATGAAAATAAATAATGATACTGTTCATAGAGTATAATACTAATATAAGCATAAAACAGAATTAACTGGAACTACAATAACATGAATATCACAAATATTATATTGACCAAAAGTAGCCAGACACTGAAGAGTATGATGACATGTACAAGAAGTTCAAGAAATGACCAAACTAACTGACCACAGCAAGTCAGAATAGTGATTACCTCTTGTGGAGGGGATACAGACTGATATGAGACATGTGGGAACTTTGTAGGGTGCAGGAAACTTTGTGCATGTTTATTTGGGTGGTGGTTATGTGAGCGTATACATATGTAAAAAAAAATACAGAGAATTTACACTTAAATTCAGTATACTTGTTATATTTTACTATATGTATGCTTAGAAGCTCTGGTGATGTGGTGGTTAAGGCATTTGGCTGCTAACCAAAAGGTCAATGGTCTAACCCACCAACCACTCTGTGGAAGAAAGATGAGGCAGTCTGCTTCTGTAAATATTTACAGCCTTGGAAACACAATGGGGGGTTGTTATGAGTTGGAATCGATTCGATGGCAGTGAGTTTGGAGGGTTTTTTTTTTGAGTATGCATGCTATCACTCAGAATAGATATTAGAAGATTTCCATTTTCTAGCTCATTTGTGTATCTTACAGATCCTAAGAAAATACTACATAAAAGCAGTGAAGCAAGCATTCAGTGCTTTCAAAAAGCAATGAGGGTTTTTTATTTTCTCCTAAGATATTATTTTCAAGTTTTGTAAGAAACCCTATGACTGGAGTCACTTAATAACTTAATTATCTATTAGATTACTATGTCTTGTGCTAAAACAGGAGCTCTAATACAATATAGTTTCATTCAATGAAAAGAAATTAAGCAAAGGTATTACTACAGCATAGCGCCCACTGAAATATAAACTATTTATAAAACTACCCAACTTGCTACATCTTGTATTTTAAATATATAGTCCTAGTTGATTAGCTGTTGAACACATAACATTGCTTAAACATTCCAACATTTGCTTTGCTTTTAATCATGATTATTTACCTTTTTATTATCATCTAATACTGTATTCATGCTCTCGATCCACAAGGTGTCAATGGGACCATCAAATACCACCCACTTCCGGTCAGGCGTTTCTGATAAGGCAAATTCTCTAAAAGTGTTAGCCACAATACCATCAGTCCACTAAGAAGAAAAAAGGAAGAGTTGGGAAGTTTCCTTTATAAAACTGACTTTAGCACTGAAAATATGAAAACACTTCAAATTTCTTGGTTTAATGTGTACTGTAAATAAAGGCTAAGAATGCTTAAATTGTAGATTACCTCATGAGACACTGGATCAAACTGTCCAAAAAGTTGGCCCATAGTAATGGATTTGGGATTTACAGTCCTATATATAACCTTTTCTTCCTCTCCATAGTTTCGTTCATTCATGAGACTTAGAGTATCAGCCAGCATATGCAGAACTTTAGTCTTAGCAGCAAAAGGCTCTCCTACTAGCATAAAACTATTAGTGAAAAAGAGTAATTACACAGTAAGATTCTGTAAAAAATTATTTGCCATATATACTTTTACCTTATAATAATTACTATTCATAATTTTTAAAATTATATAAACTTTTCTCAGATGCAAGGAAAATAGATTCTAAACTGGTTGATCTCTAAATTAAATTGTCCACATTATCATTAACTACAAAAGGGAATATAATAAAAAGTCTCCAAATGACAATAAAATCTTAGTATCTGTATACTCTTAAAATTAAAAAAAGAAAAAAAAAAAAACAGAGTTGAGACTTCCTAAGGAGAGGAGTGGAAAGGATTCCTTTTCCCAAAGTCTTCACTTGCTCTTTGCCAAATATTTCTGGTGTTCCATCCTCCGGCACACAGCAGAGTTCCTCCTGGCTTACTTGTGGAGAAACTATGCGATTAACTCCAACCAATGAACAATAAGCACAGTGAGTATTACTTCTTAGCACAGATAGTTCCTATTTAACTAAAGACCTCCATTAGAATAACAGACTAAGGAAACACTGTAATGTGCATGAAAAGAGATCTTTAATGATGCTGCTCCTTTTTTTTTTTTTTAACATTCCTCCATTCCCTCTGTTCCTATCCGCTGGTAACCACTACTCTTCTTACATCTCGATGGATTTACCTATTCTAGATATTTCATATAAGTGGGATCATACAATATTTGTCCTTTTGTATCTGGCTTATTTTACTCAGCAAAATATTTTCAAGGTTGATCCATGTAGTGGAATGTATCAGAACTTTATTTCTCTTAATAGCTGAATATGACTCCATTGCATTTACCACATTTTGTCTATCCATTCATCTGCTAATAATACAAGTTATTTTCATCTTTTGGCCATTGTGAATAATGCTGTAAAGAACATTGGTGTGCATGTGTCTTTTAAGTATATGAGTGGGAATAGTAGGCCATATAGTAAGTCCATGTTCAACTTTTTGAAGAACCTCCAAACAATATTTCCACAGGGACTGCACCATTTTACATCCCCATTAGCAATGTGAGAGTTTTTCATTTTCTCCACATTCTCATCAATATTTACTATTTTCTATCTTTTTAAAAAGCTATCTTATTCGGGGTGAAGTGGTATCTCATTGTGGTTTTGATTTGCATTTCGCTAAATGATGTTGAGTGTCTTTATATTTGAGTGTTGGCCACTGGTATATCTTCTTTGGTGAAGTATCTATTCAAGCCCTTGGCTCATTTTTTATTGCTGAGTAGTAAAAGTTATTGATATATTCTGGATATTGAACTCTTATCTGATATATAGTTTCCAAATATTTTCTCCCATTCTCTAGGTTGTATTTTCACTCAGTTGTTAATATCCTCAATGTACAAAAGTTTTCAATTTTGATGAAGTCCAGTTTACCAACTTTCTCTTGTTGCTCATGCTTCTGTTGTCATAAATAAGAATTCATTGCCTAACAAAGTCTTGAAGCTGTACCCCTATATTTCCTTTCAAGCATTTTATGGTTTTAGCTCTTACTTTTAGGTCATTGATCCATCTGGAATTAAATTTTGTATATGGTGTAATATATGGCTCTAACTTTATCATTTTGCATTTGGAGAGTCAGTTTAATATAAGTGGGAATAATATAAGAGATTATTCTTTTTCCATTAGATGGACTTAGCACATTATAGAAAATTAGCTAATTTATTTCTAGACTTTCAATTCTATTCCACTGATATATATGTCTACTATTATACTGACTCGATGGCAAATAACAACAAAAAATTATACAAGACGCCTTTGTTTACTGAAGCTTTATAGAATGTTTTGAAATAAGGACGTGTCAGACCTCCTACTTTTTCTTTTTTTTTAAGATTGTTTTGCTTATTCAAGCCCACTGCAAATCCACATGAATTTGAGGATCAGTGCTTTCATTCCTGCACAAATGGCTATTAGAATTTTAATGGAAATTGCATGCTATGTATAGGTCACTTTGAGTAGAACCCACACCTTAACAATATTAGGTCTTCCGACCCAGGAAAGCAGGATGTCTTTCTATTTATTTAGCTCTCCTTTAATTTCTTCTTCTTCTTTTTCCCTCTTTAGGGGAAGGTCCATTTCTCTTTTCCAGCTTTATTCTTAGGTTCCTTGGTGATCCTGTGGCATGTGTCTTCCTCTCTGTTGTGCTTGCTTCCTTGCTTAATCTACTGTTCTTTTAATTGCTACTCTGTAATTTCTTCAAGCAGTATTTTATAGTTTTTAGTGTAAGGCCTTTCACTTCCTTGCTTAAATTTATTCCTAGGTATTTAAGTCGATTATGTTTTTGGAGAGAGTTTACTGACAAAGAAACCATGAGTCTGAACTAAAATATATGTGAATGTTCAAGACTTAAAATGATCCTTGGATACTGATTTTTAATTATTCGAATGGAAAATAACATATAACTACAAGAAAATGATAATTTGTAATCTTACCCATGCCTAACAATCATCATTTCATAGGTCTGAATCATTTTATCAAGAAAAAATTTAACAGGCTGAAGATTATGTGCTTTGCAGGTTTCATGAGCACATTCCATAAAGTCCTGAAATAATAATAATGATTAAAAAATAGAATGCATTTTGATAATAATATAAATTAATTCACACAAAAGTCTATACTTTTTATATAGACTTTTCATTTAAAAATAAAATTGTATCTTCATATAGCAATAAATTATTTCTTAAAGCTTTAATATTTTTCACATTAAAAGAAGGAATGCATAGACTTAAAATGCTTTTCAAATATTAGTACGTTCCATTATAAATTATTAATGATCATAGCATTATAGAATTGAATATATGGTACATGAAAATAACTATAATTAATAATGTTTCACAAAATTCCACTTTTGTTTAGGACATAGAAGGACATCACAGACAATCTCTTACACTGTAGTAACTAGAATAAACAGAGAATTATATATATATATATGAATTAGCCAGCCTTCTGGTTAGCAGTCAAATGCCTTAGGCCCTATGCCACCAGAGTCCCTAGTGAGCAAATAAAACTAAAAGCACAAAATTCACTGCCATCAAGTCACATCCAATGCATAGTGACCCCTCCTTCGGTTTCTGAGGCAGTATCACTATGGAAGTAGATTTCCAAGTCTTCCTTCCGAGGAGTGGCTGGTGGGTTTGAACCACCAGCCTTCTGGTTAGCAGTCAAATGGCTTAAACACTACGCTATCAGAGCTCCTTAGTTAGCAGATAGGAACTTTAACTTTTATAAGTATCTTAAAGAAAATAGACAATATGATTAAAAAAAATACAAAAACAAGATGGAGAATTTCATCAAAAAAATGAAATCTCTAAGAAGGATCAAACTGGATACACTATAACTGAAAGATAAAATATTTCAAATTAAGAATTCACTGGATAGGCTAGAAGCTCTGGTGGCATAGTGCCTAAGACATCTGACTGCTAACCAGAAGGCCGGTGGCTCAAACCCACCAGCCACTCCTCGGAAGGAAGACTGGGATATCTACTTCCGTAGTGATACTGCCTTGGAAACCCAAGGAGCGGTTGCTATGGGTCAGATTTTGGACAGGCTTATCAGAAGACTGGACAAAGCCAAATAAAGGATCATTAATCTTGAAGGCAGGTCAATACAAAGCATCCAAACTGATCCTGGATGTTGTTGTTGTTGTTATGTGCCATCAAGTCAGACCTGACTCATAGTGACCCCTCCTTGGATTTCCAAGGCAGTATCACTACAAAAGTAGATTGCCCCATCTTCCTTCTGGATCCTGGATAGAGTGGGAGAAAAATGTGGAACAAAATTCAAAATCATAAAAGCGACCAGGATTACCAGTCTGACAAACTGATGAAATCCAAGACTATGGCCCCTGGTCACCCTTTGGGCCTGGAACTAAACTCACACTCCCATGGCTTAACTTTCAGCCAAACAACAGGCAGGCCTACAAGGGGAACAATTACACCAAGGAGGTACACTCTGTAGAACAAACAACCATGGGAGATCAGAGGATCAGCATTTGCACAGACAGAAAGCTCATAAGGCAAGAATGCATAGGAGAGAAGGACACAGGAAAAACGTAACCACAGGGAGAAAGTAGGAAGAGAGCTGTTACATTATGGGGATTGCAATCAATGTCACAAAACAAAATGTGTATGAACTGTTGAATAGAAAACAAAATTGCCCTGCAAACTTTCACCCAAATCACACTATTTAAAAAAAAAAAAAAAAGCATCCAAGCTAAAACACAAAAATAGAACTTAAAAGATATGTGAGACAATATTAAATTATCTAACATAAATGAATTGGGGTCCCAGAAAGAAAGAAGAGAGAAAACAGGGCAGAAAAAATATTTTAAAATTAATACTGAGAATTCTTACAAACCAGAGGAAGACATCAACTTACAGATTCAGGAAGCACAGCAAATCCCAAGCAGGATAAATACAAAATAAAACAAGACTGGACACACAGTCAAACTGCTTAAAACCAAGGTAAAAAAGAAAATAAAAACAGAAGGAATATAGGGCAATCTACTTACATAGAGATACCACCTCAGAAACCCAAGGAGGGTCACTATGAGTCAGAAATGACTTGACAACAGTGAGTTTTTGGTTTTTTGGGGGGAGTGGACATTACATTCAATGAAACATAAGTTAGAAAAATGCCTGACTTCTAAGCACAATAATGAAAGCCAGGAGTCAATGGAATAACATCTTTAAAATGCTGAAGAGGGTAGAAAAGGGAGAGAGACCCTGACAATCTAGAATTCTATACCCAGTGGAAATATTCTTCAAAAACAAAAGTGAAAACAGTAAAAAGGTGGAAATAACCCAAGTGCCCATCAACAGATGTTGGTGAACACTGAATCTACCATGGACTGCCAGAAGAGCAAGTAAGTCTGTGTTGGAGGAAGTACAGCCAGAATGCTCCTTAGAAGCCAGGATGATAAGACTTCGCCTCTCATACTTCGGTCATATTTTTAGGGGGGACCAGTCTTTGGAGGATATCATGGTTGGTATAGAAGAGGGTCCACGAAAAAGAGTAAGACCCTCAATGAGATGGATTGACAGAGTGACTGCAACAATGTGCTCAAGCATAGCAAAGACTGTGAGGATGGCACAAGACCAGGCAGTGTTTCATTCTATTGTACAGAGGTTGCTATGATTTGGAACCAATGCAACAGAACCTAACAACCACGACAGTAACAAAGGATAAATATTGTACAGCCTCGCTCTTATAAAATGTCAAGAATAGGTAATTATATAGAGACAAATGGTTACTAGTAGTTACCAGCGCAGGAAGAGGGAAGGAAAATCACTCACTGGGAAGTAGTAAATTTTTGTCATTGGTGATAGGAAAATTGTCATTGACTAAGGATGATGGTTACACAATCAGACTAATAGATGTTACTATTAAGCTGTACAACAGGAAACAAAAAGGAGGGACAAAATGGCAAAGTGTTTTATATAATTTTACAACCACATCAACGGCCAAAAAAAAAAAAAAAAAAGTCCCTGTTGATACTACTACTTAGGTACAATAAACACTTCACATATTAGTGTTGTGAGTTAGAACGTTTAGGGCCATGATTCATGGGTCTATCCAGTCAATTGGCCTAACATTGTTTTTAGAATTTCTGTTCTACCTTCTTCATCAGTGAGTAGTGCTTGGGGTCTTAAAAGCTTGGGAGCAGCCATCCAAGATACAATTGGTTTCTATTCACATGGAACAGCAGAGGAAGGGGGAGGCCCAGGAATCAAAGAAGAAAATGGACTGCAGGTTTAATTGCATCTATAACTACTACTTCCATTACCATGAGACCAGAAGAAATGGATGATGCCCAGCTACCATTACTGTACAGTTTGATCAAGGACCCAAAACATGGATCTGGATCAAAATGGTAAAAAAAAAAAAAAAAAAAAAGCATGGAACAGATTCATATGGAAACCTGACTTACTAAATCCATTGAGACTAGGTGAATCTCAAAAAATAAGGCCCAGAAATAACCTTTAAAACTTGAACCAAAACTATCCCATGGTGTCATTGTTAAACTTAAACAACCAAACAAAACCAAACCCACTGCCATTGAGGCAATTCCAACTCATAGTGACCTTACACTACAGAACAGAGTAGAACTGCCCCAAAGGGTTTCCAAGGCTGTAAATCTTTTTGGAAGCAGACTGCCTCATCTTTCTCCCATGTAATACCTGGTGGTTCAAATGGCCGAACTTTTGCTTAACAGCTGAATGCTTTAATCACAGCACCACCAGAGCTCCTAACAATAGCTTATCCCAATTAATAAAATGTGTTTGCCTTGAGTATAATGCCCTTAAAAAGAATTATCTATCTGAGCTTAATCCAACAACAGTTCATCTAAAGCACAGATGATAACTTTAACAGGCAAAGAGCCTAAATTATTGGTAATAATATGGGTAGAGAGAGTGACAATGGTGACAAAATGTGACGTAATCAATGTTACTCAACTGTTCACATAGAAATTGTGAATGAATGTATGTTGTGTATATTGCCATCAAAAATACATTTTTTAAAAAATAATAAAGGTGAAATAAAAACATTTCAGGCAACAAACACTGAGAGGACTTGCTGACATAAAAATCTCCTTCCACCCACACACACAAGAAATACTACATGACATTCTTTATGTTGAAGGACATCTTGCTTGGTAAAAGTACAAGGTCTGAGAAAAAGTGGAAGATCACATAAAAGATGGATTGACACAGTGGCTGCAACAGTGAGCTTAAAAAAAATGAAGATGGTGCAGGACTGGGCAATGTTTTGTTCTGTTGTACAAAGGGTTGCTATGACTGGGAACCAACTTATTGGCACACAAAACATATAGGATCAAAGTTACAACAGCAACTCAAAAGGTTAGATAGGAAACAGGCAGTGAGCTTATGTTAACTGGAGAAGAACAGCTCAGAAAAGGAGGGTGATAATGGATGCACAACTTGAAGAATATAATAAATGTCACTGAGTTGTACATGTATAAATTGTTGAATTGGTGTATGTTTTTCTGTGTATATTCTCAACAAGCCTAGTGATGCCTTAATGACAGCGGAAACAATATTTTACAGCAGCATTGATAGAGAAATGAGGTAGAAGAATTAAATTAGCACAAGACAAAAGGTATTTTATGCATGCTGAACTCAAAAGTATCTTTGCTGTACATTTTACTATGGAAATTGCCATAAAGTGGCAATTTCATTTCAGCC
Organism: Orycteropus afer afer; assembly: GCF_000298275.1. NCBI lineage: Eukaryota > Metazoa > Chordata > Mammalia > Tubulidentata > Orycteropodidae > Orycteropus > Orycteropus afer. The sequence continues at coordinate 7,198,661 of NW_006921628.1, forward strand.
ACACATCATCTACCTTGTTAAACTGATTTTGTTCAGTTGAATTTTATTGAGATTGTGTTGTTTGTAGTTATTTTAAAATTTATTTAGGTTTTATATTATGTAACAGCTATAAACAGCAGACATTTATGTGGGTACATATTTAGGCATTGTGTTAGATTGGGTTCTCCAGAGAAACACAAAAACCAGCAAAGTGTATATATATATATATTTATAGAGAGAGACAGAGAGAGAAATTTATCTTAGGAAAATGGCTCACAAGCATATAGAAGCCGACAAGTTCAAGCCGACAAGTCCAAGTCTCTGGAGGAAACGGCTGG
>NW_006921628.1:7205285-7207095 GCF_000298275.1 Orycteropus afer afer
TTGTTAAACCTGTATTAAGTAATACAACATACTAAAATTTACTCATTCTCATTAATTAAAGTGGCTAAAATAATAATTTAATAAAATTTTATAAACTACTAAGTCATCAGATAAATTTATTGTGCAGAATAATTCATTCTCACAAGCTTACTTACATTATAATCAGCTTCAGGAAGCTTAATACCAGGAAATAAATCACTAGTTATTCCATTAAATAAGGGTATATCATGTGATAGGAACTTTGGTTCATTTACATCTTTAATTGATCGAAGAAGCTAAAATAATAGAAAAATATGCAATATTAGTTCATTGTTAACATTATTCCCCCAAAAAAGTCAATTTGTTTTAGACCACTCTGTAAAATCCCTATATTCAAAACCCAATACTATGTTTATCAAGCCAAAAAGGTCCTTGTATTCATATAATATGGAGAATAACATAATACACAAAGTAACATTTTGATGCCACATGAAAAGAATTGAAGCAGCAACCATTTCAATTTCCTATTTATAGTTCCTGATCAACCTCACTAAAAAGATGTTCTAGAAATCATGTTTTTACTTAAACTTTCACATGTATTTATTACTTACAAGTATATCCTCATTTTCATTTGGATATTTCAGTTTGAGGTTTCCGGCAGCCACCAAAACAGCTTTTACTGCTCGCATTCCATAGTCATAATGAAATTGCGAGGAGAGCTGCTCAGAGCAAAGCCGGTAGGTCATTACTATCTTCACAGCGAGAGGTTTTGCATTCAAAAATCCATAGGAGTAGAGTGAGATTTCTGCTATAAGGGCATAGTTTGGAACCATCATAGCTACTGTTCTAAAAAGAACCTGAAACATATAATAAACCAAATACTTGAAATAGATAAAGGAGACTTTTTAAACTGAGCATAAGCATCTAAGGACACTATGTTGATATTCAAGTTTATCCCCCCAAAACAGCATCTTTTCACAAGCTCTGTAATTTTTCAGTAGTATTTTATTATTTTATGTACTTTAATTTGTTTTACACATCGAAAAAAGTGTTTAGAGGTTTACCTCACAAGAAATTGAACAGGTAAAAAGAAAAGAAGAGTACAAATACATGGGAGGAAATGATTACATTTTGAAAGAACTATGTTGCTATTTTTTTTAACAAATTTACGCTCTTAAAAAATATTACCTTAAGGTTGTCTGGCAACTCTGAACGGCCTGCATAGCCAGGATTCATGGTAATGGCTACGAAGCAATTTGGATTGAGTTTAAGCTCCGTCCCTTCAAAAACAAACACTTCTAACTTCTGCTGAATGGCTCTCTGAATGCAAAGGATTTGTTGAGCTACCACAGACAACACTTCCAACTCAATTCTATTAAACTCATCAAAGCAAGCCCAAGCACCAGAAGAAGCCAATCCTTTGAAAAACTAAAGATAAGAAAAAAAAAAAAAAAAAAAAGAGGTGATTTTTCTTCATAAAGGGTAAAATCTCTTAAAACAAATAAATACTTAGCCTTTAAGTCAAAATGAAAAGTTAAGCTTAATAAAAGCCCCAAGTTTAAAAACAGTATCTTTACCCCTAAAACCAAGGTTAGCAAGTTACTCACATTCAAATAATGCTTAAACATTTATCCAGCTAGCTCTAGCTCTAAGTTGAATATTAGTAATTTAACTACCTTTCCCATTGCTAGGTAATCTAGCCCATCTGAACAGTTGAACACCACACACTGCACAGCAAGAGCTTTAGCCAAGTCCTTGGTAGTCTCAGTTTTTCCTGTGCCTGCTGGACCTTCAGGAGCACCTCCGAGGTTTAAATAGAAAGCACCTATCT
>NW_006921628.1:7207195-7212859 GCF_000298275.1 Orycteropus afer afer
AAAAAAAACTATGCTAACAAAAAACAGTATGTAAACAAATATATACAAACGAAACCAAACCCATTGCCATTGAGTCAATTCTAGCTCATAGCAACCCTACAGGACAGAGTAGAACCACCCCACAGGGTCTCCAAGGCTATAAACCTTAACTGAAACACACTGCCTCAACTTTCTCCCACAGAGTAGCTGGTGGGTTTGATTTACTGACCTTCTGATTAACAGTCAAATACCTTAACCACTGTGCCACCAGAGCTTCTCATAAACAAATATACTTAGTCTTATTTGTAGCTTCAGAGAAGTAGTTATACTATTACATAGTTCAGTTAGTTTTTAGCATACAATTTTCTAGCTGCACAAAGTAAAGCAGTTTTTAAAGGGTCCAAAGCAAAGTGAAAATGCTTTAAAATCTCCTTATCCTCTAATACTTCATATGTATCCCATTCATCTTTAAAAACAAAAGAATCTAGAGTTCTGGTAAGATGGTGGAGTAGGCAGACAAACTACACAGACCTTCTTCAACAAAGAAAAGGGGAAACAACACCAATGAAGAAGATAATCATGGAGCCCTGAGCTATGAAAGGAAGGATACACAAGTGGACTAAACTCCAACTACAAGAACCTGCATGAAAACACTGAAAAAGGAGACATATGGAGCTGTGGTCTGTCAGTGATCCTGACGGCACAGACAGCTTAGATATTGCCAAGTGGTGTTAGGACCCAAGAATTAACCTAAAAATCGGCCTTGCTAGCCAGGGGCTGCACAGAGGACCACACTGATGGCTGGTGAATAAAAGGGGAAGCAGTGAAGAGGAAGGTGGGCTGAGCTGTAGACTTTTAGCTGTCCGGAGGGTGCAGCCATTTTGAATGGATATTTAAAGCGATAGTCTTCTCTCTGATTTCAGGGACCTAAGGATAGGTTGAACTTGCCAGGGACTGCAAGGACATTGCTGACACAACTGACTGGAAATGTGTGATGTTCCCCTTGTTACTCTTACACCGCACACCCTCTTAGTGAACGGAGGTGCAGCCATCCCTCACTCCCACCCACCTTCTGGACTGGCAGGAATTCCATCCCAGTCTGTGTGCTCTGACAGAGCCTGGGAGCTCTGCTCTGCCCAGATTTTTTTTTTTTCCTATTTTTTTTTAGTTTGTTTATATTTATCTGTTTGAAAATTATTTTCTTTCATCCTTTTTATTATTATTCTTTTTTCTTCCCTTCCCAGGGTCTAGTTTTCAGCTTTTTCTCTCTTCTCTGTTCCTGGTTCCCATTTTTTTCTTTCTCATGGTTCTCCCCATTCCTTGTTTTTCTTTTTGCATTTTTTTCCTCATTTTCCTTCTCTGCCTCTTTTCTCTTATTAGCCCTTCCCCAGTTATTGTGGGGGGGGAGGGCTTCCCCCCTTTTTCTATGTATATTTCTTATGCCTTTTTAAAGTATTTCTTTAAATATTTTCCTTTATTTATTGCCTTCCATCTTTCTTTTTCTCTTTTTTGTGACTGTTCCTGTGTGTTTATGGTCCACTTGCTTTTACTTTTTTGATGGTTTTTGACTGTTGTTTTTGTCTAACTGAGTGGGAGACAGCAACTGTGCCCATATGACACAACCACACCTGCATCTCCTGCAGCTCCACTTACTGAATGAGAGCTACCACTTCTTTCTCCACCAACTGGCCAATGATAAATTACCACCGAGAGGAGCCTGACTCACCCTTAACTGCTCTTCACAAACAGTTAACAGAGATCTGTGAAGCCACTCTCATTCTCTATCACAACTACCAGGAGACAGATAGTGAGTACATAAGTGCTGCCACCTATTGAATAGAGGAACACAGTACCCTTCTTACTCTGATACAGACACAAAAAAAGAAAATGAAAATCTTGGGCAAATCACTCCAACATACAATCACCAATTAAATACAAATACAAATATAAATACAACAATGTCACAATGTCTCAGAGACAACAGACCATCACAGTTCACACAAAAAAGAAAGATAAAGTGGTGGAAACAAGAGAGCAGGATACAGACCCAGAACACATCCCAGAGGAAGAAGAAGCATTGGAACTCCCTGATAACGAATACAAAAGAATTATATTTAGGTACCTTCAAGAGATTGAGAGACAGATCATGGAAAACACTGACAATATTAAGGAAAACACAGACAAAACACTAGAACAATTTCAGAAGAAAATACAAGAACAAAACAACAAATGTAATATTAGAAATGATACAAGATCTACAGACATAAATCCAGAAGATTAATACTAAATTTTCAGAAATAGATAACACATTGAAAGGGCAAAGGAGTAGAATCAAATCAATGGAAGACAAATTAATGAGATTGAAGGCAAATACTTGAATCCTTCTTTGGAAAGGATCAATAAAAAAAAAAGATCAAAACAAAATGAAGGAAGCCTAAGATTCATATGAGATACCATCAAAAGGAATAACCTACATGTAATCAGAATTCCTGAACAGGAAGAGAAAAAGAAAATCACTGAGAAATTGGTCCCAAGATTTGTTGGAAGAGAACTTCCCTAATATGATGAAAGATGAGAATATATCCATTCAAGTACTCCAGTGAATCCCAAATAGGAGAGAACCCAGAAGAAAACCACCAAGACATATCATCATCAAACTCATCAAAACCAAAGACTAAAAAAAAAAAAAAAATCCTGAAAACAGCATGGAAAAATAAAAAGTTATCTACAAAGGGCAAGCAATAAGACTAAGTTCAGATTTCTCAGCAGAAACCATGCAGGCAAGAAAGCAATGGGATGGTATATATAAAACCCTACAAGAGAAAAACTTCCAACCAAGAATTATATACCCAGCAAAACTATCCCTCGAGTATGCTGGTGAAATTAGATTTCCAGATAAGCAGAAATTAAGGGAATTTGTTAAAACCAGACCAACCTTACAAGAGATACTAAAGGGAATCGTATGAACTGAGAACCAATAATACCAAACAACAACCAACAATTAATACACAAGATGACATATCCCAGAAACCAACACAGCTATAGATGTATCCAAAGTAAAATAAGCTTACAAGATCATAAACAGGGAACCAGAGACATCAAGTGGCAAATGAGGACAACTACAAATCAAAAAGAGAAAAAAATAGGGTAGTTACAGAACTTCAAAATGGTGAGGAAGTCAAGAGAGTTGCAAGATAGAATGGACTGTTCTAAACTTGGGGAGAAAATTATAAATCACAGGGTAACCTCAAAGGAAAATGATAAACCTTCACATCACAATAAAAAAGAGGACAAGCACAAATATTCAGCAAATACTAAAACAACAGCAACAAAGGAAATGATAACACAATTCATAAACATAATGAACTCAGCACAGAAAATAATATGGAACAAAGAAACCAGAAACACTAAGAAAAAATACATAACAAAATGACAGAATTCATACTTGTCAATGATTACACTGAATGTTAATGGATTAAATGAATCACTCCAGAGACAAAGAGTTGCAGACTCAACAAGATAACACAACCAATTAATATGCTCTATAAGAGACACACCTTAGAGACACAAAGACAAAAATAGACTAAAAATCAAAGGTTGGAAAATGATATAGCAGGCAAAAGGCAATCAAAAAAGAGCAGGAGGGGCAATATTAATTTCTTATCAAATTGACTTTAAGACAAAAACCACCATATGAGACAAGGAAGGACGTTATATAATGATTAAAGGATCAATTGAACAAGAAGCTATAACCATAATAAATGTCTACAGATCCAATGAAAGAGCCTCAAATACATAAATCAGACTTTAACAGAATTGCAAAGACAGATAGATGACTCCACAGTCATAATAACTCATTGCCATCAAGTCGGATCCAACTCATAGTGACCCCTCTTGGGTTTCCAAAGCAGTATCACTACAGAAGTAGATTGCCCAACCTTCCTTCTGAGGAGTGGCTGGTGGGTTTGAACCGCCAGTGCTCTAGTTAGCAGTCAAATGCCTTAGGCACTAAGAGAAGACTTTAATACACCACTTTCAATCAAAGATAGAACAACTGGAAAGAAACTCAACAAAGATGCAGAAGAACTAAACAATACAATCCACCAACTTGACCTTATAGACATCTACAGAGCCCTTCACCCAAAAGCACAATAGATACTCTTTTCCAGTGCACATGGAACATTCTCCTGGATAGACCATATGTTAGGCCATAAAGCAAGTCTTAATAAATTTTAAAACACTGACATAATGTCAAGCACCTTCTCAGATCACAATGTTATAAAATTACAAATCAACAACAGGAAGATCAATGGAAAAAAAGCAAACATATGGAGACTGAACACTACCCTCCTTAAGAATGACTGAGTAATAGAAGAAATTTAAAAAAAATCCTTGAATTAAACAAAAATGAAAACACAGCATACTAAAATCTTTGGGACAAGGCAAAAGCAGTGAACAGGGACCAATTTATAGCAATAAATGCACACAACAAAAAAGAAGAGCCAAAATCAACACTTCAAACCAACATCTCCAACAATTAGAAAAACAAAAGCAAGAAGAGCCTACAGCACCAGAAGAAAGGAAATAATTAAGATTCAAGCAGAAATCAATGAAACAGAAAATAGAAAGATGATAGAAAAAAATCAACAAGACTAGAAGTTGTTTTTTTGAAAAGATGAATAAAACTGCTAACCACTAGCAAATTTAACAAAGGAAAAGAGGGAGAGAATACAAATAACATGAACAAGAAATGAAATTGGCGACATCACAACAAAACCAACTGAAGTAAAAAGGATAATATCAGGATACCATGAAGAACTGTACTCCAACAAATTTAAAAATCTGGAAGAAATGGACAGATTTCTACTTACCTAAACTAACACAGACTGAGGTAGAAAAGTTGAACAGATCCATAACAAAAATAGAAATTGAAAAAGTCATAAAAAAAATTACCAACAAAAAAGTCCTGGCCCAGACGGTTTCACTGAAGAATTTTATCAAACATTAATAGAACTGACACCAGTCCTACTCAAACAATAACAAAAGATAGAAAAGGATGAGATCCTCCCATATTCATTTTATGAAACAAGCGTATCTTGACACCAAAACCAGGCAGAGACATCACTAAAAAGGAAACTATAGACTGATATCCCTCATGAATATAGATGTGAAAATTGTCAACAAAATGCTAGCCAATAGACCCCAATAACATAACAAAAACAAAACAGATTATGACCAAGTGGGGTTCATACCACCTATGCAAGGATGGCTCAACATTAGAAAAACAAACATCATCCATCACATAAATAAAACAAAGTAAAAGAACTACATCATTCTGTCAATCAATGTAGAAAAGGCATTTCATAAAAGCCAACAGTCATTCCTGATATATTAAAAAAAAAAAAAAACTCTCAATAAAATAGGAATAGAAGGGATATTCTTCAATATAATAAAGGGCTTCTATACAAAACCAAGAGCCAACATTATTCTCAATGCAGAGAGACTGAAACCATTCCCCTTGCTAACAGGAACCACACACGGATGCCCTCTAGCACCACTTCTATTCAACATAATATTGGAAGTCCTAGCCGCAAGAAAGGGAAATCAAAGGCATCCAAATTGGCAAGGAAGAAGTCAAACTATCCCTATTTGCTGATAATATGATCCTCTACCTAGAAAACCCAA
>NW_006921628.1:7213354-7236011 GCF_000298275.1 Orycteropus afer afer
TTCTGAGGAGTGGCTGGTGGGTTTGAACTGCCAGCCTTCTGGTTAGCAGTCAAGTGCCTTAGGCACTATGCTACCAGAGCTCCCTCAGCATTCTTTAAGGATATGGAAAAAACCACCACTAACTTTATATAGAAAGGAAAGAGACCTTGAATAAGCAAAGTACTATTGAAGAACAAAGTAGAAGGTTTCACACTTCTAGATCTTAAAACTACTATACAGCCACAGTAGTCAAAACTGCCTAATATTGGTACAACAACAGACACATAGACCAATGGAATAGAACTGAGAACCCAGAAATAGATCCATCAACCTATGGTCAGCTGATCTTTGACAAAGGGCCAAATCCATTAAATGGGGAAGAGATTGTCTGTTCAACAAATGGTGCTGGCAAAACTGGCTATCCATTTGCAGAAAAATGAAACAAAATCTGTACTTCACACCACACACAAAAACTAACTCCAGATGGACCAAAGACTTCAATGTGAAACCTTAAACTATAAAGTTCCTCAACGAAAAAACAGGCAAATTTAGGGGCCCTAATATATGGCATACATAAATAGACTATCAAGCATAACCCAAAATGCACAAACAACAGAAGATAAACTAGATGAATGGGACCATCTGAAAATTAAATTTTTATGTGCTCCCAAAGACTTCTCCAAAAGAATCAGAAGAGAACTTACAGATTGGGAAAAAAATATTTGGCAATGGCATATCTGACAAGGGACTTAACTCAAGAATTTATAGAAAACTCTAATACCTCAAAAAAAAAAAAAAAGACAAATAATCCAATTAAAAAATGGGCAGAAGACATGAATAGACACTTCACCAAAGAGGATATTCAGGCAGCCAGAAAATACTGAAGAAATGCTCATGATCATTAGCCATTAGAGAGATGCAAATCAAAACAACGAGATACCACCTTGCCTCAGCACTAGTAGCAAAATTCGACAAGACAGAAAATAACAAATGCTGGCGAAGATGTGGAGAGATTGAGACTCTCATACACTGCTGATGGGACTGTCAAATGATAAAACCACCGTGGAATGCAGTATGGTGATTCCCTAAGAAGTTGGAAGTAGAAATATCATTTAACCCAGCCATTTTATTACTAGGTATATACCCTAAAGAAGTGAGAGCCAAGACAAGAACAGATATATGCACACCCATGTTCATCACAGCACTATTTACAACAGCCAAAAGATGGAAACAACCTAAGTACCCATCAACAGAATGGATAACCAAACTCTGGTACAAACACACAATGGAATACTATGCAACCCTAAAGAATAATGCAGAATCTGCAAAACACCACAAAATGTGGATGAACTTGGAAGACATTATGCTGAGTAAAATAAGTCAATCACAGAAGGACAAATATTGTATTAGTCCGTTATAGTAAAAAGTCAAGGAAAAGTTTATATATGGAAAGAAAATTTCCTTGTTGGTTAGCAGGGGTGAGAGGGGAGGGGAGGGAACACTGCTAGATAGGTAGAGACAAGTATTGATTTGGGTGAAGAGAAGGACAATGTACCAAATGTGAGTGAGCAACATGATGGCATTGAGAAAGAGGAAGATAAAGAGAGGTGCATGGGAGGTACAGACAACAAAGATTATCCCTTCTGCACAAACAATACTACATTTTCAGTGAAGGCAAACATTGATATACTGGTGAACAGATGGGTGGACAGGGTGAACTATTAGGTATGTCTATGCAGGGAGCTCTGGTACCATTGTGCCTAAGGCACTTGACTACTAACCAGAAGGCTGGCGGTTCAAATCCACCAGCCACTCCTTGGAAGGAAGATGGGGCAATCTACTTCCGTAGTGATACTGCTTCGGAAATCTAAGGAGGGGTTGCTATGAGTCGGAGCTGACTCAATGGTACATAACAACAACAACAACAACATGCAGGGAGGAATGTGCCTATGACCATGCATAAGGTTGGCAGACAAAAAGTTCCTACAAATGCATTTGTATGTTCTGTAACAATTCCCAGGTATATAGTAAAGCTGACAAGGGTCAAGGTTGTAGTCACTTCTTGGCCACAGTCAGCTACCCAGAGGGAGTGAGTAGTTGGACCTGTTGGGCTTGGGACCATACTCGCAGGGGATGGACATCAAGCTCAACTGGCATAACATACTACACAAAAACATTGTTCCACATCCTACTTTGGAGAGTAGCGACTGGGATCTTAAAAGCTTGCAAGTGGCCATCTAGACACAATGACGGGTCTCTCCTTGTCCAGAGTAAAGAATGAAGAAAACCAAAGATGCATGGAAACAATTATCCAAGCAACTGGTATACCATGTGATCCTCAGCCTATATGACTATGAGACCAGAAGAACTAGATGGTGCCCAGCTACCACTGTCAACAACTTGGAGAGGGATCTATGTAGGAGATCCTGGATAGAGTGGGAGAACAATGTGAAACAAAACTCAAAATCATTTAAAAAAAAAAAGGACCAGGTTTGCTGGTCTGATAGAGCCTGATGGAACCACTGAGACTAAGGCCCCTAGCTGTCCTTCAGGTCTGAAATTGAACCCCCAGCCAAACAAAACACAGGTGTAGGAGGTGAACATTCACACTAGGTAGATACACTCCTTGGAGAGATCAGTCATGGGAAAATAGAAGGGCTGTATATGCCCAGTGAGATAGCTCAGGGGTCAGGAGTGCATGGGAGGGAAGGACACAGGGAAGAGGTCACTATGGGGAGGAAGTGGGAGGGAAGCTGTTACACTGTGGGAAAATGCAGTCAATGTCATGAGACAAAGTGGCTGTGAGCTGCTGTACTGAATTTGCTCTGTAAAGTTTCACCCAAATCACAACTAAAATTTTTAAGAAAGAATCTACCCTTGAGGGAGTATACTTAGGTCAGAAAGTTTTAATTTGAAGTAGTTGAAGAGATGGGTGTAGATAACAATAACAACACATTCTGAATGGCAAGCTGTAAAGAGGGTAAATACCTGAAAGTGAGTGCTAGAGAAACAGATGACCTATTGTAGCATTTTGCCTATGATTCATCCATTGCCTTACACTTTTGGTGTGCTCTCCATTTTCTACATTTCCATAACACTGTTCTTTACCTCTCTTGCCAGTAGTATCACTTTATATCTTGTGTTACAATTAATTATGTATATTTTTTTCTCATCAATTAGCCTTTAAGGTCCTTAAAGGTAACAACAATAGTATATGATTTCTTTCTGATTCCTTACAATGACGACAACAGTGGCTATATATCTTTAGAAGCATATAAATTACAGTCAGCTCTAACTATGGAATTAATTTCATAAAAAGCACCATGGTACTTTGTGAAAATTAACTCCTTTTAGAGAAAAATAGGGTTACGGAACTAAGCCCAAAAATAAATTTATGAAAATCATAAATATTTTTACATTTACTAAAATAAAACAATAGAGATACTTCATTTAAAAAAGGTGCTATCAATGATGCTTTATCCATTTTAAATATACAGTGGATACTATACTGTTAATGTCCATTAATTTGATTGCTAGAAGTGTCAGGGCTTCCATTCGTTACAATTTCAAGAAAATGCTTTATTATTGATAATAAATATACTGTTGTTGTTGTTGTTGTTGTTGTTTGCCATCGAGTCGGCCCCGACTCATAGTGACCCCTCCTTGGGTTTCCGAGGCAGTATCACTACGGAAGTAGGATTGCCCAACCTTCCTTCCGAGGAGTGGCTGGTGGTTTTGAACCGCCAGCCTTCTGGTTAGCAGTCAAGTGCCTTAGCCACTATGCTACCAGAGCTCCCAATAAATATAAATATACTGTTGTTGTTGTTGTTATGTGCCATCGAGTCAGCCCTGACTCATAGCAACCCCTCCTTGGGTTTCCAAGGCAGTATCACTACGGAAGTAGGATTGCCCAACCTTCCTTCCGAGGAGTGGCTGGTGGGTTTGAACCGCCAGCCTTCTGGTTAGCAGTCAAGTGCCTTAGCCACTATGCTACCAGAGCTCCCATAAATATACTAGGAAGATTTTTTTTCAATGTCTAGTGTTATATACAAGGAGCTCTGGTGGCATAGTACCTAAGGCATTTGACTGCTAACAAGAAGGTTGGTGGTTCAAACCTACCAGCCACTCTGCAGGAAGGAAGATTGAGCAATTTTACTTCTGTAAAGATTTAACTGCCTCGGAAATCCAAAGGGGTTACTATGAGTTGGAATCAACTCGATGGCAGTGAGTTTGGATTTTTTTTTTTTTTTTTTTTTTTAGTGTTATATACAAACGTTCAATGTGATTCTGATTTTATAACTCAAAGTTGTTAGCTTCAATATCAGAGTCTCAGTTCACTGAGAGCTCAAATATAACCATGGTTTTGAGCCAACTTAACCCAGTTCAGTCATGGTTGATTAAACAAAAATGGAACAGATCTGAATTTGTAAAATTTGAGTAATGCAGAGGGATAATCAGAAAAAGAAAAATCATAGGTCAAAGCTCTGGAATGGGAGACTGAGACGAGGTATAATGAGTCCTTTCAGGAGCCTGGTGATGGAGATTATATTATTGCCAGGAAGGTGGACAGCCACACACATTCAAAGTAGGGTAGCTGGCTGCTATCTCTGAGGGGAGCATTGTTGTTTACAACTGTGCTGGTAAACTGATTTGGTGGCTATGAAACATGCACACTGCGTTTGTTTTCTAAGAGAGAGATTCCACATCTAGCAGGGTGTTGACCCATAATTTTTCCTGTTCTATTGTTGTAGGTCATCTACATTTTACAAATTCTAACCCATTCTGGTTTCACTTCCTTGGCCGTCACTGAACTGGGAAGAACTGATTCAAAGCCCTGGTTATAACATAGAAGTTTCAGATTCATTTTCACCATGTATAATTAGAGAGTAACTATGTACTCGTTCATGACTAGAAAATAAGACAGACATGGCCTCAAGTAGCTTTCTGAGAAAGTAAAGCGTTTGGTGAAACATTTTATTAGAAGATAAACTGGTATTCTTCCCAGGTGCCCTGTACCAGGTCATTGCATCCATCCCTTTATAGCTATGAGTTTCAACTGCTTTCTTCTCCTAAAAATTGTCCTCAACTAACATTGGCTAACAGAGCTCTGGTGGTTAAAGTATTTAGCTACTAACCAAAAGTTCAGTGGTTCAAACCCTCCAGCTGCTTTGTGGGAGAAAGATAAGGCAGTATGCTTCCATAAAGATTACAACATTAGAAACCCTATGGGTCAGTTCTACTCTGTCCCATAGGGTTGCTGTAAGTCAGAATTGACTCAGTGTCAGTGGGTTTGATTTGTTGGTTGGTGGAAAGAGACAATGAGAAGGTCAATATCATCAGTCAGAACAATACCAGAGGCCAAGAGAGTAACAGACCATCAACTGCTCCTAGTTCAACTTGAAGCTGAAGAAAATTAAAATAAGTCCATGAGAGCCAAAATACTACCTTGATTATATCCCACCTGAATCTAGAGACCTTCTGAAGAACAGATTTGATGCACTGAACAGCAACGACCAAAGACCAGAGGAATTGTGGGATGACATCAAGAACATCATACAAAACGAAAGCAAAAGGCATTAAAAAGATTAAGGAAGAAAGAAAAAACAAAAATGTATGTCAGAAGAGACTCTGAAACTTGCTGTTGAATGAAGAGTAGCTAAAGTGAATGGAAGAAAGGATGAAGTAAAAGAGCTAAACAGAAGATTTCCAAGGGGAGCTCAAGAAGCCAAAGTAAAGTATTATAATGAAATGTGAAAAGAACTGGAGTTAGAAAATCAAAAAGGAAGAACACGCTTAGCATTTCTCAAGCTGAAAGAGCTGAAGAAAAAATTCAAGCTTTATGTCACAACACTGAAGGATTCTATGGACAAAATATTGAACAGCACAGGAAGCATCAAAGGAAAATGGAAGTAATACACAAAGTCACTGTACCAAAAAGAATTGGTCAATGTTCAACTATTTCAGGAGGTAACATATGATCAAGAACCAATGGCAGTGAAGGAAGAAGTCCATGCTGCACTGAAGGCACTGGTGGAAAACAAGGCTCCAGAAACTGATGGAATACCAACTAAGATGTTTCAACAAATGGACACAATGCTGGAAGCACACATAACTCTATGCCAAGAAATTTGGAAGACAGCTACCTGGCCAACTGACTGGAAGAGATTCATGTTTGTACCCATTCCAAAGAAAGATAATGCAACAGGAAGAAGAAATTATCAAACAATATAATTAATATCACATCCAAATAAAATTTTGCTGAAAATAATTCCAAAATGGTTGGAAGAATACATAGACAGGGAACTACCAGGAATTCAAGCCAGATTTAGAAGAGGACGTGGAATGAGGGATATCATTGCTGATGCCTGATACATCTTGGTTGAAAGCAGTGAATACTAGAAAGATGTTTACATGTGTTTTATTGACTATGCAATGGCATTCAACTGTGTGGATCATAGTAAATTATGAGTAACATTGTGAAGAATGGGAATTCCAGAACCTGAATTATGCTCTTGCAGAATCTGTACATAGACCAAGAGGCAGTCATTCAACCAGAACAAGGGGATACTACATGGTTTAAAATCAGGAAAGCTGTGTGTCAGGGTTGTATTCTTTTACCATACTTATTCAATCTATATGCTAAACAAATAATCCAAGAATATGAAGAAGATGCCACATCAGGATTGGAGGAAGACTCAATAACAACCTGTGATATGCAAATGACACAACCTTGCTTGCTGAAAGCAATGAGGATTTGAAGCACTTACTGATGAAGATCAAATACTGCAGTCTTCAATATAGATTATACCTCAACATAAAGAAAACAAAATCCTCACAACTGGACCAATAAGCAACATGATAAATGGAGAAAAGAGTGAAGTTGTCAAGGATTTAATTTTACTTAGATCCACAATCAATGCCTATGGAAGCAGCAGTCAAGAAATCAAATGGCATATTACATTGGGCAAATCTACCACAAAAGACCTCTCTAAAGTGTGAAAGGGCAAAGATGTTACTGTGAGGGCTAAGGTATGCCTGACTCAAGCCAAGGTATTTTCAATAGCTTCATATGCATGCAAGAGCTGGACAATGAATAAGAGAGACCAAAGAAGATTTGATACATTGGAATTGTGGTACTAATGAAGAATACTGAATATACCATGGACTGCCAGAAGAACAAACATGTCTTGGAAAAAGTACAGCCAGAATGCCCTTTAGAAGCAAGAATGGTTAGACATTTTCTCACATACTTTGGATGTGTCATCACGACAGACCCATGCCCTGTAGAAGGGCATCTTGCTTGGTAAAGCAGAGGTTCAGTGAAGAACAGTAAGACCCTCGATAAGGACTAATACAGTGGCCTCAACAATGGGCTGAAACATAGCAATGACTATGTGGATGGCACAGGACCAAGTAGTGCTTCATACTGTTGTGCACAGGGTAGCTACGAGTTGGAACCAACCTGATGGCACCCAACAATAACACTAAAAAACGATTCATCATTTATCTGAAATTCAAACTTATCTAGGAGTCCTGAATTTTATCTGACAACCCTATTCTTATAGTTTTTATAGTCATTGCTCTATCTTCCACAGCTTTCCAACTAAGTACAGACCCTCAATAGCATCCTCTCATATTTCAGTTCTCTCCCTCCTTCCATTAGTACTAACTTGGAGTTCTTGAGCCCAAATGTAGTTTTGTCATCTTTCTGTCTCTCTCCCAGAATTCCATTGCAAAAATCTATACTGTTTCCTGATGTTGTTGTTGTTATGTGCCATCGAGTTGCACCCGACTCATAGCAACCCCTCCTTGGGTTTCCAAGGTGGTATCACTACAGAAGTAGATTGCCCAACCTTCCTTCCAAGAAGTGTCTGGTGGGTTTGAACCGCCAGCCTTCTGGTTAGCAGTCAGGTGCCTTAGGCACTACACTACCAGCTCCTGTTTTCTCCTTATATCTCCAGTACCTTCTTTTTCTAATCTCCAATGGGAATGATCACAATTTTCACATACTAGAATTCAAACATTCTTGTATGCTACAAAGTACCTAGAAGTAAATATTCACTAATATACTTTTACATAAAGGGAATTTGGAATTAGGAAGAGATAGCTGTATTCAATTATTAAAGATAAGAGAATAAATAAGTATAACAAAAAAGCAAACTCAATGCTATCAAGTCAATTTTGACTCACAGCAACTGCCATTAGTGACCCCTCCTTAAGTTTGCGAGGTGGTACCACTACAGAAGTAGATCATACAATCTTCCTTCCAAGGAGTGGCTGGTGGGATTGAGCCGCCAGCCTTCTGGTTAGCAGTCAAATGCCTTAGGCACTACACTACCAGAGCTCCTATAAAATTCAAACATTCTTGTATGCTACAAAGTACCCAGAAGTAAATATTCATCAATATAATTTTACATAAAGGGAATTTGGAATTAGGACGAGATAGCTGTAGTCAATTATTAAAGATAAGAGAATACATAGGTATAACCAAAAAAGCAAACTCAGTGTCATCAAGTCAGTTCTGACTCACAGCAAACCCCCATTGGGTTTTCAAGGCTGTAAATTCTTTACAGAAACAGACTGCCTCATCTTTCTTCCATGGAGTGGCTGGTGGGTTCAAACCACTGACCTCTGGTTTAGCAGCCAAATGCCTTAACCACTACACCACCAGAACTGAATAAATATAAAATATAAAATCGAGCCGATTCCAACTCAGTGACCCCCATTGGGTTTCCAAGGTGGTAAATCTTTACAGAAGCAAATTGCTCCATCTTCTTTCTGCAGAGCAGCTGGTGGGTTTGAAACGCTAAACTTCTGGTTAGCAGTCAAATGTCTTAGTCACTGTGTCATCATGTTGTTGTTGTTGTTATGTGCCATTGAGTAGAACCCAACTCATAGCGACCCCTCCTTGGGTTTCCGAGGAAGTATCACTACAGAAGTACATTGCCCTATCTTCCTTCTGAGGAGTAGCTAGGGGTTGAACCGCCAGCCTTCTGGTTAGCAGTCAAGTGCCTGAGGCACTATGCCACTAGAGATAAATACAGTCATGTTAAATTTAGACAAGTAAATACAATACTGTACCAAAAAGAAATTTTTTGTGTGCATACCAAAGTTCTGTAACACCTGTCAGTTAGAGGAGTAATGACAAGTCGAGGTGAGTTGCCAAGATATTCATAAGCATATTTTACAATGCAATTAATGATACGAACTCGAGCATTCTCATTTTCCCAATAATATCGAAGCTGAGCAAGCCACTGGAAATCTGTATCATGTGAGACACCTAGAAAGAATAAAAGAAAATAAGAATCTTTACATGGAAATAATTCTAAAATTTATAACAGCAAATATTAAAATAATTCATGTTTTCCAACTTATTGAAAAGGTCCTATGAAAGAAATTCTGTACTGAGGGGAAAAAAAAAAAAAAGATAGTATAAATATTTTATTTCTAGGAACTTTTGATACTTTATCTTTAGAATTGAAAAAAAAATGTCACATACCCATCTCAATCATGTCCATGACCACATCTCTAGCATGGACATCAATAGTAACCAAAGCTCCCAGAGTGGTCCTGGTCTGCTTAGACAATTTTCCTCTTACCAGCTCTACAATGTCATTTAATTGATTCTGAAGTTCCTTATAGTACCTTCTTAACCCCTAGAAAATAAAAAAGCAATTAAATTGATGTTATAGAGTACATAAAATATACATTTCATGCATTTACTTTTGTACAAAACAATTCTGACTTCATAATCTATCTCAAGGAGCTCTGGTGGCGTAGTGCCTAAGGCATGTGACTGCTAACCAGGAGGCTGGCAGTTCAAACCCACCAGCCACTTTGCGGAAGGAAGGCTGGACAATCTACTTCTGTAGGGATACTGCCTCGGAAACCCAAGGAGGGATCGCTATGAGTCACTTCTGACTTGACAGCAGTGAGTTTATTTTTTTTGTAAACTATCTCAAATACAGAGATTAATTCTAGAATAGAATGATTCTATATAAGCCTAGTACTACATTAAGAATAACTTTTCAAAGAACTGCTCAATTCTATTATTATTTTTTAACTTTTTATTGTGATTTGGGTGAAAGTTTACAGAGTAATTTCGTTTTCCATCCAGCAGTTGATCTACATTTTGTTTCATGACATTGATTGCAATTCCAACAATGTAACAGCTTTCTTCCCACTTCCTCCCTGTGGTTACCTCTTCCCTGTGTCCTTTCTTATGCATTCCTGCCTTCCTAGCTTTCTCCCTGTGCAAATGCTGCCTTTGTTATCTCCCATGGTTGACTGTTGTAAGAAGTGCACCTCCCTGGTGGAGGTGTTCACCTTGTAGTCCTGCCTATTATTTGGCTGAAAGGTAAGCCATGGAAGTGAGTTCAATTCCAGACTGAAAGAGTGACTGGGGGCCATAATCTCTGAGGTTTCACCATTCTCCATCAGACCAGTTAATCTGGTCTTGTTTATGATCCAAAGTTTTGTTTCACATTTTTCTCCCACTCTATCCAGGAGAACTATATAGTTTTAATACTACATACAGAAATTGAGGGTGTGGGGATTGCTTTTGCAAAGATTAGAGAAGGTAACTAAAAAAGTAGAATGGAAAAAGGAATGTTGTTACTTAAAATCAAATAATGCTTTTACCTCTGGCCCACCACTTATAACTTCTTGTGTCTCAGAAGTCCAGAACATTTGAGAAACACAAAGCACAACTTGGCCAGGCCACTCCCGAACCCAGTCTCTCCTTGCAGATTCTGGATAAGCCTGAATAATTAAAATATATTTCTACTTTAAAAGAATTAAAAGAGAAAAAAACCCTAAATATCAAATAATACATTATTTGGTACTTTCATATGCTAGAATATCATATATTCATGAAAAATTATTTTAGATGACTATTTAAAAGACTTGAAAAGATGTTCATAAATTATTATTATATTTTGGAAATATTTGTTTGTTTTAAATGGAAAGACAAGCACCAACATGTTAATAATGGGTTATCTCTAGAAGGAAGAATTCTACATAATTTTCATGTTCCTATGCTGTGTAAAGGAGTTCTGGTAGCATAGTGCCTAAGGCACTTGACTGCTAACCAGAAGGCTGGCGGTTCAAACCCACCAACCACTCCTTGGAAGGAAGGTTGGGCAATCCTACTTCCATAGTGATACTGCCTCAGAAACCCAAGGAGGGGTCGCTATGAGTCAGGGCCGACTCGACAGCATATAACAACAACAACAATGCTGCGTAAAGGAGCTCTGGTAGCATAGTGCCTAAGGCACTTGACTGCTAACCAGAAGGCTGGCGGTTCAAACCCACCAGCCACTCCGGAAGGAAGGTTGGGCAATCTACTTCTGTAGTGATATCGCCTCAGAAACCCAAGGAGGGGTCACTATGAGTCAGATCTGACTCAACAGCAGTGCGTTTGGTTTGGTTCATTTAAGGCTGTGGAAAATTGTAAAGATCGCTACATAAAATACATATTGCTTCAATTTTAATGAAATCTAAGGGCTTTATTAAACTGTAAAAATAAAAGCAAATAAATTATATATACTGATGTTGAGATTTAGTTGAAAAGGAGATTATACAATCTGGTAGAAAACTGGACTAGTAGCTAGAAGCTTGTATTGTTTATTTTTAGCTTTCCTAAAAATTTGTGTGACCAGAGCATATAATGTGAAAATTAAATATTACTAACTTTGCTTTTGATTTTAAAACACTTTCACATCTAACACCTGTATATTCAAAGTGCATTTAATTAGATTTATCAGAGTAAAGAGGTTTAATCTTTAAAAAAAAAAATAACTTGTTTCAAAAGTAAATTATAATAACAGATCTAAATTATAAATTGAAAAAACCAAAGGCAGAACAAAGTTTGAAGTTGATACTAATGCAAACTATATTTTTAATAGAATAACATCATTTTAGATATTTGAATGTTAAACATATGGATATAATTATTATGAAAGTGAGTTTTATTAGAAAAATCTAGAAATAAGTGTAAATGACAAACTAAGCTTTAAAGAAGAATGAGGAGTGACTGAGAACCATTTGCTAGGCACATCAAAAGTAAATTTTTATACTGATTAAGGAAATATTTTCACAGACAATGTTGATTCTTTCCTATGTGTTTTTTTTCAAATACACTTATTGAAATATAATGTACAGTGAAATACCGAAAACTAAAGTGACATGGGTCAATGCATTTTTTTTTTGCAGTGTTTACTCCCCCCCCAACAAAAAAAGTTTCCTTCTATATATAAACCTTCTCTTGACTTTTTACAATAATGAACTAATACTATATTTGTCCTTCCGTGAGTGATTTATTTCACTCAGCATTATGTCCTCCAAGGTCATCCATATTATGCGGTGTTTTGCAGATTCTACATTATTTTTAGTGTTGCATAGTATTCCATTGTGTGCATGTACCATAGTTTAAAGTGATATATTGAAGTCTCCTACTATGACTGTGGAGTCATCTATTTGTCTTTTCAATTCTGTTAAAGTCTGATTTATGTATTTTGGGGCTCTTTCAATGGGTGCATAGACATTTACTATGGTTATGGCCTCTTATTCAATCGATCTGTTAATGTCCTTCCTTGTCTCTGATGGTGGTTTTTGTTTTAAAGTCAATTTGATCAGAAGTTAATATTGCCATTCCTGCTCTTTTTTCATTGCCATTAAAATCAAATCATCTTTTTCCAACCTTTGATTTTTATTCTATTTTTGTCTTTCTCTCTAAGGTGTGTCTCTTGTCAACAGCATATTGATGGGTTATGTTTTCTTATCCACTCTGCAACTCTCTGTCTCTTGAGTGGTACATTTAATCCATTGACATTCAGTAATTATTGGCAAGTATGAATTTGTTGCCGTCATTTTGTTATGTACTTTTTCATGGTGTTGCCGATTTCTTTGTTCCATATAATTTTCTGTGCTGAGCTCATTTTGTTTGTGAATCGTGGTATCACTTCCTTCATTGCTATTGTTTTAGTATTTGCTAAATATTTGTGCTGGTCTTCTTTTTCATTCTGATGTGAAGGTTTATGGTTTTTCTAAGGTTAGCCAGTGATTTATAATTTTCTTCCCAAATTTAGAACACTCTGTTCTATCTTGCAGTTGTCTTGACTTCCCTACCATTTAGAAGATCTGTAACTACACAATTTTTTCCCTCCTTTTTGGTTTGTAGTTGTCCTCATTTGTCAATTGATGTCTCTGCTTCCTTATTCACAATCTTGTAGGCTTATCTACTTTGGATACTTCCATAACTGGGTTGCTTTCTGGGTTATGTCATCACATGTGTTAATGGTTGGTTGTTGCTTGCTGTTGTTGATTCTCTGTTCAAAGGACTCTCTTTAGCATCTCTTGTAAGGTTGGTCTGGTTTTATAATCCCTTAATATCTTCTTATCTGGAAATGCCCTAATTTCACCATCATATTTGAGGGACAATTTTGCTGGGTGTATAATTCTTGTTTGGAAATTTTTCACTTAAAGGGTTTTACATATACCATCCCATTGTCTTCTCACCTGCATGGTTTCTGCTGAGAAATCTGAGCTTAGGCTTATTGGTTGTGCCTTGTGGGTAACTATTCATTTTTCCCATGCTGCATTCAGGATTCTTTGTCTTTGCTTTTGGTGAGTGTGATGATGATATGTCTTGGTGATTTTCTTTTGGGGTCTATACTGTTTGGGGTTTGGTGGACTTCTTGAATGGATATAGTCTCATCTTTCATCATACCAGGGAAATTCTCTTCTAACAAATCTTCGACAATTTTCTCTGTGGTTGTATTTGTCTCTTCCTGTTCAGGAATTCCAATGACACGTAGGTTATTCCTTTTGATGGTATCCCACATGAACCTTAGGCTTTCTTGATTTTGTTTTGATCTTTTTCCTGATTGATCCCTTTCCAAAGAAGTATCCAGGTATTTGTCTTCAATCTCACAAATTCTGTCTTCCATTGATTCAATTCTACTTCTTCTCCTATTCAATGTGTCATCTATTTCTGAAAATCTTCCAAATTCCTGTCTGTAGATTTTGTATCATTTCCAATTTTTCATTTATTTTGTCATTTTATTCGTCTTGTTTTTTGAAATTGTTGTAGGGTTTTCTCTGTGTTTTCCTTGATCTGTCTCTCAATCTGGTGAAGATACCTACATATAATTCTTTTGAATTCCTTATCAGGGAGTTCCCAGTGCTGCTTCTTCCTCAGGGATGTGTTCTGGGTCTGTATCCTGGTCCCTTGTTTCTCCTGCTTTATCTTGCTTCTTTGTGTGGACTGTGATGTTCTGTTGTCTCCGAGGCATTGTGCCGTTTTTGTGTTTATATTCAGTTGGTGATTGTATATTGGAGTGACTTGCCCATGAATTTCATTTTCTTTGTTTTGTTTGGATGCTATCTACATAAGCAGGGTACTGTGCTCCTCTGTTTGCTAGTTGGCAGCATCTATACACTCACCACCTGTCTCCTTTCCTGTTGTCAGCTTCCCATATGTCCCTGCCAGCTGTGGCAAACAGAGCCTATTCTTAGATCCCTGGAATCTGAATAACAATGCTGTCACTTTAAATATCCAAATTGGCCACCGCTAGTACACATTCAAAATGGCTGCACCCGCAGTCACTTTAAATATCCAAAATGGCTGCCACGTGTAAACATTCAAAATGGCTGTACCCACTGAACAGCCAAAAGTCTGCAGCTCAGGTTGTCTCCCTCCTTGCTGTTTCCCTTCCTAAACATAGGCCACCAGTGCAGTTGTCCCTGCAGCCCTTGGCAACCAGGGCTAATCTTTAGGTCAATTCTCAAGTCACAACACCACTTGGAAATATTCAGGCTGTTGGTCCCATCAGTAGCTGACAGTCCGCAGCTATGTGCATCTCCATACTCACTGTTTTATTCAGGTTTCCCACTAGTTGATGCCTAATCCACTTCTGTACATTTCCTTCTAAAGCTCAGGGCTCTAGGATTATCTTCTGTATCTCTATCAATTGGTTTAGCTTTTCTTTGTTGAAGAGGGTCTGTGTAGCTTGTCTGACTATTCTGCCATCTTACTGGAAGTCTGATTCTTTCCTATGTGTCTTTACTTATTAAATTAAGTGTTTTCCTATTTTTGAATCATAAATAGAAAAAGGAGATAAAAAGTCAAGCTTTATCTACAAAATTCTGAGGCTGAACAGAATAGCCACTGTAAGAAGCTGAGAATCATATTGCTCTTGATCAAAGAAAAAGGATATCTCACTTCAAAGCATCTTCTTGGATATAAGGCTGCAATGTCTCTTAAAACTAGTTTTTTACTACACAACCACTCCTTTATGGTCCTAAATGGAGAAATATACTGAGCCCTGGTGGTGTAGTGGTTAAAACATTCAGCTGCTAACCAAAAAGTTGGCACTTCAAATCCACCAGCCATTCTGCAGGGAAAAGATGAATGGGTTTCCTTTTCTGAAAATTTACAGCTTTAGAAACCCTAAGGAACATTTCTACTCTGTCCTATAAGGTCACTGAGTCAGAATCAACTTGATGGCAGTGGGTGTCATTCAAGATTAGATTAACTGGATTAGCATAAATGTGGTACATGTAGTGCCTAGAAGGAACTCTGGTGGTGCAGTGCCTGAGGCATTTGGCTATTAACTAGAAAGCTAGCAGTTCAAACCCACTAGCCACTCCTTGGAAGGAAGCAAGCTACTTCCGTAGTGAAACCAACATCCTGATGACATCTCAGAAACCCGTAAGGGGTCACTATGAGTTGGACCTGACTCCACAGCAGTGTGCTGCTGCTGCTGCAGTGCTTAGATGTTATATGCTTTTCAAATATTATACATCCTATGTCTGTTTATCTCATTTTGAGTTTTTAAGTAATTGTTTAGGTGTAAAAAGCCATAAAGATCATGTATTTAACATCCATGCCTGAGATCCTCTATAATCTATAGATCACAGAGTGTTAAAGAGTACGATTGTCTACAAAACACAGCCACGAGGCTATCTCACATAAGCATTTCTATTTTAATATATCCAAAAATAAACCCTTCATCTTCCCTCAATCATCTACAAACCTGCTCCTCCTCCAAGCATCCCCTCAGAGTAGATGCCACCATATGCACAAATCAGAAACCTAAACGTGATCCTTGAGATCTCCCTCACATCCTACAGCCAATTCATTACCAAGATCTCTTAAATCTGTCTACTTTGCTTCACATCTTTTCCATTTCCCTAGTAGCAATCAACATCATCTCTTATTTAGATTAATGCAACAGTCTTCTAATTTGCCATCCTGTTCTCTTCTTCTCCTGTTCATCTTCTATTCATCTTCATCCTGTTCCTCTTCTCCCCATTAATCCATTCTTTGTGCCACAGCCACAGAGATATAAAAATAAA
Source organism: Orycteropus afer afer (assembly GCF_000298275.1). NCBI lineage: Eukaryota > Metazoa > Chordata > Mammalia > Tubulidentata > Orycteropodidae > Orycteropus > Orycteropus afer. The sequence goes on from NW_006921628.1 coordinate 7,229,693, forward strand.
AGTCAGATCATATCCCTCCCTTGATTAAAATCCTTAAGTGGCTCTCCATTGCACTTTAAATAAAATGCAAATTCCAAAATTGCTTTCCTTTCCAATCTCATCTAACTTCGCTCTGCACTCTACTTTAGACATAGTGGCCTTCTTGGAGATTCTTAAATAATCCTGGTTCTTTCTGACCCCAGAGATTTAATTCAGGGTATCTAAATGTTCTTCCCACTTACTATTTACCTCGTTACTTCCTAACTATCCTTCAGGTGTCAGTTTCAAAGTCACCTCCTCAGAGAGCCTATTACTGACTCTGCTCTATTTTAAATTATATATTTCTTACTATTTTCTCTCCTAACACCTTTTTTCTTTTATAGCACTTAATTGCATTATGATCAATTCCTACTAATACCATTATATTGATAATAATGTTAGGAAAAAAAGTAAAATAATAAATGATTTAAAATTATCAGAACTTTAAGAATGAAGTTCTTGGTACCCATTCAAGACCTCTGAACAGAGAGTTTTTGCACACTAAAGAATATAAGTAAAATCCTAGGAAACATACCAGCCTGGCTGCAGCGATCACTTCATGAATACTCCGGAGCATTAGATCTTCCACTTGAATTAGCCACTTTTCCACAGCACCCCGTGCTGCAGATGTGGAAATAAGTGTGATCAGCTCCACGCGCTCACCTTCAGAACTATACATGGCCTTAATGTCCAAATTGGGAAGGAATTCCAATTTAGCAATGCCCTCAAAGCATTTTTTTAAGTGAGGCTGAACTCTAAGAGGATCTTTGGTCTCTGACAAAATCTCCAACATTTCATCATTAGATAAGAAGAAAAAACTAGGGAAAAACATGCAAATACAAACATTTTAGTTATAATTCATCACACTCCAGAAATTGCTTATAATTTTAGTATAACTCATCATCCATCATACCGAGGGAAGAAAAGACGTTTCTTTTCAAGGTATGCATTAAGGCCTTTCATAATTTTCTCCAAAAGGTCATTGCAGTTCTGCAGTTTCTCCAATAAACCTGTTAACGAGGTAGCAGCAAGAACCTAAAAGAAATACATTCTGTCAGGTCAGCACTTACATACTTCTTGTTGTTGTTATATGCCATCGAGTCGGACCCGACTCATAGCGACCCCTCCTTGGGGTTCCCAGGCAGTATCACTACGGAAGTAGATTGCCCAACCTTCCTTCCGAGGAGTGGCTGGTGGGTTTGAACCACCAGCCTTCCGGTTAGCAGTCAAGTGCCTTAGGCACTATGCTACCAGAGCTCCCATGTACTAGATAAAATTGTATCAAGATCTAAACATTAATTTGTATTATATGTCAAATATGTTAAAATGCCAAGAGGTTTATGAAAATTTTAGTGAGATGGTTATGTTTTTTGTAATAACTTAAAATTCAATAAATCATAAATATTCTTATTTAAGTACAAATGAGAAATTGTGATTGCCATTCATATTTTCACTTATATTCTTTTAAAGGATGTATGAAATGCCTGATATATTTGTGTATGGTTTAATTTTCACTTTTACAAGTGTCACTCATACACCTAATCTACTGCAGAAGGTGGCAAACTCCACTGGCCAAATCCAGTCTACTGTCTATTTCTGTATAGCCTGTGCACTAAGAATTTCTCTTACACACTTAAAAAGTTGAAAATAATAGTAAAAATAAAAACTTCAGTACACATGGAAGCTTTGGTATCTCTGAACTAAGCACAGCTACACCCATTCATTTATGTACTGTCTCTGGCTGCTTTTGCACTACAACAGATGGCAAAGTCAAGTAGTTGTGACAAAGGCTATGTCTCTCACAAAGCCTAAAATACTATATATATATACATATATATATTTATTTACAGAAAAAAAAATTCAATCTACAGGAAACACCTCTCAGAATTTCTAAAGTCAACATGTAAAAAAAAATTCTTGAAATTTTCATAAATTTCTGGGCACCAAGAACTCTCAAGAAGTCTACTAGTTTTTCATCCAGCATTGGAACAAACTGTTATTTGTTCAGTTAAATACCAGACTTATGAAGTCTACTTATAGCTACAGACTATGTGTACTATGTGTACGAAAAATGTGTGGTCTGTCTTGAAACACTAGAATCACACTCAACTTGCTATACTCACTAGAAGTCAAACTCAGGAATCGAGATTAACTGAGAAAACAGCAGATTCTTTTTCACACCCCACTCAAGCATGCAGAGTGGAATGTCAGGCAAATTACCCGTTCTCCTCGGGTGCATTCACCACCACTCCAGATCTCATTTTTTCTCTCTATTTCATTTATTTGTTTGTTTTAAAAGGGAGAGGAGCAGTGAGTGCACACAGTAGAAATTAAGTGAATTATAATGTACAGTTGAAGCAGCTCCATTCTGTATATGAATTATAAGTAGTGCATCTTATGAATTGAAAAGCAAAATTTTGTTCTTAGGATTTTTTTTAAAATATATTTTGTGAACTTTTCAGTTTGCATACAATGGGTCAATTTTTACTTTTGTAATCAGAAAAAATAAGTCAATGTTTACTTTAATAGCCAGTAATAAAGGTTCACCTACTATAAGGTAGAAAACAAACATTTCACCTTTGGATCTTTTGCACAAAATTTCATGATATCCCTCCAATGTCTGTCTACCGTCTGAAATTGACGTCCTTCTTCTGGCATCTGTTGCATAATATCCTCAGAACAAAAAATGGGCTCCAAGTACAGCCATTGAGCTTGTACTTTTAACCATTCATCAATTGTCTCTTGTATTCGAATCAAACGGTCCTCCCAGGCCTTAATGAAAAAGCATACTGTACCAGTTTCCAATTATTAAAGAAAAGCTATTAAATACAGTAAGTAAAATATTTAAAATTTACTGTTATTTTTAAATCAATGTGAAACAGTTCAAGGTCACTTATGAGTATCTCACATAGTGTTAGAAAAACTCTAGGAAGTCTGAGGTTTTCTTAAATTGTTACCACTAACAATTGGAAATGATCAGAAAGTTATTTACTCCAGTTGCCTAATCCCTAGGCTCAAATGTCCAAGGTCAAAAAACATCCAGAAGTATATGCTTGCTTGTAGAATATATCAGTAGTTCAAAATCAGGGGTAATTTTGTCTGCAACCTCAGGTGTCGTTTGACAATGTCTGTGGCCATTTTTGCTTGTCACAACTGAGGGGTTGTGTGATTAGTGTCTACTGCATAGAAGTCAGAAGTGCTGCTAAACTTCCTACAATGTACAATGTACAAAACAGGCCTCATGGCAGGAAAGTCTAGGCCAGCCTGATTCATGGAAAATGGCCCAGCATTATTTCTTACTGCAAGAATACCATTCTTTGTCTACTTCAAATAATGGTAGCTAAGCTCATCTATAATATACTATTTATGCTTAAATTAAAACCATACTGCCTTGGTTTGAATTCTAGTTCTGTTATTGATTAGCATGGTGAATTTGGAAAAATTATCCTCATCTACCTTGGTTTTCTTAGCCATAAAGAAAGACAGTAATAGTGCCTTCCTTGAAAGTGGGCTACAGGATTAAATAGGTTAATAAGTATACTGTCCCTATAGCAGTATCTGGCACATAGTGAGGGATCAATAAGTATCAGCGGAAATTTTCCATTTCCATTTCCATTTTGTCTATTCCCCAATTTAAACTCCCGTTATAATTTTGATACTATGAAGCTATTAGTTACTATAATTTATGTGCTTTCTCTTTTTACTCGCATCAACTAAAAGATCTTGAGGCCTCAAGTATTTGTTTTTCTCAAGTGGGCAATAATTCATTAATCACTCTAAAAGACTCTCAAGCTAGTTGTTCACAAATATAATTAAAGTATGGTATACAGAACTTTTCTACAAGTTAAAGACACAGTGAAAACAGGACCTAGGCTTTCTGAAGTTAGAAAAAATTATACCAAAACTGTTTTCCTTCCAAGTCTATCACCATCATGAAAGGAGAATATTTATTTTACTAAAACATAATTTTTCCTTTTTCAAAATCATTAGAGTTACTGTCTCAAATCTATTCTATATATTTCCATATTAAATTCTAGCATTTCACCAGGAAAATGTCAAGATTATAGTCTATAATTTTAATAAACATTTAAAAAAAATTCAAGAAACTTATTTCCACAAGAGCACAGATATAATAATATTGCAACTTTTTATTATGACGAGGAGCTCAATATCATATTTAACATACCTTGATCTCTTTTTCAAATGGTTTGATAAAAGGTGAGCCTCTCATTGTCTGAGTTTTTATAATTTGATCATCAAGTATAGCCTGAATCTCATCCACTGAAGAAAGAATACAGACTCCAGTATCACGATATAGACTTACATGAAAAGAAATATCATCCCAAGTTCCTATCATTGTATGCATAGCTTTCTCTAATGAAAATTCCTTAAAGGAAGTAAAGAGAATAAAGAATGAAATAGTGGAAGAAAGGATCTTATTTACTGTACTGATTTACCCTAGTGAATTGGATAAGCACTTGGCATACTACACTGTCATTTTCTTAAGATAATTTATGGCTACAGTGCTCTTTTTTTTAAGTAATAAAAATTTTTTAACAATTTAATAATTCCTAATAAGAATCATGATTGGTAGACAGTCAGGAAAAAAATAAAGACCCTAACAATGGATTCAAACATGGCAATGACGACACAGTGTTTCATTCTGTTGTACATAAGGTTGCTATAAGTTCTAGCCAACTCAATGGCACCCAACAACAACAACAGTAAGAATAATGTAGTTTTTAAAAATTCACTTGCTATGAAAACTGCTGTCAGTATTAAAATTGACAACAGAATAAAATATCTGATAGACTTTCTTTGAAGGCCTTTCAGCAACCTGGAGTCTGATGAGGCTTTCTTTGTATTTCAAGAATCCTTTTTCTAAGGCCATATTTATTCTGCTACAAATATCATTTCATGATATCCCTATATTATGTATATATTCATCCACTGTTCTTAAAAGGATAACTATATATCAAGATTAGCATATCATCCATGGATATAAGAATGCAGCAGAAATAAGATGAGGTCAAAAGAGCCGTTTCTACACAGATTCAGGAAAGTAATAGAGATAAAAACACACATTTCGTGGGGGCAAAAAAAAAAAAAATGTGGTCATCCATCATTTGCCCCATTTCTTCCCACTGCTACCCAGTGCTATATTTTTAACCAGAACAAAACTATGATTATTTAACAGTTTCATCAAATTTTTATCAAAAAGTATTTCAGTTGATCTTTATGTTTACCTTGCTGGCACCTGCACTTATCACTTCAAATTGATCCAAGTATGGTGTGAGATTTAATTTTAAAACTTTTCTCAGTGTAGTTCCAGAGTCTGGGGTCAAGTCATAGCCTACAATTTCTGACATTTGGTTCCAGTGACGAGCTCTCATTCCTGGATTGCACAGAATGGAAACAATAGGGATATACTCCTAATGGTGAAAATAGAAACAATAACAGCTCAGTCATTTAACTTCCATACACGTACATTTTGAGGATGAAGCCTCAACATTATAAAAATTATAATTCTTCAAATTGTTGAGTTTATGTAACATAAAGTTCATTCCAAATCTAGTTAAGTTTGGAGTAGGAAAGTAACAAAATGATTCCAAAGTTCACTTGCAAAAATAAACATGTAAAAATTATTAAAGTAAAAAAGAAAAATGAAGCAAAATGTTCTATAAGATACATTACAGTGGATGGTAAACAAAAACCAAACCAGTTGCTGTCCAGTTTATTATTTAATAACATTTGTTAAGGAGTTTTGAGATTATGTTCAGGAGAGATATTTGTCTGTAATTTTCTTTCGAAGTGTTTGCCAGGTTTTGGTATAAGGGTTATGCTGGCATTATGAAACAACCTGGGAAATTTTAACTCCTCTATTTTCTGAAAGTTTTGTATAAAATCAGCATTATTTCTTTAAAAAATGTTTTATTCACCAGTTGCTCAATTGCCCTAGAGTTGTGTTTGTGGGAAGGATTTTGATATTAGATTCAATTTATATAAAAATATTGCTATTCAGACTTTCTGTTTAATTTTGTGTCAATGTTAGTAAATTGTAGAATTTCTTGCCATAAAGTATTATAACAGTCCTTCATTATCCTTTTTTTTTCTTAGTCACTCTAGTTGTTGTTACGTTGTTAAGTGCCATCGAGTCGTTTCCGACTCATAGCGACCCCATGCACAGCAGAACGAAACACTGCCCAATCCCACGCCAGCCCCACAATCCCTGCTATACTTGAGCCCATCATCGCGGCCACCGTATCATTCCATCTCGTTGAAGGCCTCCCCCTCTTTCGCC
>NW_006921628.1:7238476-7239226 GCF_000298275.1 Orycteropus afer afer
GACTCACAGCAACCTCTCCTTGGGTATCTGAGGTGGTATCACTATGGAAGTAGATTGTCCAACCTTCCTTTCAAGGAGTGGCCAGTGGGTTGGAACTGCCAGCCCTCTGGTTAGCAGTCAATTGCCTTAGGCACTACGCCACCATATAGCTATGGTTTATTGTTAACATTTAAGTCTCTGATACACTTTGAATTGCATCCTTTCCTTCCTTATCACCACCATTCATTACCCTATCATCATCAGCAGGGCATTACCATCATATCTGGAAATCATTTTGAGGTGGCACATAAGCAGAAACTGTCCCATATTTTAGGTGTCTCTGAGTAGGTTCCAATTCATAATGACTGCATGAAAAACAGAATGAAACACTGCCCACTTCTGTGCCATCCACAAAATTATCGTTATGCTTGAGCTCATCATCATGGTGTCAGTCCATCTCGTTGAGAGACTGCCCCTTTTTCACAGACCCTCTACTTTACTAAGTATGATATCTTTTTCCAGGTATATCAAAAATTCTCAATAAAACACTATAAACCAAATGCAAAAACATATTAAAAGGATTTTATACACCACGATCAAGTGAGATTTATCACAGAAGTGGAAGGGTTTTTCAACATTTAAAAAATTATCAGTGCAGAGTTGCGGCAAGATGGCAGACTAGGCAGAAAGACTGTACAGACCCTCTTCAACAAAGAAAAGGGAAACCAATAAACACAGACACAGAAGATAATCCTGGACCCCTGAGCCTTG
>NW_006921628.1:7242365-7251892 GCF_000298275.1 Orycteropus afer afer
GGTCAATGTCATGAGACAAAGTATATGTAAACTGCTGTATAGAAAGTGAATTTGCTCTGTAAATCTTCACCCAAATCACAATAATAAAAAATAAAAATAAATAAAATCTTCACCCAAATCACAATAATAAAAATAAACTTAAAAAAAAATCATCACTGCAGTAAAACCACTGCCACTGAGTTGATTCTAACTCAAACTGGCCCTATAGGACAGAGTAGAGCTGCCCCATTGGGTTTCCAAGGCTGTAAATTTTTATGGCTGCAGACGCCCTCATCTTTCTCCAGTGGAGCAGCTGGTGAGTTTGAACTGCTGACATTTGGTTAGCAGCCCAATGCTTTAACCACAGTGTCAGCAGAGCTCCTTATGAATGTAATAAACTATATTAATAGAACAAAGGAAGTGAATTACGTGATCATCTCAATTGATGAAGAAAAGGCATTTTACCATTCATAATAAAAATACCCAAAAAGGCTAGAATCAAAGAGAAATTATTCAATAAAATAAAGGGCATTTATTTAAAAAAAAGAAAAAACTCAACCCATATTAACGTCCTACTCAATAGAGATAAACTGAGAGATTCCTACTAAGATCAAGAACAAGACAAGGATGTCCACTCTTACCATGGTCATTCAACATCGTTCTGGAAGTCCTAGCCACAGCAATTAGGAAAAAAAAAAAAAATTGTATCCAAATCAGGAAGGAAGAAGTATGACTATTCCTTTTCAGAGATGACATGATTCTATATAGAAAATAAGATTTCACAAGAAAGCTATTACAACTAATTAAGATGTCAGTACTCTCCAAAGAAATATACAATAAATTCAATGTAATTCCCACCAAACCCACCAAATTTCCAACATTCTTCTTTGCAGAAGTGGAAACGTCAATCCTCAAATTTGTATGGAAGGGTAATGGGATGTGCAAACCGCTAAAGCTTTCTCAAAGAAGTATAAAGTAGGAGGACTCCCACATCCTGATTTCAAAACATACTATAAAGCCACAATAATTAAAATATCCCAGTACTGTATAAAATAACAGACATATAGACAAATGGAATAGAAATAAGAGGCCAGAAATAAATCCATACATCTCTGGTGAACTGATTTTTAACAAAGGTGCTAAGTTCATTCAATGGGAAAAGAAAAGTCTTTCAATAAATGGTGCTAGGGAAAATGGACTTCTACATGCAAAAGAATGAATCAGGATCCAGGTCTTACATGATACACAAAACTAATTTAAAATGGATCAAGGACTTAAATGTAAAAATTAAAACTGTAAAATTCTTAGAAGAAAATATACAAACATGGCTTCAGGACCTAGTTTTCAACAATAGATTATCAGATATGAAAATAAAAGCAAGAGCAGCAAAAGACACAACAGGTAAGTGGAATCTCATAATAATTAAGTACTTTTGCTCATCCAAGGACCTTATCAACAAAGCAAAGAGACAATCTAAGACAAGGAGAAAATGTTGGGGAACCATATATCCAATATCTAATTTTTAAATATACATATACCTATACCTATATATATATATATATATTCTACAATGCAATAAATAAATAATGGGCAAAAGACTCAGATATTTCACCTAAGAGGAAATTCAAATGGCCAACAAGTTACATGAGAAGATGCCATTAGCCACTGTTGTTGTTAGGTGCCATCAAGTCAATTTAGACACATAGGGATCCAATGTGACAGAGTAGAACTGCCCCATAGGGTTTTATAGGCTGTAATCTTTACATGAGCACATCACCACATCTTTCTTCCAGAGTTAATGGGTGGGTTTGAACTGCCAACTTTTCGGTCAACAGCCAAGCACTTAACCATTGCACCACCATTCAAAAAAAAAAAAAAAACCCAAACTTACTGCCGTCAAGTCAATCCTGATTCATAGCAACCCCTCCTTGGGTTTCTGAGGCAGTATCTCTATTGAAGTAGATTGCCCAGTCTGCCTTCTAAGGAGTGGCTGGTGGGTTTGAACCGCCAGCCTTCTGGTTAGCAGTCAGATTCCTTAGCCACTATACCAATCACAACCACAATGAGATACCTTCTCCCCTCCATTAGAATGGCAACGATTAAAAACAACCAAAACAATACAAACAGAAAATAAAAGGTTCTACGAGGATGTGAAGAAATCAGAACCCTCATGCATTGGTAGTGGGAATGCAAAATGATACGTATAGCCACTGTGAAAAACAGTTTGGTGGTTTCTCAAAAACTTGAACATAGAACTACCATATGATCTAGAAATTCCAGTCCTGATATGCCCAAAAGAAGTGAAAGCAGGGATGCAAAAGAAACCTGTACACATTAATGTGTATACTACTCACCATAGCTAAAAGGTGGAAACAACAGAAATGTCCCTCAAAGATGAATAAATAAGTAAAATGTGGTATACACATACAATGGACTATTACTCAGTCACAAAGAGAAATGAAGTCCTGACAACACAGCACAACGTGGATGAAACTTAAAACATTCTGAGTGAAATAAGCTAGTCCAAAAGAGCAAATACTGTATGGTCTCGTTTATAAAACATAAGCAAATATATAGAAACCAAAGATTATTAATGGTTATCAGAGGTAGGCGGGCGGGAAAAAGGAGTTTTTGCTTAAGTGCACTGAGTTTATGTTAATGATGTTATGTTTGTGTGGAGCAACTCAAAAATTAACAGTGTATGATGGCTGCTCAATATGAGGAACTAACTAACCAATTAGTCACTGAACTATACATGTATAAATTGTGGAACTGGCAACTGCTTTATTGTGTATATTTTCACCACAATAAAAATTACTTAAAAAGTACTAGAAGAAAACTCTTTAAATACTATAAGAAAATATTACTTGAAATGGGTAAAGCATTTCTAAGTATAATGAAAAATCCAGTAGTCAAAATGAAAAAGAATGATAAAGTAACTATATAAAAATTAAAAATGTCTGCATGGCAAAAGCAATCATAAACAAAGTCAAAAACAAATAATATTTGCAACTCATATCACAGAAAAAACTTTATCTCTGTAATATATATAAAAGGTCCTAGAAATCACTAAGGAGCTCTGGTGGTGTAGTCCCTAAGGAATTCGACTGCTAACCAGAAGGCTGGTGGTTCAAACCCACCACCCAGTCTTCAGAAGGAAGGTTGGGCAATCTACTTCTGCAGAGATACCGCCTCGGAAACCCAAGGAGGAGTTGCTATGAGTCGGGATAAACTCAATGGCAGTGAGTTTGGTTTTTTTGGTTCAGAAATCAGTAAGAAAAAGACCAATAATTCAAAGGAAAAATAGGCAAAAGTAACACTAAACAATTCACAGGCAAAGAAACATAAAATACTCCTAAATACATAAAAAGATACTTAACCCCAGAGTCTATGGCCCTTAGGCACCCTTCAAACCTGGAACTGAACCCACCTCAGGGATCAACTTTCAGCCAAACAACAGATAGGACTGCAAATTGAATAATAACACCAGGGAGGAATGTACTCTTCAGTACAGTCAACCACATAAGACCGAAAGGACAGCATTTGCCCAAAACCGAAGCTCAAAAGGCAGAAAAGTCAGGAAAGAAGGACAAATGGAAATGGAACACATGTAAATTGTTGCATGTAAAATTACTTTGCTCTGTAAACTTTCACCCAAACTACAATTTAATTTAAAAAGAAAAAAAAAAAAGCTTGTTTTGGTTACCTATGTTCAACTTTTTGAGAAACCACCAAACTGTTTTTCTCAATGGCTATATGTATCATTTTGCATTCCCACTACCAATGCATGAGGGTTCTGATTTCTTCACATCCTTGTAGCACCTTCTATTTTTGTTTGACAGGAATAATATACTCCAAATGGGATAGCTTGAAGAAACAGGAGTTTATTCTCTTATACTTTGGAGGCTTTAAGTCTGACTTCAAAGTGTCAGGCTCTAGGGGCTGGGTGAAAGCCCGTCAACCTTTGGCCTCAGCTCTGCCTCCTGCTCCCAGCCCACTGAAGCTGGAGGCTTTTCTTCACTCAGCTGCTGGCTGCTGAGCTGACAAGCTCAAGGTTGACAAGTAAAAAGGCACAGTCCTGATATTACCAAACACACAGCAGGCCATTCATTCAAGTCCATTGAAAGTCCCAAGGTCAGCAGAGTATGGCAGGCTGCTGTACAATGACTCAGCTACATGCAGGGTTCAAGTGTGCCATAAGCTAGAGACCATTCCCAAAGCTGTTTATTATATACGGTAAGCAGACCACATCCCCAAAGCAGCTACTCAGCTGCCTGTAGTAGGTCCCACTATGGAGTTGATTGCCATTCTCATCATGGGGAATAACTATCACCAGCTGCCCAGCCACTCAACTAGTCCCAACCAAGTTGACATACAACCTTAACTACCACAATGCTTACCACTTTCTTTGTACTAAAAGAAATGAAAATTCTCCCAGCAGATTAGCAAAAATCCAAGATTGATGGCATACTCTGTTGTTAAGGTTGGTGAGAGTATATATAATCCACATGGAGGATAATTCAACACATGGTAAATTTTAGCATGGTATTTACTCTTCATAAATTTATCCTGTAGTCATACCTTCACACACAAGAACTAACATACCTACAAAATTATTCACGGTAGCAATGTAATAGCAAGAGATCAGAAAAAATCAAAATAGCCATCAAAAGGGGAAAGGTTATATAAATTACTGTATATCATATAATGAAATATTATATAGTTATAAAAAAGAATGAAGAAACTCACTATATGTGATGAGATAATATCTTCAAAATAAGCTAAGCAAAATTAAAAAGAGGCAAAATAGTATATATAGAATGCTATACTTTATGTAAAAAGGTGAGTAAGATATATAATCATATTGTTATATGCATAATAAAACTGAAAGTATACACAAGAAAGTAATAACTTTGGTCACTTTGTTTATATGGATGGGAAACATGGGTAAAACACATTTCAGATATATTTTTCATAATTTTTAGACCATGTGAATATATTTTATATTGAAGCAATTACTTTAAAAAATTCAAGCAGTCCATGAAATTTCTAAGAGAGCCAGACAAAGATAGCAACAATGATCAAAATCCCATTACGGAGCTTGTCTGTGCTATTGCTAGGCACAGACATGAGGCTTTGCTTTCTGAGCATGCTGGTAGTGGACACTTGGCACTACTACTAGAACCACTACTACTACAGCCTTAGGGAGCTGGGTTGGGGTGGGTTTGAACTGCCACTTTTGAGTCAACAGCCAAGTGCTTAACCATTGTACCACCATTAGGAAGACACAAATAACAACCACAATGAGATATCTCCTTCCCACTATTATTCATTATTGAACCATTACAAAAACTGTTATTCTCTCTTTACAAATTAAGTGACTAAGGCACAGAGAGGTTAAATATCTTGCCCAAAGTATATCAGTATCAAGTGCTGAATTGTGACATAAACTTAGGTAGTTTGACTCTAAAATCTTCACAACCAACTGCTACCCTATGCTGCTGCCCTTACTATAGGCCAAGCAGACTTTCTTAGTAATTTTATACCCTGTTTATGTAACTGTAGGAAATCATCATCGTATCTCCTATTTGTCAAGAATTATTCTTATTATTGTCTGTCAGTTTGTGATACTGTGGTGGCTTGTATGTTGCTGTGAGGCTGGAGGCTATGCCACTGGTATTTCAAATACCAGCAGGGTCACCCAGGTTTCAGCAGAGCTTCCAGACCAAGACAGAATCAGAAGAAGGAAGGGGCCATCCATTTCTCAAAGAAATAGCAAGTGAAACCTTATGAATAGCAGTTAAACACTGTCTGATACATTACTAGAAAACTTTAAGAAAATCACTGAAACAATGTCCGATATAGTGGCAGAAGATGAGCCCCTCAGGTTGGAAGGCACTCAGAATACAACTGGGAAAGAGCAGCCTCCCCAAAGTAGGGTCAATCTACTTATTCCATGGATGGAATAAAGCTTTCAGGACCTCCATTTGCTGATGGGGCACAATGCAAAATGGGAAACAGCTGCAAATATCCATTAATAATCAGAAGGTGGAATGCGCAAAGTATGAATTTAGGAAAATTGGAAGTTGTCAAAAATGGCATGAAACACAAAAAGATCGATATCCTAGGCATTAGTGAGCTGAAATGGACTGGTTTTGGCCATTTTTAATCAAACAATCATATAATCTACTATGCCAGGAATGACAAATTGAAGACGAATGGCATTGCATTCACAGCCACAAAGAATGTTTCAAGATCTATCCTGAAGTACAATGCTGTCACTGATAGGATAATATCCATATACCTACAAAGAAAACCAGTCAATACTACCATTATTCAAACTTACATACCAACCACTACAGCCAAAGATGAGGACACTGAAGATTTTTACCACCTTCTGCAGTTCTGATACTGACCAAACATGCAATCAAGATGTATTGATTATTAGTGGTGATTGGAATACAAAAGTTGGAAACAAAGAAGATTCACCAGCAGTTGGAAAATATGGCATTGAAATGAAGCTGGAGATTGCATGATAGAATTTTGCAAGATCAAAGACTTAATTCATTGCAAATACTTTTTTTAACAACATAAATAATGCCTATTTACATGGACTTGCCAGATGGAGTACAAAGGAATCTGACTCACTACATCTGTGGAAAGAGCTGATGAAAAAGCTCAGTATCTCAGCCAAAACAAGGCCAGGAGCTCACTGTGGAAGAGACCATCAATTGCTTACATGCAAGTTCAAGATGAAGCTGAAGAAAATTAAAGCAAGGTCACAAGAGCCAAAATATGACCTTGATTATATCCCACTTGAATTAAGAAACCATCTGAAGAATAGATTTGATGCAGTGAACACTAATGACCAAAAACCAGAGGAATTGTGGGATGACATCAAGAACATCATACACCAAAGAAAGCAAAAGGTCTTTTTAAAGACAGGAAAGGAAGAAGATCAAAATTGAGGAGAATTGAAGTTGCCCTTGAATGGAGAGTAACTAAAGTAAATGAAAGAGATGACAAGATAAAAGAGCTGAACAGAAAATTTCAAAGAGCAGCTTGAGAAGACAAAATCACTTATTATGATGAAATGTACAAAGACCTGGAGTTAGGAAACCAGAAGGTAAGAACACACTCGGCGTTTCTAAAACTGAAAAAACTGAAGAAAAAATTCAAGCCTCAAATTGCAATAATCAAAGATTCTATGGGCAAAATATTGAACACTGTGGGAAGCAGCAGAAGAAGACAGAAAGAATACACAGTCACTGTACAAAAAAGAATTGGTTGATATTCCTCTATTTCAGGAGGTGACATATAATCAAGAACCAATGGTACTGAAAGAAGAAATCAAAGCTGCATTAAAGGAATTCGCCTAAAACAAAGCTCCAGGAATTGATGGAATTCCCACTGAGATGTTTCAACAAATGGATGCCGCACTGGAAGCACTACTCATCTATGCCATGAAATTTGGAAGACAGCTACCTGGCCAATTGACTGAAAGAGATCCATATTTGTACCCATTCCAAAGAAAGGTAATGCCACAGAATGTGGAAATTATCGAACAACATCATTAATATAAGGAGCTCTGGTGGCATAATGCCTAAGGCATTTGATTGCTAACCAGAAGGTTGGCGGTTTAAATTCACCAGCCACTTTGCAGAAGGAAGACTGGGCAATCTACTTCTGTAAAGACTTACCACCTTGGAAACCCAAAGAGGGCCACTTTGAGTGGAAATTGACTTGATGGCAGTGAGTTTGGTTTTGGTTTGTTTATCATTAATATCATATGCAAGTAAAATTTTGCTGAAGATAATTAAAAAATGGTTTCAGCAGTAAATTGACAGGCAACCTCCAGAAATGGAAGCTGAATTCAGAAGAGGACATAGAATGAGGGATGTCATTGCTGATGTCAGATACATCTTGACTCAAAGCAAAGAAATACCAAAAAGATGTTCACTTTTGTTTTACTGACTGTGCAAAAGCATTCAATTGTGCAGATCAAAGCAATTTATGGATAACATTGAGAAGAATGCAGATTCCAGAACACTTAATTGTGCTCATAAGGAACCTCTACATAGACCAGGAGACTGTTATTCAAACAGAACAAGGGGATATTGCATGGTTTAAAATCAGGAAGGGTGTGCATCAGGATTGCATCTTTTCACCATACTTATTCAATCTGTATGCTGAGCAAATAATCAGAGAAGCTGGACTACAGGAAGAAGAATGTAGCATCATGATTGGAGGAAGAACAATTAACAACCTGAAATATGCAAATGACACAATCTTGCTTGCTGAAAATGAAGGGGACTTGAAGCACTTACTGATGAAGATTAAAGAGTTCATTCAGTCTGCAATATGGATTACACCTCAACATAAAGAAAACAAAAATCCTCACAACTGGACTCATAAGCAGCATTACGATAAGTGGAGAAAAGATTGAAGTTGTCAAAGATTTCATACTACTTGGATCCACAATCAACACCCATGGAAGCAGTAGTCAAGAAATCAGACATCATATTACACTGGGCAACTCTGTTACCAATTTGCTGAAGAGCAAAGACATCACTTTGAAGACTAAGGTGCACCTAAACTCAAGCTATGGTATTGTCCAGCTTTTACATGAATAAGACAGACCAAAGAATAGTTGATGCTTTTGAGTTGTGGTATGGGTGAAGAATACTGAAAGTACCATGGACTGCCAAAAGAACTAACACATCTGTCCTGGATGAAGTGCAGCCAGAATGCTCCTTGGAAGCAAGAATGGCCAGACTTGATCTCACCTACTTTGTTCATGTTGTCAGAAGGGACCATTCCCTGGAGAAGGATATCATGCTTGGTAAAATGGAGGGTCAGTGAAAGAGGGGAAGATCCTGAACAAGATGGATTGACACAGTGGCTGCAATGATGGGCTCAGATATACAAGGATGGAGAGGGTGGTGCAAGACGGGGCAGTGTTTCGTTCTGTTGTACAAAGGGTCACTATGAGTCGGAGCCAGCTCAATGGCACCTAACAACAACAAGGAACTCTGACGGTTAAACGCTCAGCTGCTAATTGAAAGATGAACAGTTCAATCAAAACAACAATGAGATACCATCTTGCCCCAGCACTAGCAGCAAAGTTCAACAAGACAGAAAATAAAAAATGCTGACAAGGATGTGGAGAGATTGGGACTCTCCTACACTGCTGGTAGGACTGTAAAATGGTACAACCACTGTGGAAAGCAGTACGGTAATTCCTTAAAAAGTTGGAAATAGAAATACCATTTGATCCTGCCATTCCATAACTAGGTATATATCCTAAAGAAGTGAGAGCCATGACTAGAAGAGACATATGCACACATGTTCATCACAGCACTATGTACAATAGCCAAAAGATGGAAACAACCTAGATGTCCATCAACTGAGGAATGGATAACCACACTATGGTATATACACACAATGGAATACTATGCAATGCTGAAGAATAACATAGAATCTACAAAACACCGCATAACATGGATAAATTTGGAGGATATTATATTGAGTGAAATAAGTCAATCACA
>NW_006921628.1:7252935-7261099 GCF_000298275.1 Orycteropus afer afer
TACCTGAGGTAGCTACACTTCTTGGAGAGAACAATCATGGGAGAAAGAAGGGCTTCTTATGCACAGGGAGACAGTTTAGGGGGCAGGAGCACATGGAGGGAAGGACACAGGGAAGCAGTAACTACTGGGAGGAAGTGGGAGGGGAGCTGTTGCATTGGGATAAATTGTAGTCAGTGTCATGAGACAACGTGTATGTGAACTGCTTTATAGAAAGTGAATTTGCTCTGTAAACTTTCACCCAAATCACAAAAAAAAGAAAGAAACAAAGATCAACAGTTTAAACTCACCAGCTGCGCAGCAGGAAAAGACCTGAATCTGCTCTGTAACATAGGGCCACTAAGAGTCAGAATCAACTCGATGGGACACAACAACAACATTATTGTGTAAAGGGATTGATTTCCATGACTTCATCAGGAAAGAATGAGGCATGAGTTAAGTAATATATCAAGTTTTCTGGATTCAGTTTTGATTTTGTTTCCAAATCTTTCCACTTCTCTTCATTATTACCTGATGATGTAAATAGTTCTACCAGGTCTTCTTTGGCTAATTCTTAAGATTCAGAGCCTATGATTAACAACTTCTATGGACTCAAAATCCTCCTCCATCTAAGTGTTTTATAGATACAAAAAATATATTTAAAATACATATTCATCCTGGAAAAATAGTTATGAGCTCATTACCAAGTTTGAATTATGCTTATTAATGGTAAGATATTTCATTATGATCACTTAGTTTTAATATAGTAAATCATAAAAAAAATGCTATCATCTTTGTATATTTTCTATGTGGTTATTTAGGAGCTCTGGTAGTGTAGTGCCTAAGGCACTTGACTGCTAACCAGAAGATTGGCAGTTCAAATCCCCCACCCACTCCAAGGAAGAAAGGTTGGGCAATCTACTTCTGTAGCGGTACCACATCGGAAGCCCAAGGAGGGGTCACTATGAGTCAGGTCAGACTCGATGGCACATAATAACAACAACAACAATATTGTTATTTAGTGTTATTTTCAGTGAAGTGTGCAATAAGCCATTATAGGTCTGGACAATCTTCTATTACCTTCTTTGGGCCTGAGGAACCCTTTGCCCCAGTGTAGCCAGATGTGACTATATGTGTATTCTCTCCGACCTGCCCCAAGTACGATTGTGGCCCACCACCCAATCTGTCTTTCCCACACATCCTTGACAGTGGTGCTTCATAATTAGGGGTTTAAAGATCTAAGAATCAGACAATGAAAGACCAAAGAAGCAAAAAGATGTGATCCATAAGATGAAAGGGAGAAAGTCCCCTCTTTGCTCTTACCATTTCCTCCCTAGCTCTTTCACAATTCGGAACCAGAAGAATGGGAGTGAGTCAGAACTTGACTAAGAGGCTGAAGGACAGAAAAGAATTTTAAAATCTTATTTTTTCCTGATTATTTTCCCTCAGTGTCTTTATTAGGCTGCATTTCTCTGATTACAAGTGATAGAGACCCAATTCAAAATTGGTGAAAGGAAAAAAATGGGGGGAGGGGGAAGTTGTCGTTGTTGTTGTTGTTGTTGCAGTTATGTGCTGTCGAGTCGGACCCGACTCATAGTGACCCCTCCTTAGGTTTCCAAGGCAGTATCACTATGGAAGTAGAATGCCCAACTTTCCTTCCGAGGAGTGGCTGGTGGGCTTGAACTGCCAGCCTTCTGGTTAGCTTTCAAGTGCCTTAGACACTATGCTACCAGAGCTCCCTGGGGGAGGTAGTAGTGAAAAAATAAATAAATAAGCTCTCTATTAGCTTGCATGTTCAAAGTGAAACAGGGCAGACGTAACTGTCTCTAGCCTCTGGATCATGGGGCCAAGGAGAGTGTGTACAATCAGGTTTCCTCTTATTTCTTAACTTTAAGTATCAATGTCCTTCTCTCAAGTCAATTACACCATGGCTTTTAACATAGAGAGCTCTTAACTCACATCCTTATAGCTCATGAATAGAGAGGTCTTTCTTTCCCAGATGCAGTTCAAAAGTTCCAAGGAAATCTTTGATTGGTCCCATTTGACTGACATGCTTATCCCTGAACCAGTCACTATAGCCAGAGAGATGATATATTAGGATTGGTTTATCCTGGGTGAGATGTGTACTGATGATGAGACTGGTTAGTTACTCACCAAACCCATTTTACACACAAGTAGACTACCATTATAAACAAAAAAAGTAAGACCAGAAGATGCATACTTCATCTTTGACATAATAGTGAACAGAAAGTTAAAAAGATGCACTAAAATGTCATCAAATACTTTCATACCTTGAAGGTTTTTATCTGCTCCATTACCGTAGAGCACATATTAATAGTAGGATTATCTTTTGGTTCTTCTTCCATTTTCTCTTCTACCAGAGATCGTCTTTTTGCTAACTTTCTTTTTTCTTGTAATTCTTTCTTTTGTTTTGTTTGGAAAAATTTCAGTGTCTTAAAAATTTCTCGGGAAAATTCATCTACATCAGCTTCCATGCCTTCCCCATTGAGATCCAAAAAACCTCCATCCATCCACCTGAAATGAAAGTTTTAAAAGTAGCACTGACCTCAGAGACGGAGGGAAAAGCACTTAACGGTCTTTCTCAAAGTCAAAGAGATAAAGCTGATGTTACAGAGACTGAACTAAAACCATCACATCAGCTGCAGTGCATGTGCTAAACATGTATCATATTTGTAAAAAGGAGACTGACTAAAGGTATCCAAATAAAATGCAAATTTGACTCCATATTTCTAATTTTGGGGGTAAATATTACTCAAATAAATTAATTAACTCATGAAAAAGTGAATTGATTCTAGAAAGCCCAAATGACACTCCAGATATTAGTAAAGTTAGGTTACGGTACTTTAATAGTATTTGATGTGTCTTCCATATGATACTTGACTCACTTTAAAACGGGTGAATTAAGTCCTATTTTACGCACTCAAGAAAATAAAATCAATTTATAATCCTTTCATATCATTTGCTTAATTTTTATTACATCATCAGAAATTTAAATTACCGTTTTTCAGTTCGTTGCCACTTCAAAACAAAATTAAAAAACTTCTGATATGGCTCAATGTTAACTTTCAACTTATCCAGTTCAGGATATTTGGTTAATTCCCATTTGAAAAGTTCTTCTTCTTTATTAATAAACTGAACTGCTTCCTCAGATTCCTGAATACGTTTTTGCAGTTGTCTTACATCTGCCACATACTGAAAGCAAATAGTTTTTTATCTCAAGAAATATTCAAGTAATGTTATAAAAATAAGATTATATTATACTGCACATGATATGTCCTTGAATTTATATAGCAATCTTAAATATTAACTTCACAACATTACTGCAACATAAAGAATAAAAGGAATAGATGTGTCTACATAACAAACAGAAAACCAAGTTATGAAAAAGATCACATAGATAGTACTAATGCCAGGCTGAAGAGTCAGGCCCCTGTCAGCCATAGTAAGATATGTTACTCTTTAATTATGTAAATATATCTGTATTAAATCTAGGGCTTGCCATTGCTACTGCCTTATGTATCTATCAGACCTGGTGCATGCGTTCCAGCTCTGCAAATTCTGTAAATTCTTCCATGTGACGTGATTCCTTTTCTATTTCCAAAATCAGTTTCTCTCTCTTGGCTATTAGTTCATTTTCTCTTTTATGTTTAGCCGTCTCAATGAGCTTTTTAAAAGACAATTTAGTCATGCTTATTATTTTGTTACACAGAAAGAGTTATCAAACAGAAATCTGAATGCTTTGTACAAAAACCATCAGAGAAATAACAATGGTTACAAAAATAAAACACTGTATATAATGACTGATATAAAAATACAATGAATAATAAAACACTCAGGAAAATTTTCCTAGGTCTCCAAAGTGACTTTCACAACTCTTTATTTATTAATTAGAAATTTTAATTATTTAACAGATTCTGAGAAAATAACTAAAGCTACCATTTATTGACCACATATTAAGTGTTAAGAACTATTAAATACCTAAGCTCATTATCATATGTATTAATATTGTTCTAATGTTAGAGATGAAGAAATTGAGGCTTATAAAGGTCAGGAAGCAAGTCCAAGGCCACAAAATAGTAAAAGTTGAAATATGGATTAGAATCCAGGTTATCTGACTGGAGTCCATCTTTTTCATTACCTGCTCAACCCTGCTCAATTTAGGATAAACTGATTAACGTTAGGACTTTTTCAAACTCTGAACTATATTCAGTCTGTTACAAAATCCTGAACCTGCTACTTCTTATCTCTGTGATATAGAGCAAGTTATTTAACTTCTGGGTCTCATTTTCCTCATCTATAAATTGAAGAAAATACGAGCACCTGGGATTGTTGTAAGTATAAAATGATTTAATAAATGGAAGGCACTTAGCACAGTATTTACTGTTATTTTATTAATTTACATAATAGTTCTCACTTCTCTAATGTCAGCCTCACTACTAAGTAGATTCTGTAGGTTGGGACCGAACTGCCTGTCCTAAGCCACAACCTTCTCATGAAGTTACTTTATAAAGGTGGATGGGAAGTATGTAGGAAAATTAAATGTGAACACTGTGTTCAAAAACATCAAAATCTAAGAATACATAAAATAAATCTACCTCATCATTTTCATCAAAGATAGGATTAATTTTCCCAGGCCACAGTAGGACAGTTGCATTTAAAGTTAAGTCTTCTTGAGGAAATAGAAAAACATCTAAAAAATAATTCATACGGCGTTTGGATTCCTACAAAAGAAATTCCAGATATAGTACACCATATAGAAAGTCTAAAGTATTATGGAAAAGAGAACAACCAACAATTTATAAGATTCCTCCAAATTTAATTTGACTCAGATTATTAATTGATACTTTATACCAACAAAATCACATGGGTATTTTAATAGCTATGTCATGTATTTGGCTTCCTACCATACAAATACGTATTTCTATATGGGAGATATATCCATCCCCCTTATATGTGACTTAAAAAAAGTGATTAAATGGCAGCTTTTGTTCTGCAACTCTTTGAACTTTCCATTTTTATTTTTATTTGTTTTTCAACCTTTGGCAACAAAGATTTTAACATCTTTTGCTTTGTTGGGCATCTTCAGTAATATTACCACCTTTTCTGCCTACTTAGTACACAGCTAGTTGTCCAAAAAAAAGTTGGGGAGTGAATGGCAAAGGAAAAAACTTTTTAAACCAATAGATTTACCTGGGTAGAGAAGGTGAATGTTTTTATCCCTGATAGCTTTCACTAGAAGCTTGGGGCCACAGTTGTTAAAGTGCTCACCAAAAGGAGAATGGTTTGAACCCACCAGTTGAGGCAGTCTGCTTCTGTAGAGATTTACAGCCTTGGAAATTCCACAGTTCTACTCTGTCTTGTAGGGTCACTATTAGCCAGAATCAATCAACAGCAGTGGATGGTGTTCTGGTTACCTGGTGCTGCTCTGACAGGAATATACCACAAATGGGCTGGCCATAACAAACAGGAGTTTATTCTCTTACAGTATGGAGGCTTTAAGTCCAAGTCCAAAGTGCCAGGCTCTAGGGACTGAGTGAAAGCCCCTCAACCTTGAGGTCCAACTCTGCCTCCTGCTCCTGGCCCACCAGAGCTAGAGGCATTTCTTCACTCAGACAGCTGCTGGCTACTGAGGCTGAGAAGCCCAAGGTTGACAAGTAAAAAGGCACAGTCCTGATGTTACCAAACCACATGGCAAACCATTAACTTAATTCCACTTAAGTCCAAAGGTTGGCAGAGCATGGCAGGCTGCTGAACAATGACACAGCTACACACAGGGTCCAAGCATGCCATATGCTAGAAAACATTTCCAAAGCTGCTGCTTATATATGGGAAGCAGACCACATATCCAAAGGCAGCTACTCAGCTGCTCACAGTAGATTCCACCATGGAGTTGATTACCAGTCTTATCATAGGGAATACTACATCCAGCTGCCCAGACCTCAACCAGGCCTAGCCAAGTTGCCACAAAAACATAACCACCACAGGTGGGTTGTAGATTTGAACATGCAACGCAATAATTTTTAAGAAATGAAATACAGGTAAGATGGAGGAACAGGCAGACAAGCAACATAGACCCTCTTCAACAAAGAAAAGAAAAACCAATTGACAGAGATACAGAATTACAACTGCTGTCAAAACAGCATGGTATTGATACAATGACAGACAGATAGACCAATGGAACAGAATCAAAAGTCCAGCTATAGACCCATCCATCTATGGAAAACTGATCTTTGACAAAGGTTCAAAACCCATTACTTGGGGAAGAGATAGCCTCTTTAACAAATGGTGCTAGCAAAACTGGATATCCACCTGTAGAAAAATGAAACAAGACCCATACCTCACCCCATACACAAAAACAAACTCAAGCTGGATCAAAGACTTAAATGTAAAACCCAAAACTATAAAATACATCAAAGATAAAATAGGGGCAAATCTGGGAGCCCTAATTTATGGCAAAAATAGACCGTCAAGCATAATCCAGAATGTGCAGAAGATAGAAGAGAAGCTAGATGACTGGGACCTCTTAAAAATTAAATTCTTGTGCACATCGAAAGATTTCATCAAGAGGGTAAAAAGAGAACCTACAGATTGGGAGAAAATATTTGCCTATAACATATCTGATAAAGGACTTATCTCCAAAATCTACAGAAAACTTCAACACCTCAACACCAAAAAGACAGATAACCCAATTCACAAATGGGCAAAAGACTTGAACAGACACTTCACTAAAGAAGAGATACAGGCAGCCAACAAACACATGAGAAATTGCTCACAATCATTAATCATTTGTTGTTGTTTGTTGTTATTATGTGCCCTCGAGTCAGACCCAACTCATAGCAACCCCTCCTTGGGTTTCCCAGACGGTATCACTATGGAAGTAGCTTGCCCAACCTTCCTTCCAAGGAGTGGCTGGTGAGTTTGAACTGCCAGGCTTCTGGTTAGCAAGTGCCTTAGGCACTATGCTACCAGAGCTCCTAGAGAGATGCAAATCAAAACAACAATGAGATATCATCTCACCCCAGCAATAATAGCAAAGTTCAACAGGTCAGAAAGTAACAAATGCTGGCGAGGTTGTGGAGAGATTGGAACGCTTGTACACTTATGGTGGGACTATAAAATGGTACAGTCATTGTGGTAAACAGTATGGCATTTCCCTAAAACACTGAAAATAGAAGTACCATTTGACCCAGCAATTCCATTTCTAGGAATATACCCTAAAGAGGTGAGAGAGCACAAGAACAGACATACGTGCACCTACGTTCATCGCAGCACAATTCACCATAGCAAAGAGATGGAAACAACCTAAATGCCCGTCAACAGATGAGTGGATAACCGAATTATGGTATATCCACACAATGGAATACTATGCCACATTAAAGAACAATGAGGGATACGCTAATCATCTCGCAATGTGGATGAACCTGGAGGACATTATGCTGAGTGAAATAAGTCAATTGCAGAAGAACAAGTACTGTATAAGCCCATTACTTTAAAAAGACAGAGAAGGGTTTGTTTGGGAAAGGGAACTCACCTAGTATGTTACCGGGATGGGGGGGGAAGGAAGAGGAAGGATTAATTTCAGGCTAGTTGGGGCCTACATGCTGACATGGGTAGGGGGAGGGATATACGGGAAGGATATATGACCACCATGATAACATTAGGAAATGGGAGGACACTAAATTGTACACATACAAGATAGATGACAGATGCTAATACCAACCAGTGTGTCCACAATACCGCATTGCCATTAACACCAAACACTAGACTATATAGATAAACACATAAACACCTGAGATGATCAGATGGGGTCAGTTAACAGAAGTATACTCTAGACCAAGGATAGATTCAGCTGAGGCTAATCTTGCACAGACACCAGTGATACAAAATACCTCCAGTCCTTATAGAAACAATAGAAAACAGATACAGAGTAATCCCTCACAGACAACCAGACACTATGGGAGAGAGATCCAACAGATCTACTGACTCAGGACCATAGTACTGAGGGACACCAGACTCAATTGGCACAACAAAATTCATAAAAGTGTTGCTCCACATCCTACATTGGCGAGTAGCAACTGGGATCTTAAAAGCTTTCAAGCAGCCATCTAGGTTGCTGCTAATGGCCTCCTAGCATCGGAAGTGAAGAAGAATGCAAAAAAAGGGGGGG
>NW_006921628.1:7277504-7287852 GCF_000298275.1 Orycteropus afer afer
GACATGCACTGGAATTTCACAAAAGAGGAACTCCAAATGGCTTAAACTCATCTGTATTCAGAAAAATGTAAATTAAAAACACAATGAATTACTACCCAATAGATGGGTAAAATTCAAAATACCTGACAATACTAAATTGGTTAAAACCCAAAACCCACTGCCAATTAGTTCATTCTGACTCACAGGGATCCTGTAGGACAGAGTAGAACTCTACCTCATAGAGTTCCAAATTGGGTAAGTATGTAAAATAATAAGCATTCTAGTACACTGTTGTACGACTGGAAGCTCTGGTGGCATAGCGCCTAAGGCATTTGACTGCTAACCAGAAGGCTGGCAGTTCAAACCCACCAGCCACTCCTCAGAAGGAAAGTTGGGCAATCTACTTCTGTAGAGATATCAACTCAGAAACTCAAGGAGGGGTTGCTATGAGTTAGATTCGACTCCACAGCAGTTTTGGAAAGAGTTTTACAATAGCTAGTAAAGGTGAAGATAAGCAAATCTTGTTACACTTGGGAGAAATTAATGAATGTATACACCAGGATGCATGGACAGAAATGTTCTCAACAGCATTGCTATTAATACAAAAGTAGAAACAACCCAAATATCTATCAATAGTCAAATAAATAACTTATCATATAATTTATGAGATGGAATGCTAGATAGCAATGAAAATAAACAAGCTATAGCTATGGAATATTACTAATAATTCTGAAAAGACACAAAAGAATAGAAACAGTATGATTCTATTTATGTGAAGATCAAAATCAAACAAAAATAAACAATACTGACTAGAATTTAGATAACAAAACTATACAGAAGAAAACAAAAATGAGATACCATCTTACCCCAGCACTAATAACAAAGTTAAAAAAAAAATGTTGACAAGGGTGTGGAGAGACTGGAACCCTCATACACTGCTAATGGAATTGTAAAATCATGCAACTACTGTGGAAAATGGTAAGGCTCTTCCTTAAAAAGCTGAAAATAGAAATATATGCTCTAGCAATCCTACTACTAGTTATATATCCTAGAGAAATATGAGCCATCACATAAGCAGATATACATATATCCATCTTCATCACAACACTATTAACAATAGCAAAAAGATGGAAACAACTTAAGTGCCCATCAGTGGATGAATGGAAAAATAAACTATGGTACATAGACACAAGGGAATACTCTGCAAAGTTAAAGAACAATGATGAATCTGCAAAACATCTCACAACATGGATGAAACTAAAGGACATTATACTGTTACATTAGTTAATCACGAAAGGACAAAAATTGTCTAAGATCACTATTGTAAAGAAGTCAAGAAAAGGCTTTCACAACAAAAAGAAATATTCTTTGATGGTTATCAGGGGTTGGAGAGGAAACCACTAACTAGAGGGTAGACCCATATTA
This sequence comes from Orycteropus afer afer, assembly GCF_000298275.1. Taxonomy (NCBI): domain Eukaryota; kingdom Metazoa; phylum Chordata; class Mammalia; order Tubulidentata; family Orycteropodidae; genus Orycteropus; species Orycteropus afer. The sequence goes on from NW_006921628.1 coordinate 7,278,909, forward strand.
ACTTGGGTGAAGGGGAAGGCAATATACAATAAGGGGGAGATCAGCACAAAATGATCAAGGAAAGACACTGGGAAGAGTACAAGAGTTAAATGCAACAGAGGTAAACACTAATCCATACACAATTCTGCAATAACAGTAATAACAATAATCAGTAATCTATAAGTGGATGCATAGATAGATATAGAAGCTGAACAGGTGTGGGAAGGGGAATGGGACTCTATATGTGAATATAATAGGTTTGACATAGGATATTTCTACATTATGTATTTATACATGCTACAAATATATCCATGAATATAGTAGAGCATACAGGGGGTAAAGTTATATAAACTTCTTAGCCTTAACCAAAAACCCTGAAAGAGTGCCTCACCAGGCCTGGGAACTCAGGACCATACTCTCAGGGGACGGACATCAAGGTCAACTGGCACATAGTCCACAAAGAAAATGTTCTACATCCTACTTTGGTGAGTAGCAATTGAGGTTTAAAAGCTTACAAGCAACTATCTAAGGTGAATTGGTCTCTTTCCATTCAGAGCAAAGAATGAAGAAAATCAAAGACAAAAGGAAACAATTAGTCCAAAGGACAAATGGACCACACAAATCTCAGCCTCCACAACCTTGAGACCAGAACTACATGGTGCCTGGCTACCATTACCAATTGCTCTGAAAGAGATTACATTAGAAGGTCCTAGATAGAGTGTAAGAAAAATGTGGAACAAAACACAAAATCATATAAAAAAAAAAGAACAGCCTTACTGGTCAGACAGAGACTTGAAGAACCCCTGAGATTATGGCCATTGGTCACCTTTCAGACCTGGAACTGAACTCATTCTCTTAGCTCAGTTTTCAGTCAAATAGGTCTACAAGGTGAACAATAATTCTAAAAGGTACACGCTCATTAGAACAATCAACCATTTGAGATCAAAAAGGCATCATTTTCCAAAGGACAAAGTTCAGAAGGCAGGAAGGGTTAGGAGAAGAGTAGGAATGGAAAAGAGAAACACAAGGAGGGAGGGAGTAGGAGCGTGATATAACACTGAGAGGATTACATCAATGACATAAGACGAAAGTGTGTGAATTGTTGAATGGAAAACTGCTTTGCTCTGTAAACTTTCCCAAATAACAATAAAAAGTCTTTTTTAAAGTAAAGTGTTTAATCACAGGCTGCCGTATATATATACATATACATATATATAATATATATATATCTTCACCATTTGTCTACCCTACCCGACCTCACCACTCATCTGTCAGTTTGTTGTACTATGGTGACTTGTGTGTTGCTATGAAACTGGAGGGAGCTCTGGTAGAATAGTGCCTAAGGCATTTGACTGCTAACCAGAAGGCTGGCGGTTCAAACCCACCAGCCATTCCTAGGAAGGAAGGCTGGGCAATCTACTTCCGTAGATATACTGCCTTGGAAACCCAAGGAGTGGGCGTTATGAGTTGGGTCTGACTCGAAGGCACATAACAACAACAACAACATGAAATTGGAAGCTATGCCACTAGTATTTCAAGTTCCAGCAGGGTTACTCATGGTAGACAGGTTTCATTGGAGCTTACAGACCAAGAAAGACTGGGAAAACGTATGGGACCATCCACTTCTCAAAGAATTGGCCAGTGAAAACCTTGTGAATAGCAGTGAAGCACTGTTTGATATTACTGGAAAACTTCATGAAAAGCCATGAAATATTGTTTGATATATTGCTGGAAGATGAGCCCCTTAGGCTAAAAGGTACTCAAAATACCATTGGGGAAGAGCTGCCTCCTTAGAGTCGACCTTAATGACGTTGATGGAGTAAAGCTTTCTGAACCTTCATTTGCTGATGAGGCACAATTCAAAATGGGAAGAAACAAGGGCAACCACTCATTAATAATTGGAATGTGGAATATACGAAGTATGAATCTAGGAAAACTGGAAGTTGTCAAAAAAGAAATGGAATGCATAAACATTTATATCCTCAGCATTACTGAGCTGAAATGAGCTGGAATTGGCCATTCTGGGTCAGATAATCATATGATCTACTATGCCAGGAATGACAACTGAAGAGGAATGGTATTGCAATCATTCTCAAAAAGAACATTTCAAGATCTGTCCTAAAGTACAGTGCTGTCAGTGATAGGATAATATCCACATACATACAGGGAAGACCAGTTAATATGACTATTATTCAAATTTACACACCAACCACCAAAGTAAAGATGAAGAAATTGAAGATCTTTACCAAATTTGGCACTCTGAAATTGACCAAACAAGCAATCAAGATGTATTAATAATTACTGGTGACTGCAATGCAAAAGTTGGAAACAAAGAAGCAGCTTCAGCATTGGTGACAGAAATGATGCCAGAGATTATAAGACAGAATTTTGCAAGATTGAAGCCTTCTGATCAGATGGCAGAATAGGCAGACGACCTACACAGACCCTCTTCAACAAAGAAAAGCTAAACCAATTGACAGAGATACAGAAGATAATCCTGGAGCCCTGAGCTTTGAAAGGAACTATACAGAAGTGGATTAGTCACAAACTAGTGGGAAAACCTGAATGAAAACAGTGAGTATGGAGATGCACATAGCTGCGGACTGTCAGCTACTGATGGGACCAACAGCCTGAATATTTCCAAGTGGTGTTGGGACCTGAAAATTGACCTAAAGATCAGCCCTGGTCACCAAGGTCTGCAGGGACAACTGTGCTGGTACCCTATGACTAGGAAGGGAAACAGCAAGAAGAGAGACAACCTCAGCTGTGGACTTTCTGCTGCCTGGAAGGCACAGCCATTTTGAATGTTTACAAGTGACAGCCATTTTGGATATTTAAAGTGACCGAGGGCACAGTCATTTTGAATGTTTACAAGCAGTGGCTATTTTTTTATATTTAAAGTAACAGCATTCTCATTCAGATTCCAGGGACATAAGAATAGGCTCCATTTGCCAAGGATGACAGGGACATACAGGAGGCTGACCACAGGAAAGGAGGTAGGCGGTGAGTGTATAAGTGCTGCCAATTAGCGAACAGAAAAGCACAGTACCCTGCTTACATAGATAACATCCAAGCAAAACAAAGAAAATAAAAACTGTGGCCAAGTAACTCCAACATACAATCACTAATTAAATATAAACACAAAAACATCACAATGTCTCGGAGACAACAGAGCATCGCAGTCCACACAAAGAACCAAGATAAAGCTGGAGCAACAAGAGGCCAAGATACAGACCCAGAACCCACCCTTGGGGAAGAAGCAACAGTGGAAATCCATGTTAAGGAATTCAAAAGACTTATACTTAAGTACCTTCAATGGACTGAGAAACAGATCAAGGAAAACACTGACAAAATTGAGGAAAACACAGAGAAAACCCTAGAACAATTTTGAAAGACACTACAAGAACAAAATGACAAAATAAATGAAAAATTCAAAATGATACAAAATCCATAGAAAGAAATCCAGAAGATTACTACTAAATTTTCAGAAATAGATAACACATTGAATGGGCATTAGAGTAGAATTGAGTCAATGGAAGACAGAATTAGTGAGAGTAAAGACAGATACCTGAATACTTCTTTGGAAAGGGATCAATCAGGAAAAAGTTCAAAACAGAATGAAGAAAGCCTAAGGCTCATGTGGGTTACCATCAAGAGGAATAACTTTTGTGTAATCAGAATTCCAGAACAGGAAGAGACAAACACAACCACAGAGAAAACTGTCAAAGATTTTTTGGAAGAGAATTTCCCTGGTACGATGAAAGATGAGAATTCAAGAAGTCCAACGAACCCCAAACAAGATAGACCCCAAAAGAAAATCACCAAAATATATCATCATCAAACTCAACAAAACCAAAGATAAAGAAAGAATCCTGAAAGCAGAATGGGAAAAACAAAAAGTTACCTACGAGGGGCAACCAATAAGACTAAGCTTGGATGTCTCAGCAGAAACCATGCAGGCGAGAAGACAACAGTATAGTATATATAAAACCTTAAAAGAAGATAATTCCCAACCAAGAATTATATACCAAGCAAAATTGTCCCTCAGATTTGATGGTGAAATTAGGACATTTCCAGATAAGCAGAAATTAAGAGAATTTGTTAACCTTACAACCTTACAAGAGATGGTAAAAAGGAGTCCTTTGGATAGAGTACCAACAATAGCAAACAGCAACCAACCATTAATACACATGATGACATAACCCAGAAACCAATCCAGTTATGGAAGTATCCAAAGTAAATGAACCTACAAGATTGTAAACAGGGAACCAGAGACATCACTTGACAAATGAGGACAACTACAAACCAAAAGGAGGGAAAAAACTGTGTAGTTACAGAACTTCTACATGGTAGGGACATCAAGACAACTGCAAGACAGAACAGACTGTTTTAAAGTGGGGAAGAAAACTATAAATCACAGGGTAGTCTCAAAGAAAAATGATAAACCTTCACATCAAAATAAAAAAGAGGACCATCACAAATATTTAGCAAATAATGAAACAACAGCAATGAAGAAAATGATAACACAATTCATAAACAAAATGAGCTCAGCACAGAAAATTATATGGAACAAAGAAATCAGCAATACCACAAAAAAACACATAACAAAATGACAACAACAAATTCATACTTGTCAATAATTACACTGAATGGTAATGGATTAAATGCACCACTCAAGAGATGTACAGTTGCAGACTGGATAAGAAAACATAACCCATCAATATGCTCTCTATAAGAGACACACTTTACAGACAAAGACAAAAACAAACTAAAAAAAAAAAAACAGAGGTTGAAAAAAGATGTATCAAGCAAATGGCAACTGCACGAGAGCAGGAGTGGCAATATTAATTTGTGATCAAATTGACTTAAAGACAAAAACCACCATAAGAGACAAAGAAGGACATTATATAATGACTAAAGGATCGATTGAACAAGAGGATATAACCATAATTAATACCTACACACCCAATGAAAGAGTGCTAAAATACATAAACTAGACTCTAACAGAACTGAAGAGACAAACAGATGACTCCACAGTCATAGCAGCTGGCTTTAATATACCACTTTCAATGAAAGAACAACTGGAAAGAAACTCAACAAAGACGCAGAACTAAACAATACAATCCGCCAACTTGACCTTATAGATATCTACAGAGTACTTCACCCACAGCAGCACAATATACATTCTTTTCCAGTGCACATGGAACATTCTCCAGGATAGACTACATGTTAGGCCACAAAGCAAGCCACAATAAATTTAAAAGCACTGAAATTCTGCACAGCATCTTCTCGATCACAATGTTATAAAATTAAAAATCAACCACAGGAAGATCGACGGAAAAAGAGCAAACACACGGAAACTGAATAACACCTTCCTTGAAAATGATAGGATAATAGAAGAATAAAAAATTAAATTAAAAAATTCCTTGAATCAAACGACAATGAAAACACAATCTACCAAAATCTTTGGGACACAGCAAAAGCTGTGATCAGAAGCCAATTTATAGCAATAAATGTACACATCAAAAAAACAATAAAAAGCCAAAAGCAACAACGTAACCAATATCTCCAACAATTAGAAAAAGAGCAGCAAAAAAAAAGCGTACACTCACCAGAAGAAAAGAAATAAAAGATTTGAGCAGAAATAAATGAAACAGAAAATAGAAAAAAATCAACAAGACTAGAAGTTGGTTCTTTGAAAATATTGATAAAATTGACAAACCACTGGCTAACTTAACAAAGGAGAAGAGGGAAAGAATACAAATAACACAAATAAGAAATGAATTGAGTGACATCACAATAGTACCAACAGAAATTAAAAGGATAATAATATCAGGACACTATGAAGAACTATACTCCAACAAAATCGAAAAATCTAGAAGAATGGACAGATTTCTAGAAACACACTACTTACCTAAAATAACAGAGGCTGAGGTGGAAAATTTAAACAGACTCATAATAAAAGAAGAAATTGAAGAGGTCATAAAAAATTACCAACAAAAAAAGCGCTGGCCCAGACGGTTTCACTGGAAAATTCTATCAAATGTTCAGAGAAGAACTGACACCAATCCTACTCAAGCTATTCCAAAACACAGAAAAGGATGGAATCCTTCCAAATTCATTTTATGAAGCAAGCATAACCTTGATATCAAAACCAGGCAAAGATATCACTCAAAAGGAAAACTACAGACCAATATCCCTCATGAATATAGATGCAAAAATCTTCAACAAAATTCTAGCCAAAGACTCCAACAACGTATCAAGAAAATAATACATTATGACCAAGTGGGGTTCATATCAAGTATGCAAGGATGGTTCAACATTAGAAAAACAATCAACATCATTCACCACATAAATAAAACAAAGGGAACGAACCACATGATCATATCAATCAATGCAGAAAAGACATTTGATAAAATCCAACATCCATTCCTGATAAAAACTCTCAACAAAATAGGAATAGAAGCAGTATTCTCAACATAATAAAGGGCATCTATGCAAAATCAACAGCCAACATTATTCTCAATGGAGAGAGATGGAAACCATTCCTCTTGTGAACAGGAACCAGACAAGGATGCCCTCTATCACGACTTCTATTCAACGTTGTATTGGAAGTCCTAACCAGGGCAATAAGGCAAGAAAGGGAAATCAAGGGCATCCAAATTGGTAAGGAAGAAGTCAAACTATCCCTATTTGCTGATAATATGATCCTATACATAGAAAACCCGAGACTCAGCAACAAAACTACTGGAACTAATTGAGAAATTTAGCATCATGGCAGGATACAAGATCAACATACAGAAAGCACTTGGATTCCTCTATACCAGCAAAGAGATTGCTGAAAAGGAAATAAAGAAATCAATACCATTTACAATAGCTACCAAAAAAATAAAATACTTGGGTATAAATCTCACTAGGGACACAAAAGACCTATACAAAGAAAACTACAAATCACTACTCTAAGAAACCATAAGAGATCTACATAAATGGAAGAATATACCTTGCTCGTGGATAGAAAGATTGAACATGGTGAAAATGTCAGTATTACCTTAAGCAATCTATACGTTCAATGCAATCCCAATCTAGATCCCATCAGCATTCGTCAAGAATATGGAAAAACCAATCGCTAATTTTATATGGAAAGGAAAGAGATCCCAAATAAACAAAGCACTATTGAAGAAGACGAACAGAGTAAGAGGTCTCAAACTCCTGGATCTCAAAACCTACTATATAGCCACAGTAGTCAAAACAGCCTGGTACTGGTACAATGACAGACACACAGGCCAATGGAATAGAATTGAGAACCCAGAAATAAATCCATTGATCTATGGTCAGCTGATTTTTGACAAAGGGCTGAAACCAATTAAATGGGCAAGAAGTGGTCTCTTTAACAAATGGTACTGGCAAAACTGGATATCCATTTGCAGAAAAAAGACACAAGATCAATACTTCACATCATACACAAAAACTAACTCCAGATGGATCAAAGACTTAAATGTGAAACCAAAAACTATAAAGTTCCTCAAGAAAAAATAGGAGCAAATTTAGGGGCCCAATTTATGGCATAAATAGACTGTCAAGCATAATCCATATTGCACAAACAGCTGAAGATAAACTAGATGAATGGGATCTTCTATAAATTAAATTCTTATGTGCTTCAAAAGACTTTTCCAAAAGAGTAAAAAGAGAATCTATAGATTGGAAAAAAATATTCAGCAATGACATATCTGACAAGGGACTTATCTCTAAACTTTATAGAATACTCCAACACCTCAACAACAAAAAGATTAACAATCCAATTTAAAAAATGGACAGAAGACCTGAATAGACACTTCACCAAAGAGGCTATTCAGGCAGCCAGCAAATACATGAAGAAATGCTCACAATCATTAGCCATCAGAGAGATGCAAATCCAAACAACAAACAAGGCCAGGAGCTCACTGTGGAGCTGACCATAAATTGCTCATACACAAGTTCAAAGCTGAAGCTGAATAAAATTAAAACAAGTCCACGAGAACGAAAATACAACCTTGATTATATTCCTCCTGAATTTAGAGACTATCTGCAGAATAGATTGGGTGCACTGAACACCAATGACCTAAGACCAGAGGAGTTGTGGGATGACATCAAGAACATCATAAATGAAGAAAGCAAAAGGTCATTAAAAACACAGGAAAGGAAGAAAAGACCAAAATGGATGTCAGAAGAGACTCTGAAACTTGCTCTCAAACAGAGAGCAGCTAAAGCCAATGGAAGAAATGATGAAATAAGAGTCAAAGATAAGATTTTATAGCACAGCTCAAGAAGATAAAATAAACTACTATAATGTGATGTGCAAAGAACTGGAGTTAGAAAACCAAAAGGGAAGAACATGCTCACTATTTTTCAAGCTGAAAGAACTTGTCAAAGGGGCAGGGAAGCCGCATCTTCTGACCTCCTCTAACCCCACAAGAGGAAGACAGAATCACCATCAGTAGCCCAAGGCCTATCCCTGAGAGTCAGACACGCCACCTCTTTCCAGCCCTTTCACCAACCCTGGCACCAACTGTTCCTCCCACAGCACCCACCACCTCTCTGCTGGGTTCAATAATTTGCTGCAGTGGCCACACAGAACTCACATATTATGAGGTTTTTTGGGGGAAGCAGCAGGCTACAATTCAAGTTCAGGAATACACTCAGTCTCTCTCAGCCCACCATCTCTCAACCAGCAGTGTCTCTCTCCCACCAGTATGTATCTCTCAGTCTCTCTCTCAGCAATACATGTCTCTTGCATCTCCCAGCTGACAGTGAGAGATTCCTTCTGCCTCTAGAAGGGCTCCTTTTGAGCCTGGCAGAGTAACAAAACTATCCAATCTCAACATCAGAATTCTATACACCTAGGAGCTCTGGTAGCATAGTGCCTAAGGCACTTGACTGCTAACCAGAAGGCTGGCGGTTCAAACCCACCAGCCACTCCTCGGAAGGA
>NW_006921628.1:7288632-7289898 GCF_000298275.1 Orycteropus afer afer
AAAGCATTCAACTGTATGGATCATAATAAATTATGGATAAAATTGCAAAGAAGAGGAATTCCAGAACACTTAATCATGCTCACAAGGAATCTGTACATTGACCAAAAGGCTGTTGTTCAAAGAGAACAGGGGGATATTGCATAGTTTAAAATCAGGAAGGATGTGGGTCAGAGTTGTATCCTTTCACCATACTTATTCAACTTGTATGCTGTGCAAATAATTCAAGAAACAGGACTAGATGAAAAAGAACGTAGCATCAGGATTAGAGGAAGATACATTAACAAATTGCAATATGCAGATGACACAGCTTTGCATGCTGAAAGTGAAGATGACTTGAAGAACTTACTGATGAGACCCAAAGACTACAGTCTTCAATATGGATTACATCTCAACATAAAGAGAACAAAAATCCTCATGACTGGACAAATAAGCATTCTTATTATAAGCGGAGAAAAGATTGAAGTTGTTAGGGATTTCATTTTACTTGGTTCCACCATCAACACCCATGGAAGCAGCAGTCAAGAAATCAAACATCATACTGTACTGGACAAATCTGCTGCAAAAGACCTCTTTCAAGTGTTAAGAAGCAAAGACATCACTTTGAAGACTAAGGTGCATGTTCTGGTTACCTAGGGCCACTGCTCTCACAAAAGCATACCACAAATGGGATGGCTTGAACAAACAGCAGTTTATTCTTACAGTTTTGGGAGGCTAGAGGTCCGAGTTCCAAGTGCCAGGCTCTAGGGACTGTGTGAAAGCCCTGCGACAGGTGTGCCATAAACTAGACCATTCCTAAAGCTACTGCTTATATATGAGAAGCAGACCACATCCGTAAAGCAGCTACTCAGCTGCTTGTGGTAGATCCCAACATGGAGTTGATTGACAGTCTCATCATGGGGAATAACTAGCACTAGCTTCCCAGCCACTCAACCAGGCCCAACCAAGTTGACACAACTTTAACTAAGACAGTGCACCTAGCCCAAACTACGGTATTTTCAATTGCCTCATATGCATGTGAAAGCTGGAAAATGAATAAGGAACAATAAAGAAGAGTTGATGCCTTTGAATTGTGGTGTTGGTGAAGAATAATGAAAATACCATGGACTGCCAGAAGAGTGAATAAATCTGTCCTGGAAGAAGTGTAGCCTGAATGCTCCTTAGAAGTGAGAATGTACCAAAAAAAATAAAATACTTGGGAATAAATCTTACCAGAGACACAAAAGACCTCTACAAAGAAAACTATAAAAAGCTACTTCAAGAAACCAT
>NW_006921628.1:7293373-7328606 GCF_000298275.1 Orycteropus afer afer
ATATATATATATGTATACATGGAAGGGGAGCTCTGGTAGTATAGTGCCTAAGGCACTTGACTGCTAACCAGAAGACTGGTGGTTCAAACCCACGAGCCACTTCTCGGAAGGAAGGTTAGGCAATCTACTTCTGTAGTGATACTGCCTCGGAAGCCCAAGGAGGGGTCGCTATGAGTTGGGTTCAATTCAACAGCACATAACAACAACAACAACATATAAGGAAGAGCAAGGAAGTTATTATTATGAAAGAACAGTACTCTTGTCAAGAAAAGAGTAGGGGATTGTGATGTACTTCTATTGTGTCCATAAAGTTGTATTTCCTTCCCTGGAGGGTTTATTACTGGGTGTTCATTTCATAACAATTTAAATTGTACAATTATGTTTTGTGCAATTTTCAGTATGTGTGCTATGTTTCACATTGTTTAAACCTTTTTGGATAAAGGAATTAGGTAAAATATATATGAATATGTATATAATCTTGTGTTGGGGAAGGCAGAAGCATATCATTAAATGTAGAAACTGTAAAATAATTTTTTTAAAAAACTGTGTTGTTTAATGATGCATATGTAGTTGGTAAAACTAAACAGAAACAAATATGTGAATATTGTAAAAATCAAGTATGAGCCTCTAGGAGAGGGAGGGAGGGAAGACGGTATGATCAGAAAGGAATACACAGAGGGCTTTTAAGATGCTAAAAATATTTATTTCAACCTTTATAATATTTAACTATGTGTTTTACACATTCTCATTATGTATGTCAAATTTCACAATGAAAAAGACATATTGTGTGTGTGTGTTTCTGTGTGTGTAACCCACTGCCATGAACTTGATTTCCAATTCATATCGACCCTAGAGGACAGAAGAGAATTACCCCATAGGGTTTCCAAGGCTGTAAATCTTTACAAAAATAGACTGCCTCATCTTTCTCCCATAGAGCAGCTGGCAGGTTCAAACTGCCAGCGTTTTGGTTAGCAGCCGAATGCTTTAACCACTGTGCTACCAGAGCTCCTTTGTATATGTGTGGGTGTGTATAGACAGATACAGACAGACAGATAAAGATTCTTACCTTAATCCTTGAAATCAACTCTTGAATTCCAGAAGTTCGGGCTTTTTCTACAAAACTTATCAGTTCCATCATCTCTTCTGTTGTCTCAGGAACTTTTAATGCATGTTCTCTAATTGTTTCAAATTCACCGCAAATACTGAAATAGGACTTGACTTTACTACTATGGTAATTAATGTTATACCACACTCAATAATGTGCATTATAATAATTATTATTAAGTAAGAACTGAGATATATTACAAATAATTGGTTAATCCATTAAAATATCTTAAAATAATTAAACTTAGATTATCTGATGTAACTCAGTCACATACCTATAAAAACTGTAAAATTAATGAAATATTTTATTATGAAATTATGGCACATATAAAATTTGTTTCCTCGTGAACCCTTTGATCCTCTTGAATAGCCAGATAAGTAATGTGATGTAAAGCATACTTTGGATCTGAAACCAAACCAAACTCACTGCCATCAAGTTGATTCTGACTCCTAGTAACCTTTTAGAATTCTGTACTCTTTAGAACAGAGTAGAACCACCCCAAGGCAGCCTTTCCAAGCCTAAATCTTTGAGGAAGCAGACTGCCACATCTTTCTTCTGTGGAGCAACTAGTAGGTTCAAACTGCTGCCCTTCTGGTTAGCAATCATGTAGTTTAACCACTGTGCCACTGGGGCTCCTTATCCTTTGGATAAGGCAGCCCTAAATCTAAATCCTGCCCAAGCTGCTGCTAATACCTTAGGCAAGTCTCTGAAGTTCAGTTTCCTCATCTGTCAACGTTTATATTGCTGGGTTGTTGTAATAATGGATGTAAAGGGCCCATTACATAGTAAATTCTCATTTACTGGTAACTAATTATTAATACAATCACTAGTTCAATTATTATCAGTCCTTCTTGTGAAAAATGACAGTATAATAAGTAAAAAGATCAAACTTTATATATCTTTTCATAAATATACTATTCTCTTAAAATATCCTATGCATATAAGTATAAACCTCAATATACACCTATAGCCAATATTCAGCTAAAGGTACATTTCACAGAAATTTTTCTGTGCCTTGAATATCTGTAATGGTATACTATTACCAAAAATATCACAAGATCTTACACAAGATCAAAATATAAAAGAGGCAGGTGATTTAAAAAAATAAATTTTAGTTCAGGCAGGTATTTCATTGATATTAAGTCAATAATTGTATTTAGTCATTCATTCTTTTAATAAACAATTGAGTTTCTACAATGTGCTAGGCAAAATTCTAAAAGCACTGGAGATATAGTAGCAAGCAAGATCAAGTCCCTGTCCTCATAAAGCTCACATTCAAGTTGAGACGAAAGACAGAAACAAATGAATATACAATATAATAGTAGGAAGTGCTATGAAGAAAAATAAAGGAAAGTAAAGGAATAAGAAATGATGGAGCATGGAGAAAAGGTCACTGTTACATAAAGTGAACAGGGAAAGTCTCTGTAGGAAGGTGATATTTAATGTGAGAAAAGAAAAAATGAGTCATGTAAATATCAGGAAAAGAGCATCCTAGGAAGGAAGAAAACAGTAAAGCAAAGACCCTGGGGTAGCAATAAGCATGACACATTCTAGGAATGGCAAAAGTACGTATGAAGACAAGGGAGCAAGCAAAAGATGAAATTGTACAGGTAGGCAGGAGTCAGAACATGGAGGGCTTTGTAGTCAATTCTTGATTATCAAACTATAGGATGGATGCATTATGCAGAAAATGCAAAAAGACAGGTCATCTTCCTGGGGGCACTTTCTCCTTTCTAGGATAGAATCTGAGTCCCTTGGGGAGAAATCTAACACAGCAAATAAAAAAAAGGGAAATAAAATGATTGAGAATAAGGTGGCCCAGACAGATGCTAAACCAAACTACAAAGTAAGCAAATTGCTCTTTAATGATCTTGTACTATTGAGTGGTACACATTTCTTCCTTTTGCTGTTACTCATTTCAAACATGGAACTTAAACACGAGAAAATTAAAGTGTGAATGAGATGGAGGAAACTAAACAATTTTCAGCTACTTTGATATCATGGGTTTATAGTAAAATATGGTTATTATGTTGGAAGTGATAGAATTTTCCAGAAAAAAAAAAACAGATATTCCAAAAATAAATATTTTAGCTTTATAATTCTGAGTTTGGCAGTTAATTCTACTTACCTTTCATTTTCTTTTCTATGTTTTGAAGCTATGTCATTTAACAACATGTTTGCAAAGGCTTTTGCTTTATTTATCAGGCCTGTCTTTAAATCATCACAATCCAAACGCACCATAGGGAAATGAACCCACTGTGGCAAAAGCATCATTTCTGAAGCAAGACTTAAAAATCTACCTATAAGCTTAAAAAAACAAATAAAACATTTAAAATTTTAAAATAGAATTTTCTAATTCATCAGTAATTTTATAGTATTTTATTGTGCTGCAATTTTTAATTATATAATATATATGCAAAAATGTTTCTTTCTGTTAAGTGACTAAAAATTTTCCCTTTGTTACTTAAATCTTTGTTTCCACATTATCCTTTCATGAAGGAATTTGCCAATTTACAAGGAAATATCCAATATGTCACCATTATAGCTTCAAATTCTAGAGACTTCAAAAAGTAAAATTTCCCCAAGAGTTACAAAAAACTATCTCTGAAGTCAAATCATTTCTCTTTGTTTAGGAAGAAAATCCATTCCATGTGACAATTTGTATATCTGACAAATATTTGCTTGTGTCATTATTGATGCCTTACAAAGGATTTTAATTCAATCTTCAGAAAAGAAATGTAAGGAACTTTATTTTGGTCAAAATAAACCAGAAGGAAAGGAACAATGTGTTCTTCTATTACCAAAGATTCAAGAGATCAGAATTTATGTCACCTTCTAAAATACTCAAATACTGGGATAATTTTAAAAAGTAGTGTGGGAAAAAATATGACAATACGCATTTGCGTTTTATGAAAGTAAAATGTTCCCACCTACTTTGGGCAACTTTGACTTAATTTCACAATCCACCTTTAATGTTGCCTTTATCTATTTTCCACTCTATCCCATTTCCACCCTCCACCAAAATGCCACATTCCTTTTTTTCTCCCTTAACTCCTTATATTCCTTTCATTTCCCCTGAGAGCACTCAAGGCTACTATATTTTTTCTAGAGTCTCTAATATTTAGTCATACATAACAGTCTGTGATATGCAGATGACACAACCTTGCTTGCTGAAAGTGAAGATAACTTGAAGCACTTACTGATGAAGATTAAAGACTATAGTCTGCAGTATGGATTACATCTCAACATAAAGAAAATGAAAATCCTCACAAATGGACCAATAAGCAGCATCATGATAAATGAAGACAAGCTTGAAGTTTTCAAAGATTTCATATAATTTGGATCCACAATCACCACCAATGGAAGCAGCAGTCAAGAAACCAGATATTGTACTGCACTGGGCAAGTCTGTTGCAAAAGACCTCTTTCAAGTGCTGAAGAGCAAACATGTCACTTTGAAGACTAAGTTGCACTTAACCCAAGCCATTGTATTTTCAATCACCTCATGTGCAAGTGAAAGCTGGACAATGAATAAGGAAGACCGAAGAAGAGTCAATGCTTTTGAGTTGTGGTGTTGGGGAAGAATACTGAAAGTACCATGGACTGCCAGAAGAACTAACAAATCTGTCCTGGAAGAATGCAGCTGGAATGCTCCTTGGAAGCAAGAATGGCCAGACTTCATCTCATCTACTTTGGTTATATAGACAGAAGGAACCATTCCCTGGAGAAGGATAAAGTGGAGAGTCGGCGAAAAGGTGGAAGGCCCTGAATGAGATGGATTAACACAGTGGCTGTGATGATGGGCTCAGGTATAGCAAGTATTGTGAGGCTGGGCAGAACCAGGCAGTGTTTCATTCTATCATACACATGGTTGCTATGAGATGGAGTCAACTTGACAGCACCTAACAACAACAACAACTAATATTTGGTGGATTGAGCTTAAAACTTTCTGCAGACTAATAGAGTCATATGTTCAAGAATGAGCAGGAAAAACTAATTAAAAGGCCATATTGGAACACACACAGAAACCTATACACCAATATTTACACAGCATTATTCAAAATAGACAAAATGTGGAAATAGCCAAAATGGATAAACAAAATGTGGTATATACACACAATGGAATATTATTCAGCATAGAGAGAAATGAAGTTCTGATACATGCTACATCCTCGAAAACATTATGTTGAGTTTAATAAGTCAGTCACAACAGGACAAATATTGTATGATTCCACTAACATGAAATAGGCAAATGAATAGACACCTCTAGTAACTTCTAATGTTAAAGCACATTAGTAGTTAACAAGCATGAAAGAGAGAGGGAGTCATGGTTTAGGGGGCACTGAGTTCCTGTGAGTGGTGGTAGAATAATTTGGGAAAGGATAATGCTGATAGCTGCACAACATAATGACTAACCATTGTCATGGAATTGAACAAGTAAAAATTGTTGAATTGGTAAATATTTTGTTACATATTTTTTTTAATCACAATTTTTAAGAAAAGACTAGATTAAGCAACTGCTTGGTCCTGGAGATAAAACAAATAGAGAATAGATAAGAGCTGATGGCCCTGGAGAAGGGAGGGCAGTCATTTTCTTACTCTCCAGCACCAACATTCAGTTTTTCTGGGATCTAATTAATGGATATGGAAATAAAAATGGGATAGAGCCAAGAAAATACTAGAAGCAACTCAAGTGTCCATCTACAACAGAAAGGACATCTTTAGAAACAATAGAATACTATGCTGTAATAAGCTATGACTATCTGCAAAATATAGATGAATTTCACAATGATGAGTAAATGATGAAAGATACAAAAGAATACAAACACTTTCTTTGATATAAACTTGTATAAACTTAAAATTACATCATTCATATAAACTTAAAATAAGTGAAACTAATGTGAATTGTTTATGGTGGTAAAAACAAACTATGAAGGAAATCAAGAAAAGTCAGCATAATACTTACTCAAGAAGCTTGTGAGCAGCCAGCTAAGGTACATCTTTTGGTCTCTCTGTGTCCAGAGCAAAGAAGAGTGAAGAATATCAAAGACCCAAGGAATGAATTAGTCCAAAGAACTAATGGACCATGTGAACCCTAGCATCCATGACCCTGAGACCAGAAACACTAGATAGTGCCTGGCTACCACTGCTGACCCACTCTGAAAGTGATCACAGTAGGAGATCCCAGATAGAGTGGGAGAAAAATATGGAACAAAACTCAAAGTAATTAAAAAAAAAAAAAAAAAGACTGTGTTTACTGGTCTGATAGCGACTGGTGGAATCCCCAAGATGATGGCCCTTAGACACACCCTTCAAGTCTAGATCTGAACAAACCCTCCATGGCTCAACTTTCAGTTAAACGATAGACAAGATGATAAGGTAAACAATAATAGCAGGAAGGTACGTACTCATTAGAACAATCAACCATTCGAGATCAAAAGGGTAGCATTTGCTCTTTTGAACGGAGGGATAATTATGTAACTAAGCAAATACAAGGCAAGAAGGAATAGGAAAGAAGGATGAAAAGAAATGGTAAGCACAGGGAGGAAGGGGGAAGAGTGCTGTTACATTGTGGGATATGCAAAGAATGTCACAAAACAAAATGCATATGAATTGTTGAATGAAAATCCAATTTGCTCTGTAAACTTTCACCCAAATCACAATTAAAAAAAAAAAAGAAATCATACATTTAAAATGGCTACTATGGCAAAATTTTTGTTATATATCATAATAGAAGATAAAATAAATAAGAGATGGCTTGTGAGCAGCCATCTAAGGTACAACTTTTGGTCTCTCTGTGTCCAGAGCAAAGAAGAATGAAGAATATGAAAGACACAAGGAATTAATTATGTCCAAAGGACTAATGGACCCTGTGAACTAAAGCAGCAACATAAATAAATCTCAACAGCTTCATGCTAATAAGATATCAGATATATGAGAGTATATATTGCATGATTCCATTGGTGGGAAATTTTAGAAAAGAAAAATCTAATCTATAGTAACAAAATGCATATCAGTGGTGGCCTGGGGTTAAATTGACTGGAATTTGGTACAGGGAGACTTTCACAGATAATGAAATCATTCTTTATCTTCACTGTGAGTGATATTTACACAAGTACATAAATTTGTCAAAACTCATCTAACTGTACAATTAAATGGGTGCATTTTATTGTACATAAACTGAACCCTCAGTAAAATTGTTTTTTAAGCTAATGGTTCTTGAAATGAATTAAAAATTAAAATGGATTAATGGATAGACAGAGGGATGAACTGAGAGATAATTATGTAACTAAGCAAATACAATAAAATGTTGGATTCTAAGTGGTGTTTTCTGTAAAATTCTTTTAATTTTTCTGTATGTTTAAACTTTTCATAATAAAATGTTAGAAAATTTAAAAAAAATAATTGTACATTAAAAATAAAATTTAAGCATCTTATAGAAAGAGAGAAGAACCAGAAGCCTAGTTTCAACCAATGAAACCAGGCTCCTGAGGGGGTAGGACTCTCTTCCCATTCAATTGCTTTTTCTACAATGCTGCCAGAATGATATTCCTAATGCTATATGCATGGTTAAAAACAGTCAGAATAAATAAGTTGATTACAAAAGGACAAATACTGTATGATTCCATTTATATGAAACATCTACGGTACGCAAGTACATAGAGGCCAAAGTTTATCAGTGGTTACTTGAGTAGGTAGGAGGTGGGAAGAGAGATTCATTGCTTAGGGGACACTCAACTTCTGTAAAGAGTAATGAAAAAATTCGGAAACTGATAACGGTGATGGTTGAGTAACACCATGAACAAAATTAATGTCAATGAATTGTACATGTGAGGAATGTCAAAATGGCAAATGTTTTGTTACATATATATTTTTCATAATAACAAACAATTAAAAACCAGAATGACCACTTACCTCTGTGTATTCATCAAAAGTATGATCTGCTGCCTGAAAAATTTCTATCTGTTCATCAGCAGTTCCATCAAGCAGCCAGTTGTATTTTTCAACTAAAAATTAAAAATATAATTAAGATCTCAATAATATTTTTAAAAGTGCCTATTTGTATGTGGTCATGGAATGGGATAACCTACTCAATTAAAAGTTATTATGAATAGAGTATTAACATATATAAAAAAAACAAACTCACTGCCATCAAGTCAATTCCAACTCATAGCGATCCCCATTGGGTTTCCGAGTCAGTAAATCTTTACGGAAGTAGATTGCCCAGTCTTCCTTCCATGGAGTGCCTGGTGGGTTTGAACTGCCAACCTCCTGGTTAGTAGTCAAATGCCTTAGGCATTGCACCACCAGAATTCCTTATTAACATATATAGATTACTCTGGTGGCACAGTGCCTAAGGCATCTGACTGCTAACCAGAAGGCTGGTAGTTCACACCTATCAGCCACTTCTTGGAAGGAAGACTGGACAATCTACTTCCATAGAGATATTGCCTCGGAAACACAAGGAGGCATTGCTATGAGTCCAATTGACTCCATGGCAGTGAGTTTGGTTTGGTTTTGGTTCATATTTCAAAGAATAAATTAAAATAGCCTTAACAACCAAACCAGGTTAAACACAGACTTAAAATAATGGTAGTAGACTAAATATCATAAATAACTTAGCGGTACAGATAGGCCAGTTAATAGAAGGTTCTGATTAACAGGATGTTAAGTAACAATTAATCCATCCTGATCCTACATACACTTGAAGGAACTATAATAAAATTTCAGGCTCTTCAAAGTTATTATTAGAAATTGTCTTGCTTTAGCCTCCTCCCTTCCCTTAAATCTCTCCTTTCTAGCCTGTGGCTTTGTAAGACTTCTTCAGTTTAATTTCAGCCTTTGGACCAGACAAAATAATTCAAATTTCTTGGTTTTAATCCATATCTCTGCCAAAACCACTCCTACATTCACTTCTGGTCCTCCCTGCTTTTTTATACCAGCCCAGACAACTAAACATCTGACTAAATTCTAGTAAAAATAAAATGTCACTCTTTTATGGCAGAAAAAATATTATAGTATCATATATACCATATGTCTCATAATGTTGTTTTGGACCTTCTAAGTTCTGATGTACTGCCATCTTCAGCCTATCAACAGCCCAGTGTATCACGTGTTCAGGAAGTTCTGTATCAAGATTTGTAGGTGCTGAAGTTCCTGCTAGCCAAGAAGGTATTGTTTGGATATTCTAATGAAAATTAAAATGACAATTTATAAAATAAATATCTAACTCTGCAACTGACCTAAATAGAGATCTTATACCATATTTTTTAAATATTCTTTTCAGATTTCCATGGTCCCAGAAAAAAACAAGTTGATGCAAAATAATGATTTAAAATTGCACAGTTTATAGTCTAATATAAAATTTAAGTTATTTTACTATCATTCAATAAATATTGAGTATCTACAATAAAATGGTGATTAAACTAAAGAGCTCTAAAAAGAATAACCATGACTTGGATTTTGTCCTTAAGAAGCTCACAACCCAGTAGGAGATACTAGATATGCACAAAAATGTCAAATCATAACTATAATAAAACTTCTAAGAAGGAAAATGTCATCTCCATGGAAGGTACTTTATAACTTAAAATAACCTGGGGGAGTTATAAAACAAAGGGTTATAACATTTTAATGCAGATATACTTTATAGAAACTTAAAAATTATTAAACTCAAAATAATTGGAAATTCTAAAAGAGATATTTTAAAACTCAATGAATAAAGATGATATAATACCTGCAAAGCTTCAGCTATCCGCTCTACTAAACCCAAAACAACATCTTCCAAATCTTGAAAGGTAGGATAAAATCCCATTTTCTCATCATCAAATGTCAATTCCATCTTAAATACTGGCAGCCCTCTTCGGTCATTTGGGTCGAAGAGTTTTACAAATCCTTCAACAGTTCTCCTTAAGATATCCTTTAACTGCATGATACCATAAATTTCTTTTAGAAAGTATAAATCCTACCTCTAACTAAATCTGTAAACTAATGTCTATAATTAAGTCATTCTATCAACCAATTTAGTCCTGCAAATTATCTTCACTCAGCACAATATATTCTTAATCGGTGAAGCCTAAGACAATAAATAGAACAATACATGCAAATTTTAATTTTCCATTGGATATCAGGGAGCTCTGGTGACATAGTACCTAAGGCAAGTTGATTGCTAACCAGAGGGCTGGCAGTCAAATACACCATCCACTCCTCGGAAGGAAGATTGGGCAATCTACTTCCGTAGAATACTGCCTCAGAAACACAAGGAGAGGTCACTATGAGTCGATAGTGAGTTTGTTTTTTTTTTTTTGGCATAGGATATCAACAATATTAAAATGGCTATTCAGAACTTTTCACGTTCTTTAGCAATTCTGTCCCTGTTACAGAAAATGTTCCAGAAGACCAAACAACATGGTGAAAACACCTGAGACATGGAGTGAGGTATAGTAGTGCCCTAGGGCTGGACACTGTGTTGCAAGAACCAAATATTCAATATTCAAGAATTTACAGAGCCAGTTGTTAAACCCTTAAAAGCTTGAAATCCATCATGGTGGGAAAATCAGCTAGTATTATTGCACATAGGGGCATGGAGGTGGCATCCTCTGACCTCCTCTAACTTCCCCCAGGAGGGAGAGAGAGTAACAATCAGCAGCCCAAGGATGACTCCTATGAAGTCAGACATGCCTCCATCCTTCAACGTCTTTACCAAATCTGACACCAACTGTCCCTCCACAACACTCTCTACTTCTCTGCTGGGTTCAATGATTCATTGAAATGGTCACTCAGAACACACAGATAATAGTCACGATTATGGGGTTTATTAGGGAAGTATCAGGTTACAATTCAGGTTCAGGAATGCTCAGGATACAATTCTTTGATCAGGACAGCCTCCCCTCTGCCATGCCTGCAGGCATACCTCTCTTTGGCCTGTGGCCTCTTGCCCTGGCCTCTGCCCTGCTGGGGCAAGTGCTATAAAAACTCTTTTATCTCTGCCAATAGGTGCACCCCACTCTCTCAGCAAACTTCCTCCCCAAAGGTGCTCAGCTTTCTTACTCTGTGGGCCTGCAAGCTTGCTACTATCTCATGCCAGTCTCTCGGTTCTGCTGTTGCCATCTCTCGGCCGTCATCTCAGTACAGGTATCTTGGGTGTAAGGACATGCTCCATTCCCACTTCTTTCTCTCAATGGCAGTGATCCCCCCCCCCACTTCTGCCTCTAGGAGGGCTCATTTTAAGCCTAGCAAAATGACAAAACTGACCAATCTCCACACGAGGATTCCATATACCTATTTCCATGGTCCCATCCCCAAGGGTGCCACGGATCTTATTTACATCACTAACAAGCTATCCAATTCCCTTGGTAGGCCACAAGCACCTTACAGTTGCATGTTTCTACACAGTCATGTGGTGGAAGTCACAAAGACCATGACTAGAAGAGCCATATACCACTGCACCACGGGTCACAGGTCACTCCCTGGCTCTTCTAGTCATTGGCCCTTTCATACTTGAAAGATCAACTTCCCCCTCCCAATCATTTTAACCATAAGCATACCCATGAAAGTGTGTAAGCCAACTATACTATATGCCTTATCACCCTCCATTTGATAAATCCAATTTCTAAATTGCCCATCCCTATCAAATCAGTACTCTAAGAAGACAAGCATATTCCTTTCTCTGAAGAATATTCTGTTCCAGTTGGAACTTTGATCATCTGCATCAAGAAGCAAAGTTCAGTCCAGAACAAGCCATCAAATTGCAGCAACTTACACCAGCTCAGTGTCAAACATCTTTCTCATCATTCAATCAGGTTCTGGTCAGCTCAGCCCTAGCCATCCAAGCTAGGTCATGGGTACTAGCTGTAAGCTTGGGAGTTACACACCTCCTTGCACTTCAGTCCAGCCAGTCCCTTCTCTCTCTCTCTCTCTCTCTCTCTCTCTCTCTCTCCCATCTCCCCCATGTCCCCAATTCATCCCTAGTTCCTAGGGACTAGCTCAATGCCCACAGGCTCAGGAGTCTACACAGCTTCCTGCACTTCAGACCAGTCAGCCCTTCCTCTCATCTCAAGCCTCCATGGGCTAGGTCAACAGGTACCAAACCCAGTCCATTTCTTAATCCTGCACTTTGCCCACTTCTACTCATCAAGTGGACCCAGGTGGTCAGCACAAGCCAGCGGCATATAAGGCTATCCACTTACTGGCTTCTTTTAACTTCCAGTCCTGGAAGGATTTCTTCTCATTGGACATGATTTTCCTGCCTTGATGCACCCAAAGACAAACCTCTATCCAAACAGTCATTTTCTTTTTTCCTCTGGGGGTCTTTCTTTCAATTGCAAATCTTGTTTTCTCAGCATTTCTGGGTGGGTCTGCCTGTCTTTTCAAATGCAAATTTTCTGACTCTGTAAGTTCTGTGTAGGGCTCAGGTTTTTTAATTAAGTCCCCAAAACTCTATACATAGGACTACTGCTTGATACAAAAAAGCCTGTCTTTATCCTGGCAAATCCTAGTTCCCCTTTTACCATATCCAATCAAGAATTGACTGAAGGTAGGCTCATGTTCTCTGTCATACATACCCAATATTCATTTCTAACATTCAATTTGGTAAAATAAACATTCAATAACCATAGTACATTCAGATAAATAAATAATACAAACACATAACCCTCTTTAAAACATTCCTTCTCTTCTCCTTGACTATCTTCCAATTCTAAGCATATGGACATGGGTTTCTGGCTGGACATAACCAGTAGACCCTGGCCTTGCAACAATCATCTTTAATTGGCATGGCTCTTGCCCCCAGGCATTTCTCCACTCAGCTACAGCATGTCTCTTACATTCCTTTCAGCCATTATAGGTAACAATAACCAAAGTAACCATTTGAGAATCAAAGGCTTCACTTCTCATGCCCCTTTCTTCTTTTTCTTACACAGTCCCATGCTTCCAAGAGTTCTGTGTGTCCATTGCAATGAATTATTGAAACTAGCAAGGAAGTAGAGAACACTGTGGGAAGGAAAGTTGGTGTCAGAATTGGTAAGAAGGTTGGAAAATAGCAGCATGTCTGATTTCCACCTCAAAGGAATCAGAATTGGGCTGCTAATGATTATTCTATCTCCCCCTTGTGAAGTTAGAGAAGTCAGAGAAGGATGCCACCCACATACCCCATGGACAATTATAAATCAAGACTTTTTTCATCTTCTTATGCAAAGTCAGTTTTCCAGAACAACACTATGTGAGGATGAACCCACTGGAACTTAAAATAAGTACAATGACTTGCTAAAGAATGAATAATACATTCTATAGCTCTGGTAGCATAGTGCCTAAGGCACTTGACTGCTCACTAGAAGGCTGGCAGTTCAAACCCACCAGCCACTCCTCAGAAGGAAGGTTGGGCAATCCTACTTCCGTAATGATACTGCCTCGGAAACCCAAGGAGGGGTCTCTATGAGTCGGGGCCGACTCGACAGCAAAAAACAACAACAACATACAGAATCAACTACTGGAAATTTAGACAAGCAAGCAGATAAATAAGAATCTAAAAGAGCTTCAAAACATTTCTCATTTTTTTTACTTCTTATCAAATTATTATAGTTCTCTTATGAGGGTAATGGTGAAAGTAAAATCAAATATAGTAGTTAGAGTGTTAACTACATACACATGCATGTACACATGTGCACACACAAACATATTCTCCATTTTAAAATGAATTGAAAAATTAATTGACTCTTTGGACCTTGAGAAGTCAAGACTACTCAAGCAAATCCTAAACTCACTGCCAATTGCATCAAACTGGTCAAGGGAGACTGAGATCACCCACCTCTGGACCAAATGTGTGGCAAATAATAAATCCTATTTCACATGCCAACTGTGTCTTGTGAAAATCTCAGTCTCCCTTCCCTGGTCAGTTCAGACCACAGCTGTTCCACATAGCACTTTTTTCATCCCCATATGCACAGGGCTAGGTTAGTGGGTACTAGCCCCTTCTCTATTTCTAAGGATAATCTGCTGGAATGACTCACAAAGTCCAGAGAAAAGGCTCTTTTTAATCTAGAAGAAAAAACAGACATACATACACACAGCAAGGTCTGAGAAGGGTCTCAGTGCAGAGCTTCCATGTGGCCAGGGGATGTGCTTAATCTCTAGAGAGCAGATGCTGGCTCTCACCACTCATGAACACCTTCCAAGGCCTTTATTGGGTTTATTATGCAGCCATGATAGATTATATCATGCTTCCTGAGATTTAGTTAGCATTGGGCCCCAGATGGTTCCTCTTATATTTATACTATGCATATAACAACAACAACAATTATACTATATAAATATAATAGTATAAATTAAACATTTCTATTTATGATTTAAAGATTATCAATAATATTTTGAACCAAGACTATGAATATATGAATAGTTGTAGATTTACTGAGCACAAAGTGAGAATGAACTTGAAATTTCATAAGTTAAAAAATGTATCTAAGGCAGAGGTTCCAGTAAGATGGTAATCAAGGCAGACAGGCTACACAGACCCTCTGCAACAAATCAATGAGAAACCAATTGAAACCAATAAAGGAAATGATCCTGGAACCCTGAGTTTTGAAGGGAAGGATAAAGAAGTAGATTAAATACCAACTAGTAGAAGAAATTGAATAAAACAGTGAATGAGGAGACAAATGGAATAGCAGACTGTCAGCTGACCTGGAAGCACAGTCATTTTTAATATTGCCCAATAGCAAGCTGAGAATTGGCTCTGCTCACAGAGGACTGCATGGGCAAGGACTGCATGGGCAAGGACTGCACTGGTCCCTCACAACTAGAAAGGAAAATGGCAGGTAAGGAGACAAATGGACCTATGAACTGCCAATGGTTGAAATTTGTTGGAAGAGAATTTCCATGATATGATGAAAGAGAAGATAACTATTCAAGAAGTTAAATGAACCTCAAACAAGATAGACCCCAAAAGAAAATCACCAAGACATGTCATCATCAAACTCATCAAAACCAAAGAGAAAGAAAGAATCCTAAAAGCAACACAGGAAAAACAAAAAGTTAAGCTACAAAGGGCAACCAATAAGATTAAGCTCTGATTTCTCATTATAAACCACGCAGGCAAGAAGGCAATGAGAATGGTATATATACAGCCCTCAAAGAAAAAACTTTCCAGCCAAGAATTACATGCCTAGCAAAACTGCCCCTCAAATATGATGGAGAAATTAAGACATTTCCAGATAACCAGAAATTAAAAGAATTTGTTAAAATCAGATTAACCTTACAAGAGATGATAAAGGGAGTCTTTTGGACAGAAAACCAGTAACAGCAAACAACAACTGGTGATTAGCACACATGATGACATAACCCAGAAACCAACCCAGTTATGGAAGCATGCAAAGTACAATAAGCTTACAAGACTATATACAGGAGACCAGAGAGATCAATTGGAAAATGAGGACAACTATAAACCAAAAAAGGGGAATAAACTGTGTAGTTACAGAACTTCTAAATGGTGAGGAAGTCAAGACAATTGTGAGATAGAACAGACTGTTCTAAACTTGGGAAGAAAATTATAAATCAAAGGGTAACCTTGAAGAAAAATAATAAACTGTCACATAAAAATTAAAAAAAATAGGACAAATACAAATATTTAGCAGATATTAAAGCCACAGCAATAAAGGAAATGATAACATGATTCAAAAACAAAATGAACTGAGCACAGAAAATTTTATAGAACAAAGAAATCAGCAACACCACAAAAAAACACATAACAAAATGACAGCAACAAATTCATACTTGTCAATAATTACACTCAATGGTAATGGATTAAATGCACCACTCAAGAGACAGAGAGTTGTAGACTGGATAAGAAAACGTAACCCATCAATATACTCTGTACAAGAGACATACCTTAGAGACAAAGACAAAAACAGACTAAAAAACAAAGGTTGAAAAAAGATATATTAAGCAAATGGCAATCAAAAAAGAGCAGGAGTGGCAATATTAATTTCTGATAAAATTGACTTAAGACAAAAACTATCATAAGAGACAAGGAAGAAGGTTGGGCAATCTACTTCCGTAGCAATACCACTTTGGAAACCCAAGAAGGCGTCACTATGAGTCAGATTTGACTTGACAGCAGTGAGTTTTTTTAGTTTTTAAAGGGTTCATTGAACAAGAGGACATAACCATAATTAATATCTACACACCCAATGAAAGAGACCTAAAATACATGAATCAGACTTTAGTAGAATTGAAAAGACAAATAGATGACTCCACAATAATAATAGGAGAATTTAATATACCTCTTTCAATCAAAGATAGAAAAACTGTAGAGAAATGCAACAAAGAGGCAAAAGAACTAAGTAATACAATCAACCAGCCTCACCTTATAGACATCTACATAGCACTTCATCCAATAACAGCACAATATATATTCTTTTCCAGTGCACAGGGAACATTGTCCAGGATACATCATACATTAGGCCACAAAGAAAGCCTCAATAAATTTAAAAGCATTGACATACTCCAAAGAATCTTCTCAGATCACAATGCTATAAAACTAGAAATCAACAACAGAAAGATCAACAGAAAAAGAGCAAACACATGGAAACTGAAAAACACTCTCCTTAAACATGATTGAGTAATAGAAGAAATAAAAAAAGAAATTCCTTGAATCAAACGAGAATGAAAAAAACAACATACCAATATGTTGGAATACAGTAAAAGTAGTAATCAGAGGGTAATTTAAAACATTACATGCACACATCAAAAAAGAAGAGAGTCAAAATCAACACATTAACCCAACAACTCCAACAATTAGAAAAGAGCAGCAAAAAAAGCCTACAGTCTCTAGAAGAAAAGAAATAATAAAGATTCTAGCAGAAATACATGAAACAGGAAATAGACAATAGAAAAAAATCAACAAGACTAGAAGTTGGTTTATTGAAAAGATCAATTAAATTGACAAACCACTGCCAAACTTAGCAAAGGAAAAGAGTGAGAGAACACAAATAACATGAATAAGAAACGAACTGGGTGATGTCACCAGAGAACCAACTGAAATAAAAAAGATAATATCAGAATACTATGAAGAACTGTACTCCAACAAGTTTGAAAATCTAGAAGAAATGGACAGATTTCTAGAAACATACTACTTACCTAAAATAGCACATATTAAGGTGGAAAATTTGAACAGACCCATAACAAAAGAAGAAATTAAACTGGTCATAAAAAAAAATTACCAACAAAAATGTCCTAGCCAAGATGGTTTCACTGGAGAATTCTACCAAACATTCAGACAAGAACTGACACCAGTGCTACTCAAACTATTCCAGAACACAGAAATGGATGGAATCCTCTTAAATTCATTTTATGAGCAAGATAACCTTGATACCAAAACTAAGCAAAGACATCACTAAAAAGGAAAACTACAGACCAATATTCCTCAGGAACATACACGCAAAAATATCCAACAAAATCCTACCCAATATATTCCAACAACATATCAAAAAAAAATAATACACCATGACCTAGTGGGGTTCATACCAGGTATGCAAGGATTGTTCAACATTAGAAAAACAATCAATGTAATCCATCACATAAGTCAAATAAAGGAAAAGAACCACATCATCATATCAATTGATGCAGAAAAGGTATTTGATAAAATCCAACACCCATTCCTGATCAAAACTCTCAGCAAATAGGAATAGAAGGGAAATTCTTCAAAATAATAAAGGGCATATGTACAAAACAAACAGCCAACATTATTCTCAATGGAGAGAGGCAGAAACCATTCCCCTTATAAACAGGAACCAGACAAGGATGCCATCTATCACCACTTCTATTCTACACTGTGTTGGAAGTCCTAGCCAAAGCAATAAGGCAAAAAAGGGAAATCAAAGGCATACAAATTGATAAGGAAGAAGTCAAACTATCCCTATTTGCTGATGATATGATACTATACATAGAAAACCAAAAACACTCAGCAAGAAAACTACTGGAACTAATTGAGAGATTTAGCATAGTGAAAGGATACAAGATCAACATACAAAAATCAGTTGAAAAGGAAATAAGAAAATCAATACCATTTACAATAGCTACCAAAAAAATAAAATACTTGGGAATAAATCTCACAAGAGACACAAAAAAAAAAAAAAAAAAAAACTACAAAATACTATTTCAATGAACCATAAGAGATCTACATAAATGGCAGAATATACCATGCTCACAGATAGGAAGATTGAACATGATGAAAATGTCAATACTACCCAAGCGATATACACATTCAATGCAATCCCAATCCAGATCCCATCAACATTTTTTAAAAACATGGAAAAACCAATCACTAATTTTATATGGAAAGGAAAGAGACCTCGAAGAAGCGAAGCACTACTGAGGAAGAAGAACAAAGTCGAACGTCTCCCAGATCTCCAAATCTACTCTACAGCCACAGTTGTCAAAACAGCCTGGTATTGGTACAGCGACAGACACATAGACCAGAGGAATAGAATTGAGAGCCCAGAAATAGATCCATCCAGCTAAACAAAAAAAAAGAACCACATGATCATATCAACTGATACAGAAAAGGCATATATTAGCTAATCTTTGACAAAGGGCCCAAATCCATTAAATGGGGAAGAGATAGTCTCTTTACCGAATGGTGCTGGCAAAAATGGATATTCATTTCCAGAAAAATGAAACAAGATCCACATCTCACACCATATACAAAACTAACTCCAGATGGATCAAAGACTTAAATGTGAAACCTAAAACTATCAAATTAATCAAGGGAAAAATAGGGCAAACTTAAAGGCCCTAATTTATGCCATAAATAGATTATCAAGCACAATCCAAGATGCACAAACAGCAGAAGATAAACTGGATGACTGGAATCTTCTAAAAGTTAAATTCTTATGTGCATCAAAAGACCTCTCCAAAAGAGTAAAAAAGAGAATCTACAGAATGGGAAAAAATATTTGGCAATGACATACCAGACAAAGGACTTAACTTTAAAATTTACAGAAAACTCCACGACCTCAACATCAAACATCCAATTACAAAATGGGCAGAAGATATGAACAGATACTTCACCAAAGAAGACATTCAGGCAGCCAACAAACACATGAAGAAATAATGTTCATGATGATTAGCCACTAGAGAGATGCATGCAAATCAAAACAACCATAAGATACCATCCTGCCCCAGCACTAGTAGCAAAGTTCAACAAGACAGAAAATAACAAATGCTGGCGAGGATGTGGAGAGACTGGGACTCTCATATACTGCTGGTAAGACTGTAAAATGATACAATCACTGTGGAAATCAGTATGGCAATTCCTTTAAAAGTTGGAAATAGAAACACCATTTGATCCAGTAATCCTATTACTAGGTATATAGCCTGAAGAAGTGAGAGGCAGGACACAGATATATGCACACAGCAATATTCACAACAGCAAAAAGATGGAAACAACCTAAGTTTCCACCAACTGAGGAATGGATAAACAAACTGTGGTACATACACACAATGGAATACTATGAAACACTAAAGAATAATGTAGAATCTGTAAAACACTGCATAACATGGATAAACTTGGAGGATATTATGCTGAGTGAAATAAATTAATCACAGAAGGACAAATATTGTATTAATCCACTATTGTAAAAAGTCAAGTAAAGGTTTATACATGGAAGGAAACTCTTTGTTGGTTACCAAAGATGGAAGGGAAAGAGAGGAAAAGTTCCTAGAGAGGTTGGGGAAAAAAAATTATATATAGAGAGAAAAACCAAACATTATTAATGGTTATTAGGGGTAGGAGGGAGGGGAAAAAGCGAAGCTTTTGGTTATGAGGCACTGAGTTTATGTTAATGGTGGTGGAGTATTTTGGAAAATATGAATGAAAAATGTCATCAATGTCCCTGAGCTATAAATCTAGAAGTTGTTATGTTGGCAAACGTCCAGTAGTGTATGTTTTTACCACAATAAAAGTGAAAAATAAATAAATTATATATATATATGTATATGTATATGTACACATATACATATATTTAATACAGAGCCTGTTGTTAACACACTCCAATAAAACTACAAATAAACAGCTTACAGGCTTTAAGCATAAGCTATTATAATAATGACACGTAAGTCTAAAACCAAAAAAAAAAACAAACTCAATGCCATCGAGTCAATTCCGATAGCAACTCACTTTGGATATCTGAGGTGGTAAATCTTTACAGAAGCTGATTGCCCAGTCTTCCTTCTTCAGAGTGGCCAGTGAGTTTGAACCGCCAACCTTCTGGTTAGACGTAAAATGCCTTCAACACTACACCACCAGAGCTCTTCATAATTCTAGATTTCCCCCTTATTTTAGATTGTTTCAGAAACTAAGCATTCTGCTAAAATTATTTAAATAAAATTATAGTAAAAATGTTTTTTATTAATTTATTTCAAAATAATTACTTAATATGTGTCTAAATAGAATTGTCTTAAAAATACTAAGCTAATTTTAGTAGTAGTATCTTTTAAGCATATAAAACACATTTACCTGATTTGACATGAGTGTGGAAACACAGTTATAAAAAGCATCTACTTTTTCAGGGGTAATGCCCTCTAATGACTCCTTCTTGGTAAACAGACTTATAACCTTTGGATACCATGTATTCATTATCTTCTCTTCTGCCTTTTTAGCTTGTATTGATAGATCATTTTTCAGTGATTCACAATCAATTGGACCTTTAGCTCTTGTTATCAGAAAAAGAAAATGATTTGAAGCAAATGTTAGATACTGGTCTTCATACACTATTGTTGAAACAAGATAAATTTTTTAACTGCAAAATCTAAATGAAGATTTTGAAGATTTACCAAAGTTTTAAAAATTATACAGTAAAAATATAAAGACTTGAGCAAAGAAACATATGATTCTTAAATGTTAACTAATAAAATGGGAATTTTACCTAATTCCTGTTAAATCCAGCAGAACTGTATTGGCAAAGGTTGTATAACCAAGCTCCAGTAATATTTTCATGGTGGGATGAACAATATGCAAATTAGACAATATTTGATTTCTTGCCTGCATATAGCTAGAATGCCATGGATTAGAATAGTCCAAGCCTCTGGAAAAGCAAAGCATATCAAACAAGAATAAAACTATAAACCCTAAGTTTTAAGAAATAACATTATGACATGGAATTAGTATTAAAGTGAAAAAACTGAGGATTGGAAAGAGGGGAAAAATGGACAGCAAAGGAACCATAGAAAATAAATAGTTAATAAAAACACATCAAGATCCCAAAAGTGCATTATTTTTAGAGAGAACAAACCTAAATTGTGCGTAAAGCAGGTTAATGGAGCCAGGTGTGAGTGGCCTGCTTACTAGCTTCCACTGTGCTCTGGCTCAGTTACCCTGGGTTACACAAAAAGAACACAATCTTAAGACTGGGAGAAGGAATGGAGAAATCTGCCTGGTATGCAAAGCAGCTTACTAAAGGCCAAGTATAGCTATACATTCATAAACATTCTCCTACTTATGTAAGAAGGGAGCGCTGGTGGCATACCTCCTAAGGCATTTGACTGCTAACCAGAAGGCCCGCGGTTCAAACCCACCAGCCACTCCTCGGCAGGAAAGTTGGGCAATCTACTTCCGTAGTGATACCACCTCAGAAACCCAAGGAGGGGTCGTTATGAATCAGATCCGACTTGATGGCAGTGGGTTTACTTTATGTAAGAAGCAACTAGACAAGCACAGTGTAGAGGATACCTTTGGAGAAGTGTGTAGAATTGGTTTTTTGGTGGTTTTTTTTTTTTTTTTTAGATATTTTCAAAATATCTTTGAACATCACAATTTTAGACTACAGTGTAAGATCAATTTATTTTCAATCTGTTATTAAAAACTACATGAAGGTTCAGGACATTAGTCTAATGGGGCAACTCAGTCAACTGGCACCCCAAAGTTCATGTTCTCCATCCTAGCCAAGCAGGTAGTGTCTGGGTTCTTAAAAACTTGCGAGCAGCCATGTAAGGCACAACTACTGATTCCTAGTCATCAGGAGCAAAAAAGAAGGAAATCAAAGCCTCAAAGAAGAAACTAGACTACAGGGCTAATATCCTACATGAGCCATGACCCTGAGACCAGCATTAGATGGTGTCTCACTACGACCACCAACTGTTCTGATTAGGCCCATAAGAAATGGACTCAGATAGTTGTAAATGTATAAATGGAAAATAAATGAATAAATTCCCACGGGGAAAAGAGGGGAAGGAGCTCCCCTCCTCCACTGCTTTCTGTTGAATTCCTTTAGGTAATTTGTAAATTCTTCATCTTTCTAAAAAGTATGTAAATGTAATTGCAGGTAATTGAAGGAGCTTAGCAAGAATTCAGGTGGCCCCACCCTATCTGCAGGCCAGTAGGATAAGTAAATTAACAATTATGTTTAAAATATGAATGTACTGATTGTACCCCTTACCCAATAATGGTTAAGATATCGTTCAGTCTTTGCAATTTCTTTAGCATTCTTATTAATGTTCACTCAATAATAAAAGTTTTCTCTCTCTTCTATTTTTGTGGAGAGGTTTTCAGGGTTAGGAGTAGATTTTGTTGTTAATAACTTTTCCCCAACAGAAAATGGTATAAAAACATGGAACAGAAGTCAAATTCTTAAAAATTCCACACTTACAAGACCAACTGAGATGAGAGGACTCCCTGAAACTGAGACTGTTGCCCTGAGATATTCTTTAAACCTTTAACGGAAACAGTCCTGAGGACACCTTTTAGCAAAATAACAGAGTGGCACACAAAGTAATGGATGTTCACCACGAATACAGTTGTTATTGTGTTGTTGTTATGTGCCATCGGGTCGGACCCAACTCATAGCGACCCCTCCTTGGGCTTCTGAAGCAGTATCTCTATGGAAGCAGATTGCCCCATATTCCTTCCGAGGAGTAGCTGGTGGGTTTGAACCACCAGCCTTCTGGTTAGCAGTCAAGTGCCTTAGGCACTAAGCTACCAGAGCTCCCACAAATACAGTACTCCAGTAAAAAATCATCTATATGAGAGCAAAGGTCAATAATCACTCTAAAGCAAAGATGAGAAGATAAAGGCAGACAGGGAAACTAGAGCTCTGGAAATGAGACAATCAGAATGCAATTAAAGAGAATGTTGACACATAGTGAAAAATGTAACTAATGTCTGAACATTTTGTGTAAAAATTGTCAAATGGGAACATAATTTGTTGTGTAAACTTATATCAAAAACACAATAAAACATTTAAAAAAGAAAACTATGTGACTTATTGTATTTAAAATAATTTACTCACAAAGGGGATTCAGGTAAAGGGCCTCCTTCATCTTTAAGCCATTTAACTGAAGGTTTCACAAGAACACTCCGCACTAAAATACACATATAAATACATACTTCTTGAAAATATTTGCAAAATCTATTTTTATCAAAGTTTTTGACTTTTAATATTGGATGGTATAGTTTACTGTTCATTTAAATAAGAAAAAATATCTTTTATTTAAAACTAAATCATACTTTTGGTAATATTTTGGCCTTACTTTGGAAGTAAATTCAGATTTAGTAAAGTTTTAATAAATTCTCAGTTTGTAGTGTTATATCTACTCAAAGATAACTAGTGTGGTCATTTAAGAAAATATATTCCAGTAAAAACTGTATAGGTCAAACACCTAATAAATCACCCTGGCAGTTCAAACCCACCAGCCACTCCCTGGAAGGAAGACTGGGCAATCTATTTCTGTAGAGATACTGCCTCAGAAACCCAAGGATGGGTCGCTATGAGTCGAATCGACTCGATGGCAGTGAGTTTAGTTTTAGTTTCAGTACATGTTGTTGTTGTTGTTGTTAAGTGCCGTCGAGTCGTTTCCGACTCATAGCGACCCCATGCACAGCAGAACGAAACACTGCCCGATCCCGCGTACATGTATTAGTGTATATATATATATACTACATATATACTACCCCATAAATGAATAATGAATAGTATAGCTGCAACTGTAAAGACAAAGCAAAACACATTTTTTAAAAAAAAAAATCTATAAACTAATAAGCACACAAAATTACACAGTGCTCATAAATTACATTTTGACTAGATTATAGACTCAAAAGAAAACTTTTAAATAAAAATCTTATCTAAGGAATATACAGTGTTAATTTACTTCATTATTGTGTTTATTGCTACTTCAATATGGACAGTGGAAAAAAAAGCAAATATGTCTTAGTTATCTACTGTTGTAAGAGAAATATCACAAATGGATGACTTTAACAAACATAAGTTAATTTTCTCAGTTTAGGAGGCTGCAAGTCTGAATTCAGCACTGGCTCTAGGCTTTCTCTCTCTGTGGATGCTGGAGGAAAGTCCTATTCTCTTCAGCTTCTGCCTCCTGGTCTCTTGGAGATCTCCTTGTGTCTTGGCCTCTATCTCACCCTATCTCTCCTCCTAACTTGCTTGTTTAATCTCTATTATTTGCAGTATCTCTACAAAAGTAGATTGCCCAGTCTTCCTTCTGAGGAGTGGCTGGTGGGTTTGAACCTCCAGCCTTCGGTTATCAGTCAAAATGACTTAGGCACTGGTCCACCAGAGCTCCGATCTTGCCTGTTTAATCTCTTTTGTATTTCAAAACAGATTGTCAAAAAATACACCCTACACTAGTCTTGTTTCAACACAAAAAGACAACCAATTCCCAAATGGGATTCTAACCACAGGCATGAAGGTTAGGATTTACAACCTGGCATATTTTGGGGGAACACGGTTCAATCCATAACAATAGGTTAGAGAAATTTTGCACATATCAAATGCTGTTGTTGCTAGGTGTCTGTGGTGGTTAAGTTTGTGGGTCAACTTGGCTAGGCCTGGTTGAGTGGCTGGGCAGCTGAATGTAGTTATTCTTCATGGTGAGACTGGTAATTAACTCCATGGTAGAATCTATTGGAGCAGCTGAGTAACTGCTTTGTTTATGTGGTCTGCTTCCCATATGTAAGAAACAGTTTTGGGAATGGTCTCTAGCTTATGGCACGCTTGAACCCTGCATGTGGCCATGTCATTGTTTAGCAGCCTACCGTACCGACTTTGAGACTTTCAATGGACTTGAATTAATGGCCTGCCATGTGGTTTTCGTAACATCAGGACTGTGCCATTTTATTGGGCTTGTTAGTCTCAGCAGTCAGTAGCTGCTTGAGTGAAGAGATGCCTCTAGCTCCACTGGGCCGGGAGCAAGAGGCAGAGCTGAAGCCCAAGGTCAAGGGGCTTTCACCCAGCCCCTAGAGCCTGGCACGTTGAACTCGGACTTCTAGCCTCCCCAAGTGTAAGAGAATAAACTCCTGTTTGTTTAAGCCATCCCATTTGTGGTATACGCGTGTCAGAGCAGCACTAGGTTACCAACGCAGTGTCCTCATATGAACACCATGATAAATGCTACTTACCCAAATATCTCTTCATGCTATTTTCAAAGTCACTTGAGACCTCATTTATGAGACTTTCAACAAGTTCTTCTCTTTCTTTTCCTTCTTTTAAAGACTCGGGTATCAGCATTAACATGTTATCCAGCCATTCCTGCTGAATAGGTACTATAGGACTACTTTCTACACATCGCTTCAAATACATATAGTTGATCTGGGAATGAAATAAGAAAAATTAAATACTGTACGTGGTATAGCTTTCTAACGTGATTGCTGAGGTCTATCTTCTCAGAACATGACTAATAACTTTACTGTTTTCAGAATTACAATTTTTAGCCAAAAATATGATCTACAAAGAAACTATTTCCTTTTTTAAAAATAATATCTCATCAAATTAATAGTCTTAGCATTTTCTTCAATTTCTTAAGGCAAACAAACATCCTTTATCTAACTTTTCATTGTTTCATTCAACAAATACACATTAATTCAACAAATATTCAGACATTGTTCTCAAGACAGAAGATATAGTAGTATATATAGTAAACAAAACTAAGTCTCTAAGAGTCTCATATACTGCTGATGGGACTGTAAAATGGTACAGTCACTATGGAAAACAGTATGACATTTCCTTAAAAAACTGAAGATAGAAATCTCATTTGATCTAGCAATTCCATTACTAGGAATATATCCTAAAAAGGTGAGAGCCAGAACACGAATAGACATATGCACACCCATGTTCATCACAGCACAATTCACTATAGCAAAGAGATGTAAACAACCTAAATGCCCATCAACAGACGAATGGATAATCCAACTATGGTACATTCACACAATGGAATACTATGTAACATTAAAGGATAATGAAGAATACATGAATCATCTCATATGTGGGTGAATTTGAAGGACATTATGCTGAGTGAAATAAGTCAATCACAGAAGGACAGATACTGTATGAGTCCATTATTGTAAAAACTCAAGGAAAGGTTTATGCAGGGAAGGAAACTCACTTTGTTGGTTACCAGAGATGGGAGGGAAGGGAAGGAAAAATTTCAGACTAGTTGGGGATCACATGTTTATTTGAGTGAGGGGAGGGGGTGGTATGGAAAGAGTCCGTGACCAGCATGGTAACAGTGGGGAAAGGGAGGACACAGAAACATGCACAAAAGGTATAGACAACAGAGGCAAATACTATCCCATGTGCAATAATGCATTACCAGGGGCAGCAAACACTAGACTATGAGTAAATGCATAGGCAGGTGAGATTAGGTAGGGGTAGGCGAACAGGAATATACTCAAGACCAAAGAGAGATTTGGCTGAAGATAATCATACATATGTACTTGTACTATCAAATTATCAACATACATTACAGAAGTAATAGAGGACAAGGTTGGAATAGCTTCTCAGAGAAAACCAAACACCTTTAGGGAAAGAATCACCAGGCTTGTGGGCTCAGAGCATAGTCTCGGGGGCCATCATGCTCAGTTGGCACAGCACAGTACATAAAAATCTTGTTCTATATCCTACTCTGGTGAGTAGCAACTGGGGTCTTAAAAGCTTTTGAGCTGCCATCTAAGATGCAACTATTGGTCTCTTCTCGTCTGGAGCAAAGAAGAGTGAAGAAAATCAAAGTCATTTGGAAACAATTAGTCCAAAGATATGATGGACCATAAGGACCTCAGCCTTCATGACCCTGAGACCAGTAATTCTGCTCATTTTTGTGAAGAACTAGATGATGCCTGGCTACTGATGCCAACCACTCAAAAAGGGATCAAAACTGGAAATCCTGGAGAGAGTGAGAAAAAAAATGTGGAACAAAATTCAAAAACACAAAAATGAGCAGAATTACTGGTCAGATAGAAACTGGTGGAACCCCCAAGACTATGGCCCCAGGTTATCCTTCCAGCCTAGAAATGGATTCACTTCCATGGATCGGCTCTCACCCTAACAGCAGAAAGACCGACATGCAGAACACCTACCCCAGGAAGATCCACCCACCTACCCTAGGGAGATGCATCCCTTAGATCAATCAGCCATAAGACATCAGAGTGGCAGCATTCACATAAAGGGAAAGGTAGACAGACAGGAATGCACAGAGAAGAAGGGCACAGGGAAGGGGTAGTCACAGGGAGGAGTGGGGAAGAAAGATTTTTATGGTTGAGGATTGTAATCAGGGCCATGAAATCAAATGTGCATGAATTGTTGAGAGTAAAACAAATCTGCTTTGTAAATATGCACCCAAATCACAATAAAATATATTTCCTAAGTGGTATCTCTACAGAAGTAAATTGCCCAATCTTTCTTCCAAGAAGTGGCTGGTAGGTTTGAACCACAGCCTTCTGGTTAGCAGTCAAATGCCTTAGGTACTATGCCTCCAGAGCTCTTCCCATATATATATATATATATATATCTCCTCTGGATTTGGCAATTAATGGTCAATGGTGGTGACATTAATGGTAAAATGATGGAGCTTCTACAAGCAAAACTGCCAAGAGCAGTGGATTCAGGAGTGAATGATTGTTTTCACATCTGGCTCCCTATTTTAGTTTATGAGTCACTAGGAGGTGAGAACTGACAAATATGTCTTATGATTCTCCCAGACTCACAATAAATTTTTATAAATGTTCTGAGCTTGTTTTGTATTAGTTATACTTAATAAAGAACTTAATAAAGAACTGTGTACACACAGTTAAAGTCTCCAGAAAAATTGGGAAGCAAAGCAAGGGAAGGAGAAAGAAAGGTATTTAAAACAAACAAAAAACCTTTGAAACAAGGCTCTTCCAAGTACCTTCTATGCACATGATAGGATCCTTCTCAGCTCACTATCCCCAAAGGGAACTGTGAGGGACTTTGAAAACATGTACCTCTGGAAGCATGCTTCCTCTTCTGTGTAACCAGTTCCATAAATGTCTATCTCCTTTGCCATTAAATATGTTACATGTTATATCTTTCCACCAATCACATTACAGCCTCAGGCTGTCATTCATGCAGTCAATGCCTTCTTCTTTTTAAATCTCTAGTACCTAGCATGTGGTTAACACGCAATAGATTCTGAATAAGTATTTGTTGAGTGGCTAAATAAGCCACTGCCATTGAGTAGATGCCAACTCATAATGACCCTACAGGACAGAGCAGAACTGCCACATAGGGTTTCCAAGGCTGTAAATCTTTACAAAAGACACTGTCTCATCTTTTTCCCTCAGAGAGGCTGGTGGGCTGGAACTGCAGACCTTTTGGTTAGCAGTCAAACACATTAACCACTATGCCACCAGAAGTCCTGAGTGAATAAATAGCAATTATTATATCAAACCCTTGCTCTAAAAGAAAATAAGAAAATGTACTTTCTTTATAATGGCCACTTTGAATATTTCTTTTTTTAGTAGTTTGAAGTAAGTAAAACATTTATGCAACTAATACTCAAATAATGAATTGCAAGAAAAATATTAACTCAAAACCCATAATGTCCTCCATAACATGTTTGTTCCCCTTGATAGAGAAAACAAAAACCCCAGTTTTCAAATGTCTGCCTTTTATAGAATGGGCCTTAGCAGGTTGTCTTAGAAGGAACTACAATGAACATTTTCAAAACAAGAAACATAAAAAATTGAACTCACTCCTTTTTTTTTAATTTCACTGGCCATCTGTCAAAAACAAACAAGACACAATTAAATCAGAGAGAAAAATAAGTATAAATAGTTTAAAATATATCTATTTCATTTTAAAATATTAATTATATTGAAATTAACATAAAATAATTAAGAATTAAAAGGTAAAAGGACAAACTTTTTAAAGAGAAAATTTAACTTACAGTTGAAGGATAATCTGACTCTGGTAATGAAGGTATTCTTGTATACAATGTCTTGTCTAAATTTTTTTTGGCTCCATCAATTCTGAAATTGATAGAAAAGTATATGACTCTCTTTAAGATAACATTAGAACGTATTATTAAACATTATAATTTGTACATTTTATCTACTCCACTAAAAGATATTCAAGAATGTTTTTATGTTACAGAATTTTCTGTAAGAAACAAATTCCAGTAACTATTATTAGTGAGAACTTAATTTTCAAATTATTCAAATGCCTTAGGCACTGTGCCACCAGAGCTCCTTGTACTTACCATCATCTGACATTATATGTTGGTTATTTTTTGTCTCCCTATCTTTGCATATAAGAGAGCAGGCTGTTTTTTCATTGCTGTATCCCCAATGCCTAGAACAGTGCCTGGCACATAGTAGGTGTTCAATAGTGAGTCTTGAATAAATGACTTTATCATCCATAAAATATAATTTCTTCTGTAAATAAAGTTGCATCACAGTATATAATTTATTCATCTATCAAAAAATATGTATTGAATACCCATATTATGCAAGACATAATAAGGTTACACAAGTATAACAGCAACAATGCTTAAGGAATTTATAAACTGATAGGGTGAAAAGATAAAACAAGAATGCCGTGAATCCTGGTGGTTCGGAGGAGGGACAAGTTTATTTCCACTCCAGGAGTGTCTGGGAAGACGACATGAATACATGTAATTCAATGCAATGAAGCTTAAATGAAGGAGAGAATTTCAGGTGGAGATATGGTTATCCTGAGCAGACGGAAAAAACAAACATCCTGAGACAGAACAGGAGCTCAAAATATATCAGTTGAATAAATGACCAGAATAGTGGATTTGGAAAAGCTCTCACACGTCTACTTCAGTATCTCACCTGATGCATGCATACTCTCAATAATACCAAGTTGTACCTCTTGCACGGGGAAGGATGGCAAGTGGGGTAGGAGGGTCATCACTTTCTGAGGCAATACAATTTGTTGTCCACTAGCTCATATGGTGAGAATCAAAATTTTTATACTGAGTTGTATACTTGTATCTACTATTCCATAG
This sequence comes from Orycteropus afer afer, assembly GCF_000298275.1. Classification (NCBI taxonomy): domain Eukaryota; kingdom Metazoa; phylum Chordata; class Mammalia; order Tubulidentata; family Orycteropodidae; genus Orycteropus; species Orycteropus afer. The sequence continues at coordinate 7,323,740 of NW_006921628.1, forward strand.
AGCTATATAGAAAAAGTTTTTCTTCTGTGCTACTTCTTCAAAAACTTAATATCGATGCAGTTTCTTCAACTATTCCTGTCAATAAGAGCTACCCTTGAGCTCTGGTGGCACAGTGCTTAAGGTACTTGACTGCTAACCACAAGGCTGGTGGTTCAAACCCACCTTGGGCAATCTACTTCCATAGAGATATCGCCTTGGACACCCAAGAAGGGGTCCCTATGAGTCAGAAATGACTTGATGGCAGTGAGTTTGGTTTTGGTTTTTATGGCAAGCTTATTGTGTTTTAAGTGTTGGATTAATATCTTTCTATGCATATATTTCATTTAACTCTTACAACATCCCTAAGAGGCAAACACTATTCTTACCACCGTATTACAGAAAACCAAAACCAAACCAAACTCACTGTCATCGAGTCGATTTGACTCACAACCCCTCCTTGCGTTTCCGAGGCAGTATCTCTATGGAAGTAGATTGCCCAATCTTCCTTCTGAGGAGTGGCTGGTGGGTTTGAACCACCAGCCTTCTGGTAAGCAGTCAAATGCCTTAGGCACTACACCACCAGAGCTCCCATATTACAGATAAAAAAGTGAATATAAGTAGGTTATGTGACTTGATCAAATTCATATGGCTAATAAGCTGTAGAGATGAGATATGAACTCAGGCTTGTCCAATGCCAGTCTATATTCTCACTCATTGAATCAGCTTCATTCAAATGATATGGTTTCAATTTGCTATCTTAGCCAATCTCCTCTGTAATCATTCTGGTTTATCAATGACCCTCTTAAAGTATACTCCCAGAATTCCTGTTTTATTCAACTAGTACAGAGTAAAGAGTTTTCTTTCCCATTTGCAGATATTCTGCATTCACTAACACAGGCTAAGAATGAATTAGCTTTTTTTGAGTAGCTTCATTTTTATAGTGTATGTTACTGAGCTTGTACTAAACTAAAATCCCTAAGAATTTTTCACACGCAGTGGACCAGGAAATATGCCTGGAATACCTTCCTGCTCTTTTGTTAATCTTTAAGGCCCAGTAAGATCTTCCCTTATCCATCATGTCTCCTTGAATAACCCAGCTCTTGTGATCGCTTCTTTTAAAGAACTTGCCTTAGACTTTGTTACATAACTGGCACTGATTGTAGGGTGAATAATACAATGATCTCAACATAAAAATACTACCCCAAGCTGTTTCTATAAATGCCACCCTTTAATGGCCTAATATTAGCTACAATTTCTAGAGTCTGTTTTTGCCACTGGCTATAAATAAAAAGAGCTAAGAAGACTGTAAGAGTGGGCCTTTTTTTCCACCAAGATGGCAGAATAGGCAGACAAGCTACATAGCCCTTTTGCAACAAAAAAATGAGAAACAAACTGAAACAGATACAGAAGATAATCCTGGAACTCTGAAGGGAAAGTTGAAGAAGGAGATTAAATACCAACTAGTAGAAGAATCTGAATGGAAAAAATGAATAAGGAGACAAATGGAACTACAAATTGCTGGCTGTCCTGAGGGCACAGCCATTTCGAATATTTGCAAGTAGCATTCTGATCTGGGCAGCAACCTAAGAATAGGCTCTACTTGCCAAGGACAGCACGGGAAACCACAATGGAGGCTGACAACTGTGATATTCCCTTTGTTGCTTTTATTCCCCACACCATCTTGGTGAACAGAGGTGTGGCCATCCCCCTCCTCCATCCACCTTCTTGACCAGCAGGAATTCTGTCCTAGTCTGTGCCCTGAAAGAGCCTGGATGCCCTGCCCCACATCCACAGTTTTGTTTTTATTTCTTTGTTTTTAAATGATTTTTTTTTTCTTCCTCCTTTCTTCTTCTTTTTTTTTTTTTCTCTTCTCTTTTCCTGGTTTCTGTTTTTCCTTTTGCAGTTTTCCTATTTTTTCTTTATTTTTCTTTTACTAGGAGCTCTGGTGGCATAGTGCCTAAGGCATGTGACTGCTAATCAGAAGGCTGGCAGTTCAAACACACCAGCCACTCCTTGGAAGGAAGACTGGGAAATCTACTTCTGTAGAGACACCACATCAGAAACCCAGGGAAGGGTCACTATGAGTCAGAACCAACTCACTAGCAGTGAGGGTTTTTTTTTATTATTATTCTTTTATTATTATTCTTCTCTCTCATTTCTCTCTCCCCAGATATTGTGGCATTTTGTCCCTCTCTTTTTCTCATTATCTTTTTAAAGTGTATTTTTAAACTTTTTCTTCTCATTGCTTTAGCTCTTTATTTTTCTTTTTGCAATTGTTACTGCTTGTTTATGCAGTTTGTGTTTTTTGTTCTCCTGTTTTTGTTTTATTGTTTTGTTTTATTTATTTATTTATTTTGTCTATCTAAGTAGGAGACGGCAAGTGTTCCCACACCACCCAAACATATCTGCACCTCCTGTAGCCCAACCCACCAAGTGAAGGCCAACACATGTTTCTGCACCAACTGACCAATGATAAATGGTGGCTAATACCAGCTCAACTTACCCTCTACAGCTCTTTACAAACAGCTAATCGTGATCTGTGCACACACTCTCATTCTCTATCGTACCCACCCAGAGAAAGGTGATGAATGCCTAAGTGCTACCAACTAACACACAGAGAAGCAGAGTACCCTGCTCATGTAGATATATCAAAACAAAAACAAGAAGAAGGAAAAATCTTGGGTGAATCACACCAACATACAACCACCAATTAAATACAAATACAACAACATGACAGTGTCTAAGAGACAAATGACCACCCCAGTCCATACAAAACAACAATATAAAGTAGCACAAACAAGGGACCAGGATGCAGACCCTGAAAACATCCTTGAGGAAGAATCAGAACTGAAACTCCCTGATAAGGAATTCAAAAGAATTATATTTAGAGGAGTTCTGGTAAGATGGCAGAATAGGCAGACAGATTGCACAGACCCTCTTCAACAAAGAAAAAGGGAACCAATTAACACAGATACAGAAGATAATCCTAGACCCCTGAGCCTTGAAGGGAAGGATGTAGAAGTGGATTAAACTCCAACTAGCAGAAGAATTTGCATGAAAACACCAAAAAAGGAGACATATGGAGCTGTGGTCTGGCAGCGATCCTAATGGCACAGACAGCTTGGATATTGCCGAGTGGTGGTAGGACCTAAGAATTAACCTGAAAATTGGCCCTGCTAGCCAGGTACTGAACAGAGGACTGCTCTGCTGGCTGGGGAAAAAAAGGGGAAGCAGTGAAGAGGAAAATAGGCTGAGATGTGGACTTTTGTTTGTCTGGAGGGTGCAGCCATTTTGAATGCTTACAAGCAGCTTGAACATTTGGGATATGTAAAGTGAGAGCATTCTCCTAGATTCCAGGGACTTAAGAACAGGTTCCACTAGCTGGGAACTCCAAAGACATTCTGGACCCAGACAACTTGAAAGTGCAACGTTCCCCTTATTACTATAATACCCCACACGGAGGTGCAGCTATCCCTCACTCTCATGAACTTTCTGGGCCAGCAGGAATTCCATACCAGTCTGTGTGCTCAGAGCCAGGGTGCCCAGCCCTGCCCTGCCTGGATTTTTTTTTTTTTTTTTCTTTTTCTGTTTTTTGCTTTGTTTGTTTTTGTCTGTTTTAAAACTAATAATATTATTATTATTACTTTTGTCCTTTTTACTATTATTCTTTATTCTTCCCCTTCCAGGTCCTAGTTGTCAGCTTTTTTTCTTTTCCCAGTTCCTGGTTGCAATTTTTTTATTCCTTCTCATGGTTAACCCCATTCCTTGTTTTCCCCATTTTTTTCTTCATTATTCTCCTTCTCTACCTTTTTTCTCTTATTGCCCTCTCCACAGATAGTGCAGGGTTTTTTTTTTGTCTGTTTGTTCCTTCTTTTTACCTTTTTTCTTTTTTTGGTTACTGTTGCTGTGTGATTACATGATGTGTATTTTTTTGTGCTTTTATTTTTTTGATGGTTATTCAATTGTTCTTTTTGTCTAATCGAGTGGAAGACAGCAACAGTCCCCATAGGACACAACTATACCCACACCTCTTACACCTTCACTTACTGAGTGAGAGCCACCAATTTCTTCTCCAACAATGGGCCAATGATAAACAACCACCAAGAAGAGCCTGACTCACCATTGGCTGCTCTTCACAAACCGTTAACAGAGATCTAAATACAACAATGCCACAATGTCTTGGAGAAAACAGAGCATCACAGTCCACACAAAGAAGCAAGATAAAGTGGCAGAAACAAGGGAACAAGATACAGACCCAGAACATATCCCTGAGGAGGAAGGAGTATTAGAACTCTCTGATAAGAAATTCAGAAGAATTATATTTAAGAATCTTCAAAGGATTAAGAGACAGACCAAGGAAAATAAAGAAAAAAAAAAAAAAAACTAGAAAAATTTTGGAAGAAAATACAAGAACAAAATGGGAAAATAAATGAAAAATTAGAAATGATTCTAAAATTACAGATAGAAATTCAGAAGATTAATACTAAATTGTCAGAAAGAGATAACACATTGAAAGGGCAAAGGAGTAGAATTGATGCAATGGAAGACAGAATTAATGAGATGGAAGAAAAATACCTGAATACTTCTTTGAAAAGGGATCAGTCAGAAAAAAGATCAAAACAAAATGAAGAAAGCCTAAGGCTCATGTGGGATACCCTCAAAAGGAATAATCTATGTGTCACTGGAATTCCAGAACAGGAAAAGAATAATAAAACGACTGACAAAATTGTCTAAGATTTCTTGGAGAAGAACTTCCCTGGTATGATGAAAGATGAGAATATATCCATTCAGGAAGTCCAATGAACCCCAAACAGGATAGACCCCAAAGAAAATCACCAAGACATATCATCATCAAACTCATCAAAATCAAAGACAAAGACAGAATCCT
>NW_006921628.1:7346279-7354817 GCF_000298275.1 Orycteropus afer afer
CATTATGCTGAATGAAATAAGTCAATCACAGAAGGACAAATATTGTATTAGTCTGTTATTGTAAAAGTCAAGGAAAGGTTTATCTATGGAAGGAAATTTTCTTTGTGGTTACCAGGGGTGGGAGGGGAGAGGTAGGAACACTGTTATATAGGTAGAGATAAGTATTGATTTGGGTGAAGAGATGTGAGTGATCAACATGGTGGCACTGAGGAAGATGAAGACATAGAGAGGTGCACGGGAAGTACAGACAACAAAGATGAACCCTTTTACAGTACTACGTTGTGAGTGAAGGCAAGCATTGGTATACAGGTGGAAAGATGGGTGGACAGGCTGAACTATTAGGCATGTCTATGTAGCCGGGAGTGTACCCAAGACCATGTATAGGGTTGGCAGACAGTGGTCCTGTAAGTGTACTTGTATGATCTATAAGAATTCCCAGGTGTATAATAGAGCTGACAAGGGACAAGGTTGTACTCACTTCTTGGTCACAGCCAGCTAAGCAGACAGACCAAGCAGTTGAACCAGTGGGCTCGGGACCATAGTCACAGGGGACATTGAGTTCAACTGGCATAAAATACTACATAAAACATTGTTCCACCTCCTACTTCGGCAAGTAGTGACTGGGATTTTTAAAGTTTGCAAGCAGCCATCTAGATGCAACAATGGGTCTCTCCTCATCCAGAGCAAAGAAGAATGAAGAAAACCAAAGATTCATGAAAACAATTAGTCCTGGCATCTGCTACACCATGTGATCTGCAGCCTATAAGACTATGAGACCAGAACTAGATGGTGCCCGGCTACCACTGTCAACCACTCAGAGGGGGATCTATGGAAGAGATCCTGGATAGAGAGGGAGAACAACGTGGAACAAAACTCAAAATCATTTGGGGAAAAAAAAGGGAGGGGGGACCAAGTTTGTTGGTCTGATAGAGCCTGGTGGAACAATGGCCCCTAGCTGCCCTTCAGGTCTGAAATTGAACCCACACCTGTAGCTTCCAGTAAAACAAAAGACAGCCACAAGAGTTGAACATGTACCTGAGGCAGATACACTCCTTGAAGAGAACAATCATGGGAGAAAGAAGGGCTATGTATGCTCAGGGGGCAGGAGTGCATGGAGGGATGGACACAGGGAAGAGGTAACTATTGGGAGGAAGTGGGAGGGGAGCTATTGCATTGGGGTAAATTGTAGTCAATGTCAAAATGTATGTGAACTGCTATATGGAAAGTGAATTTGCTCTGTAAATTTTCACCCAAATGACAATTTAAAAAAAAAAAAAATTATTTGATTACCCCCCCATAAAAGGTAAATTTTGCAAAAATTTAAATTATTAAATTGGCAACAATATGATCATCGATAATGTAAAAGACAATAAAAATTAGGCAGAAAAATGTTTAAAATGAGGCAGACCAAGAAGAGAAAGGAGACAGGAAGCAAAAAGAACTACACCAGAGAGGAGCTCCTCATTTTACAGTTTAAGGTTGGGTTGGACTTTCCTAAATGAGAGCCATGTCTTTTTCTTATTTATCCCAGAGTGCAGCAGAGACAGGTACCTAGGAAATTCTCAGTAGTTGTTTGTTGAATTGAACTGAACCATGCACAACCTTTGACAGTTGATACCTAAATTAGTTTTAATTTTTATTAAGTGATGAGGATGGGGGCTGGATTAGGTTGTATGTTAAATAGAAAACCATTTAAATACAAGTCCTTCTGAGATATTTTACTTTTTGTTCAAGTGAAATGCTATCTGTTGTTGTTGTTAGATGCTGTTGAGTCATCTCTGATTCATAGCGACCTTATATACAACAGAATGTAACATGGCCCAGTCCTGTGCCAGCCTCACTATCCCTGCTACACCTGAGCCTGTCATTGTAGCCACTGTGTCAATCCATCTTGTTGAGAGCCTTCCCCTTTTTTGTTGAGCCTCTACTTTACCAAGCATGGTATCTTTCTCCAGAAAATGGTCCCTTCTGACGACATGACCAAAGTAAGTGAAACGAAGTCTGGCCATTCTTACTTCCAAGGAGCATTCTGGCTGCACTTCTTCCAGGACAGATTTGTTTGTTTTTTTGGCAGTTCATGGTACTTTCAGAATTCTTCACCAACACCACAATTCAAAAGCCCAATGACATGGTTTTACTGTCAGGGATCAGTCTGGTTTGTGAGGAGCCTAAAGAATGTGAACTCTAGAACCAAACTATCTAAGTCCAAACCCCAGCTCTATTGCTTTCTAGCTGTATGACCTCGGGCAAGTTACTTAACTTCTCTGTACCTCAGTTTCCTCATCCATAACATAGAGATAACAATAGTACCTACCTTATAGGGTTGTTGTGAGCAATAAACAAATAGTATAGATAAAGTGATGAGAACAACACATGGCCAGAGTAAGCACTCTATAGTATTTTTCACTACTATGATTATTTTTCAATTGTTTCCCTAATTGAACTTGAAGATGGTAGTTTGTCCCTGAATCAGCCTTCAGAGTTAAGGCTTTTTATGAGAATATGAACTTACCCCTTCAAATGAATTGAGAGCAAGAATTATTTACTGATATGTTACTTACACTAACTGATTAATTGTCTTCTGCTGCTCCTTAGATCTTCTATAGTTGAGCAGCTTACTTTGTGATGGTGTATTCACACCTATGTTTTCTGGTGGATGAACAATAGGGGGTAACTTCAAGTTCAGAGCCTCTTTTTCTGCTGCAATGGCAGCTTTGTTTTCATCTGACATCTTGGTTCCCTACAGATTAAAATACTCTATACTCTGAGGAGAAAAAGTCCATAAATCCATTATTATAAAATAAACTTCGATATATTTATAACTTATCTTACATGTCAATATCAAAAATAAAATTCTTATAGATCTTCCTCCCAAGTATACTAATAGTCTTAAGAACACCAGTTAAGATAAGAAGGAGGATAAGGAGGGATTCTTGTTAGATCTCTACCATCCACTTGCTATGAAGAAATGAACAAGTCACTTTCAGTTGTATCAGTTTCCTTAGGGATTAAATTACAGAAACAGATTAGATGCTCCCTAAATATCCATCCCTAAAATGCAAATCAAATAATAATAATAATAAAGTTAAAAATCCAACTATTAAGGTATATCCCAAAAAGAGCTGATTTTTATAACTATTTATATTTTGAAATACCAAAATTTATACACACACACACACACACACACACACACACACACACAAAACATCTCTCTGGCAAAAATAGGCATACTGAATGCATTGCAAATCAAATTTAAAATGCCATGTAAATACTGAAAACGTAACAGTGGAACCAACTGCATTTCCTGAGGTCCCCACGGAATTTGGAGGTTGACAAACAAAAAAAAAAAAAAAACTTCAATCAAGAAGATTCCCGCTCCTAGCCACCCCCATTGGGTTTCTGAGGCGGTAAACCTTCATGGAAGTAGATAGTCCTGTCTTCCTGCCGCAGAGCAACTGGTCGTTTTGAACCACAAACCTTCTGGTTAGCAGTCAAATGCCTTAGGCAGTATGCCACCAGAGTCCTTGAATTTGGAGACTACTGCCGTGAAAGTGAAGGCATTTCTGCTGGACCCAAATCGCGATGGGCTGCCCTGAAAGAGAGGGGGAAAGTGGAGGACAAGAAAGTACCTGTCTGTTTTTCAGCACTGCCTGGCTACGCAGAGGAGAGGAAAACGTCCAACCAGTTTCTTCTCTGGTGGAAGGAAGGAGGATAAAGAGGGCTGAAACCCTCCTAAACCGGTACCCCACCAGCTCCCACCAAGCAGATAGCGAGGATTGATCTCTGCGCAGAAACAAAGTCGTCGCCACGGAAACTGTCCCGGGCCAAAGGCCGCAGCGGAGGGACATGGAGAAGGTTGCCTAGAGAGGCAGTTGCTGAGCACCGCCCGAGCTGTCACAACAATAATTCATACTCAAGTTAAATGGAGAGTAGATGAGTGAGATTTTTACCTAACAACCTTCCTTTGCAAAGAGGGCTAATGAATCAGGATCTTCAAATTATGGAGAACTCCAAGACTGGAAATTTGGATCAGCTAGAAAATAAATATTTACTGGCTCTCAGAGGAAGATCAAGTTTTCAAGTGTCCACATTGTGACTTCCTCTAAATATTGTAGCTTAGAGTCTTCTACATATGCTATTTGTTTATACAGTACTTTTCTTTCAGGAAATCTTTGGCAAAATTGAATGAGTTAAAGTGTGAATTTATTATTAATAAATAATAATAATAAATTTATTTTTTTTTCAACTTTGGGAATATGCTTGGGGCAAGAAATGTGCTATCGGAGGCTGCACAATGCATATTCCACCCAAATGACATTGTTGTTGTTGTTGTTATTTGTCGTCGAGTTGGATCTGACTCATAGCGATCCCTCCTTGGGTTTCTGTGGCAGTATCACTAAGGAAGTAGATTGACCAACCTTCCTTCCGATGAGTATAGCCTACATAAATACTATGTGCCCAAATAAAATGGGGGAACGAATAAATCCTGGTATGGCATTGATAGCATACTCATTCAACAAATGTTTGAGCACCCCTCTGTGCCAGTAAGGAGCCCTGGTAGTGCAGTAGTTAAAATGCCTGGCTCCTAACCAAAAGGTCCATGGTTTGAACCCACCATGGGTTCATGGCTCCTTGGGAGAAGGATGGGGCAGTCTGTTTCTGTAAAGATTACAGTCTATCGGTCAGTTCTACTCTGTCCTATAGGGTTGATATGAGATAGAATCACTCTTTGACAGAGGGTTTGGTTTTGGTATATGTCAGTCACCACATAAAAATTATTATTTTTATTATTTTAATGAGAGTACTCTGTCTTGTACATAGTGGTACTCTAAAAATACCATCTGAGTGAATAAAACTTTCTGGTAGCTTCTAAAAGCAAACTATTTTTTCGTGAAAAGCAAAATACTTATACGATGGTGTGAGGCCAGAGCTCTCCAATAGGGAAGCAGTAGTATCAGGCTCCCTCACCCTTCCACTTCTACTGCACATATGCTAAGACACAGTTATATAACACCACTGCCGTATTAGGATGATGCAATTCTTATATAACTCACTATAACTATATATAAATTCTTATGTAACTTACACTTGGGCACTATGCCACTATTGTGAGCTAGGCTAGAAAAGAGAGAAGGGGACTTTCCAAGCACCAGCAACAGGGTCCTGCTAAATGCTGTGCAAATAAAAAGCATGTCCCAAGTACCTTTGGCTCCATGAGTATTCTTCCGTCTGCCCTAATCAAGAGTGAACCTCCCCTGCAGATGGTTTCTTGATGTGTCTCTTTGGCTAGGCCAAACTACAAAAACTGGAAGGAGAACAGCAGTCTTTTGTGTCATACACACATCTTCTCCCAGTTTATCAATCAAACACTAATTTAGCTGTCACTGTGAAGGATTTTGCAGATGTAATTCAAGTCCTGAGTCAGTTGGCTTTAATCTAGAGAGATTATCCTGGATGAACCTGACTCAATTACTGGAAGCCTTTTTTTTTTCTCTCTCTCTCTCTCTTTTTTAAATTGTGATTTGGGCAAAAGTTTACAGAGCAAATTCACTTTCCATACAGCAGTTCACACACACACTGTCTCATGACATTCACTACAATTTATCCCAATGCAACAGCTCCCCCCCACTTCCTCGTGTTACCTCTTCCCTGTGTCCATCCCTCCATGCACTCTTGCACCCTGAATTGTCTCCCTGTCCATAAATAGCCCTTCTTTCTCCCATGATTGTTCTCTCCAAGGAGTGTATCTACCTCAGGTAAAAGTTCAACTCATATGCCTGTCTTTTGTTTGGCTAGAAGCCCCAGGTGTGGGTTCAATTCCAGACCTGAAGGGTAGCTAGGGACCATAGTCTCAGTGGTTCCACTAGGCTCGATCAGACCAGCAAACCTGGTCCCCTTTTTTTTGTTGTTTTTTTTTTGCCCTAAGATTTTTAGTTTTGTTCCACATTGTTCTCCCTTTTTTTATCCAGGATCTCCTCCATAGATCCGCCTCTGAGTGGTTGACAGTGGTAGCCAGGCACTATCTAGTTCTTCTGGTCGCATAGTCTACAGGCTGAGGACTGCATTGGAAGCCCTTTTTTAAAAAAAAGTTTTGGGCATTCCCTGACTCAAACTACAAATAGCACTTGGGTCTACAATTGCTCTTCCTTTTCTGAATCGCCACTTATGACAGCCTTGTAATACATCCATTTCTATCTCCATCTTCTACTAGTTTTCCTTCTTGGGTTGAACTCTGACTGATGCAATGTGTATCTCAAAAAAAAAAAAAAAAAAAAAACCAGCTTTATAGAGGTATAATTTACACACTATAAAATTACCCACTTGCGAAGGCGAACATGGATATACGGGTGGATAGATGGGTGGACAGGCTGAACTATTACATATGTCTATGCAGGGGGTAGTGCGCCCAAGAACATGTACAGGGTTGGCAGACATGTTTTTACAAGTGTATTGCTATGTTCTGTAAGAATTCCCAGGTATATACTAGAGCCGACAAGGGACAAAGTTGTAATCACTTCTTGGCCACAGCCAGCTACCCAGACAGAGTGAGTACTTGGACCTGTGAGCTTGGGGCCATAGTCACAGGGGACATCAAGCTCAATTGGCATAACATACTACCCAAAACAATGTTCCACATCTTACTTTGGTGAGTAGTGACTGGGATCTTAAAAGCTTGCAAGCGGCCATCTAGATGCAACGATGGGTCTCTCCTCATCCATAGTAAAGAATGAAGAAAATCAACAATTAGTCCAAACGACTGGTACACCATGTGATCCTCAGCCTATACGACTATGAGACCAGAAGAACTAGATGGTGCCTGGCTACCACTGTCAACCACTCAGAGGGAGATCTATGTAGGAGATCCTGAATAGAGTAGAAGAACAATGTGGAACAAAATTCAAAATCATTAAAAAAAAAAAGGCGGGGGGGGGACCAGGTTTGTTGCTCTGATACAGCCTGGTGGAACCACTGAAACCATGGCCCCTAGCTGTGCTTTAGGTCTGGAACTGAACCCACATCTGTGGCTTGCAGCCAAACAAAAAACAGGCATAAGAGGTAAACATTTACATTAGGTAGATACACTCCTTGGAGAGAACAATCATGGGAAAAAGAAGGGCTGTGTATGCACAGGGAGACATATCAGAGGGCAGGAGTGCATGGAGGGAAGGACACAGGGAAGAGGTAACTATGGGGAGGAAGTGGGAGGGGTGTTGTTGCATTGTGGGAAATTGAAGTCAATGTCATGAGACAAAGTGTATGTGAGCTACTGTATAGAAAGTGAATTTGTTCAGTAAACTTTCACCCAAATCACAATACAAATAAATAAATAATTACCCAGATGCAAGTATACAATTCAGTGATTTTTGGCAAATTTGTACACAATGATAACTGTAACCCAGTGCCACATTTCTATCACCACAGAAAGTTCCTTTGGGCCCATCTGCAAACCCTGCTCCTACCTCCAGTGCCAGGCAACCACCACTGTGTTTTCTGCCTCTATAGATTTCCAGTTTCTGGAAATTTCATATAAATGGAATCATACATTACATAGCCTTGCTCCTGGCTTCTTTCAGACTGATAACCTAGTGGGTATACAATGGTATCTCATTGGACTTTTAATTTGCATTTCCCTATATGATTTACAAATAGATATACTCCCAGTCTGTAGAATGTCTTTTCATTTTCTTAGTGGTGTCTCTTGAATACCAAAAGTTTTTAATTGTGATAAGGTCCAATTTATCTATTTTTCTTTTTATGTAACATGCTTTTGGACTTGTTATCCATGAAAGATAAGGTAATGAAGATTACCTCTTCAAAACTTTTATAGTTTAGATTTTACATTTAGATCTATGTATTTAAATTGTATATATGGTGTGGTGGTTATGTTTGTGTGTCAACTTGGCTGGGCCTGGTTGAGTGACTGGGCAGCTGGTGGTAGTTACTCCCCATGATAAGACTGGCAGTCAGCTCCATGGTGGAATCTACCACAAGCAGCTGAGTAGCTGCCTCGGGTATATGGTATGCTTCCCACATATGTAAGAGGCAGCTTTGGGAACAGTGTCTAGCTTATGGCACACTTGGACCTGCATGTAGCCGTGTCACTGCTCAGGAGCCTGCCATGCTCTGCCGACCTTGGGACTTAAAATAGACTTAAATTAATGGCCTCCCATGTGGTTTGGTAAGATCAGGACTATGCCTTTTTACTTGTCAACCTTGGGCTTCTCAGCCTTAGCAGCCAGCAGCTGTCTGAGTGAAGAAATGCCTCTAGCTCCAATGGGCCAGGAGCAGGAGGCAGAGCTGGACCCCAAGGTTGAGGGGCTTTCACCTGGCCCCTAGTGCCCGGCACACTGAACTTGGACTAAAAGCCTTCAAACTATAAGATAATAAACTGTTTTCTAAGGTCATCCCATTTGTGGTATATTCTTGTCAGAGCGGCACTAGGTAACCAGAACATATGGTATAAGGTACAGACCCAAGGTTTTTTGTTTTTCTTTTGCATATGAATATAAAATTGTTCCAACACCCTTTGTTAGAAAG
>NW_006921628.1:7357552-7377903 GCF_000298275.1 Orycteropus afer afer
GCAGTAATAGGCCTTGGGTTACTGCTGGTAATCCTGCCTTCCCCTTGTAGGGTTAGAGGAGGTCAGAACATGTGGCCTCCTTGTCGTTTTTGCACTCTCACTCATTGATTACTTCTCAGTCTCCTGTCATTCATTAAAAAAAGTATGTATTCTATACCAGGACTTCTCTGAATACTGGAGATTCAGAAGTAAAGAAAACAGGTAAGTTTCTTCCTTCATGGAATTTAAACACATTTGTCTCCTTTACCTCTTCTTGACTTCTACATGTTGGCAAGCCAAGGTTCAGTTCTCAGTTGCTTCCCTTCTCTACCTCAATCTCTCCCCAGGATACCTTATCAATCTATTCAACAAGGGGTCCCTGACCTAGAGGATCCACTCTGGCCCTCCTCTGGCTGTACCCCTATCCACAAGGTGAGCTGACCAAGAGGCCAACAAGGAATGCCTACAGAGTCCATGTGCTCCTCTCAAGGCCCAAGGGGTAGTTTAGACATGTAGGCTGGTGTCCACGAATATCCATATGAGGCCTCCCAAGGTACTGGACAAAAGCAGGGGTGGAAAAAAAGGGGTATGTGTTCAAGGGTTAGGGATTAGCTCTCCTCATGATGCATGTTATGGCTCAGAACTCAGACTACAATATTGTATGATTCCATTTATATGAAATGTACAGAACAGGCAAATCCATAGAGACATAAAGTAGACTAGCAGTTGCCAGAGGGTAAGGGGAAATAGGAAAGGGAAGTAACTTTCTTCTGGGGTAATGAAAATGTTCTAGAATTAGAAATGAAACTTTGCGGAAAAAGTTACTTGGATTGTACATTTTAAAGGAGTGAATTTTATATGTTATATCTCAATTATATATGTGTGTGTGTGTGTGTGTGTGTGTGTATATACATATATATATATCTCAGGAAATAACTTTCAAAACAGTAAAAAAAAAATTTTTTTTAAAGATGAGCCTTGAAGACATTATGCTAAGTAAAAAAAGTCAGACACAAAAGGACAAACATTTCATGATCCCACTTATATGTAAACATCTAGAATAAGCAAATGCAAAGGGACAAAAGGTTACTAGTGGTATGCCAGGGACTGTGAGAGAAGAAAATGGGGAGTTATTGATGAAGGGTCACTGAGTTTCTGTTTGGGGTGATGAAAAACTTTTGGAAATAATGGTGATGGCTGTACCACACAGTAAATGTAATTAGTATCACTGAACCATACATCTAAAAGTGGTTAGAATGGTAAATTCTGTTATACATACTTTTGTAAAATAAAATCTTCTTTAAAAAGAAAAATTCAAGCTACAAAAATTATAAATGCTCTCTTGGGTCAAGGCTCTATAAAAATTTTTTTTTTTTTAAATTAAAACACTAAAATTATATGGAGGCCAATAAGCATTAGAATGTCAAACCATCTTTTTCTGCCCACAATTAAACCATATTTTTATTTTTTTCCTTGAGGAAAAAGAAAATTAAAATTTCACCATAAATACATGCAAAAAATCACAACTTCAATTGCTTTACTTTTAAAGAAAATACAAAACTTCATACCATGGGTAAGAATGTGCTGTAGGATCTGATGGCTGCCTATCTTTCCTGCTTCCTAGTCCCATAACTCACTATGTTCCATCCACAGTAGACCTGAAGAATCTAAAGCAGTGCAGCCTGTTTCCTCCTATGGTAACACACAAGCAAGCCAAGCCAACTCAACATACATAAGCTTTATTAAGCAAAAATAACCTCTCAAGGGGATAGAGAGCAGGCTTACTCCTAAAGGAGGATCAGCCCTGAGCTCTTCTAACTGTTGGCTTTTTATTCTCCTTTAGTAAAGAAGATGGGCTTCCTGGTTCCTGTTGCCACATCTCCCAATGGTGTCCCCCATTACCATTTACGGTTAGCTTTCTGTAATGTCTCCTACTCTAAGGACTAAAATTCAAACTAAACCAAACTCACTGTCATCAAGTTGGTGCTGACTCATAGCAACCCCTCCCTGAGTTTCCAAGCCAATATCTCTACAGAAGTAGATTGCCCAGTCTTCCTTCTGATGAGTGGCTGGTGGGTTTGAACTGCCACCCTTCTGGTTAGCAGTCAAATGCCTTAAACACTACACCACCAGAGCTCCCAAAATTCAAACTACTAACATGCTAATTGGCTACTGGTTGCTATACTTAATGCATAAGTTTCTTCACTGGAAAGTCCCTGACCCAGTTTTCTTACATAATTGACCCAGTTCCCTTCTCAAGCTGGAAAGGCAAAATAGAACCTAGGGCCCATTTCCCTATTCTGCCTGCCTAACATTCCCCCATGAAGGAGAGAAGACCTTGATTCTTCAGGAACAGGGTGCCGATGTCATCACAGCTACTTCTTGCTGAAGAAGGACACCAGTAGACAGAGTCTCCTGATCCCTCCTAGCCTACAGGTTTGGGGCTTGACGCTGCTCCTTCCACAATGGTAGTGGACTGGATTTGAAGGCATGGCTAGCAGCATCCAGAGGTGTAAGGTGAGAGATTTCATGGAGGACTTGCAACTTGATGGCTTCCATTCTGGAGGAAACAAATTTGACTACTAAGTTTAATATGCATAGACCAAACAATAATAATAATGCCGTAAGTGGACCAATGAAGAGAAGCATCCAAGAAAAAGTGGGGAGATGGCACTTATTATTTGAAGGCAGTGTGCTAGTTTTCGAGCCATTTAGCATGTTCTGAAATTTTGGGGAATTCTTAGCTCAACTTCTCCACTAATAGTGATATAGGTGCAACAAGTGGTCCCATGGACAGCACAAACTCCTTCCTCTTCTGCCAGGACAGTGTCCAAGGTGAGCCTGTGATCAAGAACCGTATTTGCTAGGGAGTCAAGGGATTTCTGGATGGCAGTAATGGTTTCAGTTTCTTTGGTTATTGTTTGGACAGTGTGTGAAAGACTAATAATCTGCACATGGGTAAGAGTTATTCCTGTTGCAAGACCACCTGCACTTCCCAGACTGGTAGTTAGTCCCAATGCAACTAAGGCCACACTGGCTCTCTGAGCTTGGTGATAGGGACCGCCTACAGGGGGTGGTGTTATATAATTTGAGGTATGTCTCGCAGAAAGTTAGGGTTCCAAAGGAACACAAAGTATTCACGTGGGTAGGTTTGATGCATTGCAGGGCCCAACTAGAGTTTCCAGACCCCATGCAAATAAACTAAACCCCTTCTGGGTCACACAACAAAGGTGCATCCTTCAGGACTGTGAAAATAAGTTGGTTTTACAGTGGTGGTAAGTCAAGAAACTAAAGACCATGAAGAGTTTTGCCCTTTGTTGGGATCAATATCAGGCAGTGAAAATACTTTCCATAGTCCCTTAGGGGCTCCCATGGAGAAATTAGCCCAGGCAGCAATAAAAGTATAGTAGGGGAATATATGTGACCTTCCCCGGAATTTGGGCAATAGAATTTCTGCAATTGTGAGTTCCAAAGGATCCTGTTCTGGCCCTATAAGTAAAAATGATGTTACAATCAGGGCAGGAAATGTGAAGCTTCATCCCTCTGGTGTAGATGCTTTGCCCTAGGGGCTGATTCCAGCCTTTGCATAGCCAATTACCTGCGCCTTGCCAGGCACAACTCTCAACTGTGTGCTTGTCAGTTTGCCACTGGTAGAGGGAGGGATCCTGGGAAGTGTTGTTGAAGGTAAAAAAAGATGAAGGATCTAAGGAGACAAGTGTCACATAGGTATGACACGGTCCAACTACAATTGCAAAGGTGAGGCTGTAACCAAATACGAGCTGGGTTGAATTGGTCTGGAAGCTTGCTCCAACTTATATGGATTAAGGGTACAGCAGGGATAGTCGCCTCTGTATATTGTACCTTGAGGCTAGCAGGGATAGTGGACAAATTTACTGCTTGAGGCAACACCAAAGACAACAGGCTAGTTACTGATGGTTGCCCTTTGAAACGGCCCCAACAAGAGGAAAGATTTAGGGCCACCATATCCTGGGTTATTTGAACTAGGGTATTTTCCTTCCACCCAGAGTTGCTGGCAAGACTAAAGGATACAGATCTTGGCAGTAAGAAAATAAAGAAGATGGCTAAACTTAAAATTTGAATAGGCCCCATTTGAAATCCCAGCTGAATTATCCTCTCTTAAATTTTGAGTCAATAATTAAACTTTAGGTTTAAACTTAGTAAGTGCAAACCAGGGTAAAGGGCCTACTAAAACAGCAAGGAAACCAAAAGAAAGAGATACGAAGGGATAACATTGACATTCATATTAACTAAGGTTACTTATCTGGGTTTTTCTTTTGGAAAGAACCTTTATATTTTCCATGGGCTCATAAAAATGCTGCAGGATTTCCGTAAGTGCTTCAGGGTTGCCTCCTACAGGTTCAACTTGGGACCTGGGTACCCAGTTTTCCACACCTTTTAGTTTAATTCCATTTTTATGGTCCTGGTTGGCCTGCATAATGGGGCCAAACCTGGTAAAAGAAAAAAAATGGTAAAGAAAATCAGTTTCTCTTTGCCCAGGCTGTCAAAGACCAATGGGGTCTTCAAGGGGATGGACTTTGCTTGTTTCATGGTTGCTGAGGGGAGAGCAAAAGATCTCCAGACCAGGCATTCCCAATCTCCTGAGACCCGGGAGACAAAGGGCATCCCCCTTAATTGCTCTTGTAAGAGAGGTGCCAGCACGACTTGCACAGGACACTCTGCAGTAGTGGCTGGTGGCCCAAGATGCCTTCTCTGAGGGCCCACCGTTTCAGACCCCAGGTACAGACAATGTCCTTCTATAATACCCTCCAGACCTGGTCGGAGACTATGACTTTGGACATCTAAAAGAACATAGGTGCTGCCATGAAAAAGTAGATAGTATTCCACATCTATCCAACAGGGTCCCCATGCCATTCAAAATCCTCAGCCAGAAGTCTTAGCAATTAACCAATTAATACTGTATCTTGTTGAAGAAGTCCTTCCCCAAGAGAAGGACCAGGGCCCCAGGAATTCCTAGAAATTGGCACATGGCCAATTTCCCATCCCAGCTGCAAAGTATGGCTGGGATTTTTCTTCACCTCACAAAATTCCCATCAATGTCCACCAATAGGCAGGAGGAGGACAGGGGTTCTTAAGATCTACTAAGTGGCTCCTCTTATAGTATATATAGTGCCTAACGCACTTGACTGCTAACCAGAAAGCTTGCTGTTCAAACCCACCAGCCTCTCCTGGGAAGGAAGCTTGGGCAATCTACTTCCGTAGTGATACTGCCTCAGAAACTCAAGGAGGGGTTGCTGTGAGTCCAATCTGACCTGATAGCAGTGCCCTTTTTTGTTTTTGTTTTTTACCGATCACATCCAAGACTATCCAGGGCTCCTCGAGTGTTATGTAAATGGCACATGGCACAGAAGCCACCAGACCTGTCAGTCTTTGGCTTCTCCTATGCCACTCCTCGGAAGGAAGGTTGGGCAATCCTACTTCCGTAGTGATACTGCCTCGGAAACCCAAGGAGGGGTCGCTATGAGTCGGGGCTGACTCGACAGCACATAACAACAACAACAACAACAACCAGCAATGGTAGCATAGTGGTTAAGACACTTGACTGCTAACCATAAGGCTGGCGGTTCAAACCCACCAGCCACTCGTGGGAAAGATGGGGTGATCTACTTCCGTAGTGATACTGCCTCAGAAACCCAAGGAAGGGTCACTATGAGTCCTACTTCACGGCACACAACAACAACAATAACACCAGCAATGGGGTACAACCTTCAGGACACTCCCTGGGGAAACGTCAGGCAGTCCTGTACCCAATAGCCAGTCTTACCACATTTGTGGCAAGGCGTTTTCGGGATCAGTGATGCTCCAGCCAGAGCATATGCAGAGAAGCAGAGGCTTCTCTTTTTATCCCTTGAATAATCAGTCTGAAGTGAGCGGGGAACCCTTTGTGCCGACCAAAGGGGCTGCAACCAAGAGTTTGGCCTTTTG
The DNA here is from genome assembly GCF_000298275.1 of Orycteropus afer afer. Classification (NCBI taxonomy): domain Eukaryota; kingdom Metazoa; phylum Chordata; class Mammalia; order Tubulidentata; family Orycteropodidae; genus Orycteropus; species Orycteropus afer. The sequence continues at coordinate 7,363,496 of NW_006921628.1, forward strand.
GCAGTCCCTCTCACTTACCTCCATGTCCCGGTTGCGGAATGCCGTGACGGCCACTTCCAGTTGAGGACTTTTAACTACCAGTCACCAGGAGGCAAGGAGCTCTGGTCCTGCAGTGCCTAAGACATTTGACTGCCAACCAGAAGGTTGGTGGTTCAAACCCACCAGCCACTACGTGGAAGGAAGACCGGGCAATCTATTTCCGTAAAGATTTACCGCCTTGGAAATCAATGGTCTATTAGTCGGAATTGACTCAATGGCAGTGGTTTGTTTTTTTTTTTCTTTTTGGTTTCGCGGGGAGGCAGTATAGGCAAAATGGAAAACTTTTAACAGCAATCTCGCCTTAGCGGAAACCACCGTTGGAGGACTGTCCACGCCAATTCAAGGAAAAGTATTCTACGTTGCAAAGCGGCAGAAGCTAAGCATCCGCCATATATGTATTTCTTATCTCATCCTCCGCCAGCCAAAGAGAAACGCGTGTCCGCACAAAAATGTGAGCTTGGGGAAAGCCCTGGGCCGGCCGCTTGCTGCCTTGAAGAATCGAAAACAGTGCAGCCTGTTTCCTTCGACCGCGACACACAAGCAAGGACTGCCTAACATTAACTACCACAAAGGGTCAACTCGGCGTGAAGCAGCTGGCCTGATTTGAGGCAAATCCATTACATCTCGCAAGAAGGCAAGCTGGGTGTGCAGCGCAGTGAAGAGCACCTGAGCGACACTTTACCAAGTTCCCCTACAGGCTGGCAAACCCCACGGAGCTCAACGCCCCCTTTAGCAGTACAGCCTGCCGCCAAGCAAACAAACCACAAGGCACATCGAACTCAAGCGAAACCCCGCCTCCCTCAGCGCCAGCGGAATCCGCGACTGCGCCCCAGCGACTTCCACCTTCGCGCCCCTTCACTCCTACTTCCGATTTGCACTTTCGATAGGACCTTAGAATCTAGTATTTCCCTCAGGAACCTTTATATCCTATTAATTTTTCTCCACTCTATTATTGAGGATAAAAATTAAGCTGAGAGAAATTCCAGACAGGTGGGGCGATGGGAAAAATGAAGCAAGTGAGAGGCCTGGCGAAAGTGCGCTGCAGGAGTATCGCTCATTTTCTTCTTGCCAGCCGGAAATCACAAGGAGTGAATGGGTACAGGCGACTGTGGCGCTTCTCTCTCCACTTGACGCTTGGAGACCGTTTGGCCGCCAGTCTCGTCAGCCTTTGGGCCACTAAGTTCATGTGGAGATTCCCAACTGCCCACGCCGTGCTTCGTGGGGTCCGGACGGCGGTGGAGCGGTGCAGCCGGGCCCAGACGGTCACTGAGAAAGCGGCGGGAGCTATGGAGCGCGCGGTAGTGCGCTGCGTGCCCTCGGAACCTAAGCTGAGTTTGTCGTTCGCTCTGGCCGATGGCAGCCACAAGAATATGCAGCGCGACCAAAGTGAGCCACTAGGTCGGGCCCTTAGCCGAATCGCCACCAACGCCCTCAAGGGCCACGCCAAGTCTGTCGCCCCCAAGAAGAGCAGGAAGAACCGGCCGAATGCGAGCGGCAGCTCGGCCTGTGCTGGGCCTGACTCGGCCGCGCCCAGCGAACCGGTGGTGAAGCTGTACTACCGGGAGGAGGCGGTAGCTGAGGACGTGCTCAACATGGATGCCTGGCAGGACGGCGCGGTGCTGCAGATAGGCGACGTCAAGTACAAGGTGGAGCGCAACCCACCCGCCTTCACCGAGTTGCAGTTGCCGCGCTATATTATGGCCGGCTTCCCCGTGTGCCCCAAGCTCAGCCTCGAATTTGGGGATCCCGCCGGCTCCCTCTTCCGTTGGTACAGAGAAGTAAAACCTCCAGCCACTGAGCCTGAGGGTGAGGGCCCCTCGTCGTTTTCTCCTTCCTTAGCCTGTTCTACTTGGACAGAAACGGGTGTGAACGAGCGCGTCTACACCCCGTCCAATGCTGACATTGGGCTACGGCTCAAGCTTCATTGCACCCCAGGCAATGGTCAGCGATTTGGTCCAAGCCGAGAGTTGGAAAGTGTGTGTCCTGTGGAGGCTGGACCCGGTACGTGCACCTTTGACCACCGGCATCTCTACACCAAGAAGGTGACAGACAGCTCTCTCATCCGTACCATCTCCTACAACATCCTGGCCGACACATACGCCCAGACTGAATTCTCCCGAACAGTCTTATACCCATACTGTGCCCCCTACGCCCTGGAACTCGACTATCGCCAGAACCTTATCCAGAAGGAACTCACAGGCTATAACGCCGACCTCATCTGTTTGCAGGAGGTGGACCGCGCAGTGTTTTCAGACAGCTTGGTGCCCGCCCTGGAGGCCTTCGGGCTGGAGGGCGTGTTTCGAATCAAGCAGCATGAAGGCCTGGCAACCTTCTACCGAAAATCCAAGTTCAGCCTCCTTAGCCAACATGACATTTCTTTCCATGAAGCCTTGCAGTCCGACCCAATTCACAAAGAACTGCTAGATAAACTAGTTTTATACCCACCAGCGCAAGAAAGGGTATTTCAGAGATCATCTGTCCTTCAGGTAGCTCCAACCGTTTCTTCGCATACTTGTCCATTTTTAAGGGCCTGGAAGGCAGGGGAGTTTAACTGAGACGAAACAGTCCAGATTTTATTGAAAGGTACTCACCCTTGGGTTTTCACCAAAAAAAAAAAAAAAAAACACCCCACTGCCCAAGAGTCCATTCTGACTCACAGCAGCCCCTCCCTGGGTTTCCCAGACGGTATCTCTACGGAAGTACATTGTCCAGTCTTCCTTCCAAGGAGTGGCTGGTGGGTTTGAACTGCCAACTTTCTGGTTAGCAGTCACATGCCTTAGGCACTATGCCACCAGAGCTCCCTGGATCTTCACAGACTGTCTTTAATTGAGTCATTCAGCAGATATTTATTGAATACCTCCAGTGTGCCAGGAATGCTAAAGGTTATCTTTAACAGGACAAACGGACTTTCATAGTGCTTACGATCTAGTGGGAAAGGCAGATGCTAAATACAAGAGTAATAGTAACAGCTAATATTTTCTGTTTGCAAGCACTGTTATCAACACATTATAAAGTGTTCTAAATGCCTTGGCATGTTTTGGAAGGAAGACGGGGCAATCTACTTTCCTAGAGATAGTGCCTTGGAAACGCAAGGAAGGGTTGCAGTTAAGTTTGGCTTTTTTGGCATGTTTTATGCCTCATAAATAAAATACTTGTACTCCATAAACATTAACTATTCATTATCATTGGCTCATTTAATCGTCACAGTAATCCTGCTATTCCCTTTTTATAGTTGAAATAGTCAAGTTTACTTATCCAAGTTGACACGTGTGGAGCCAGGATCCTGACCCAGTCAGTTATATATGCCATCATCACGGGGCAGACTGTTAACTGCTACTTAGCTTAAGGCTTACACAAATTATGTTAGGTTTTAAAAACATGTTCATTGGTGTATTTACCCAGCATTTTTTGGTGATTGATTTTCTTCATAGTAATAGTGTTGTTGTTGTTGTTATGTGCCATCGAGTCAAACCCGACTCATAGCGACCCCTCCTTGGGTTTCTGAGGCAGTATCACTACGGAAGTAGGATTGCCCAACCTTCCTTCCGACTAGTGGCTGGTGGGTTTGAACCGCCAGCCGTCTGGTTAGCAGGCAAGTGTCTTAGCCACTATGCTACCAGAGCTCCCATAGTAATAGTACCTACCATTTTTTGAGTACCTACTATTTCTTCACCCTCCCATTAGCTCATTTAATTGAATCTACACAACTATCCCCACCCCCCATGAAGTGGATGGCATTGTCTATTTTTACCTATGACGTACACACTGCGTTGGAGTCGGATCCAACTCATAGCGACCCCCGCTTGGGTTTCCGAGGCGATTATCACTACAGAAGTAGATCACCCAATCTTCCTTCCAAGGAGTGGCTGGTGGGTTTGAACCACCAGCCTTCTGGTTAGCAGTCAAATGTCTTAGGCACTATGCTACCAGAGCTCTTGAATGTGTCTTAGAACACTTAAATGACTCTCCCCAAATCACACTGCTATAAATGGTGGAGTAGGTATTTAAACCTAAGTTTGCCTGACTCCAAAGCCTGCTCTTAATCAGGTGAACTGACTCCAACCTTGTTGTTGTTGTGTGCCGTCAAGTCGGCCCCGACTCATAGCGACCCCAACCTTAGTTTTATCTAAAATTTATTCTTTTCAGACTCGCTTTATATTTGGGACTGTTACTAAAACGTTACTATGCTAGTCCTATTCATGTATACGCTGAGGCTCGTGTAACAATATGATTTCATAATTGCTATCTTAGTTTATCAGTATGGGGCAGGTAAGGAATAAAATGTCCGTTCATCATATAGTCTTGAATAAAAAGCATTCAGGATATTTGATAGTAAATAAACTCTTGGCACTTTCTGTTTACTTCAGGTTTCAGTTCTCCAGTCTACAAAGGACTCTTCTAAAAAGATTTGTGTTGCTAATACTCATCTCTATTGGCATCCAAAAGGTAGGGTTTATTGGTTTCAGAATGACCTAAACACTGTAAGGTTGGCAAAACTGTTTTACTCTAATATATATATATATCTTAAATGTTACCCAGATACTGTAGTTTGTAAGTTTTTTTTCCCTTTTTTACTTAAAGACAACTTTTAAAAGTACTTACATTAATGTTTTTCTATATTCATAGGTGGGTACATTCGTCTCATTCAAATGGCAGTAGCCTTGGCTCACATTAGACACATTTCATGTGATCTCTATCCTGGCATACCAGTTATATTTTGCGGGGACTTTAATAGTACACCATCAACAGGAATGTATCATTTTGTCATCAATGGCAGTATTCCAGAAGACCATGAAGACTGGGCTTCCAATGGAGAAGAAGAAAGATGCAACATGTCTCTTACTCATTTCTTCAAACTGAAAAGTGCCTGTGGTGAACCTGCTTACACAAATTATGTCGGTGGCTTTCATGGATGTCTGGATTATATTTTCATTGACTTAAATGCTTTAGAGGTTGAACAGGTGATTCCATTGCCCAGTCATGAAGAAGTTACAACCCACCAGGCCTTGCCTAGTGTTTCACATCCTTCTGATCACATAGCACTTGTATGTGATTTAAAATGGAAATAGATGTGTGTTTAATGGAACTTAATTTTAAGTCTGAAAAGGAAGTTAGTTACTTCAGTGGGAGAATTTAATAAGAAAGCTTATGTATAACCTTCAAAGAGGGAAACTAGACACTAAATTTTTATGCCGTTATTTTCCAGATATCTTCATTATATGACTTTTCATAATGTTTGCATAATATAGTTTCTCTGCCCTTTTTCCCTACATTCAGAGGAAAAAAAATTTATTTATGACTAGCAGGAAGATACTTGAGTTACTGCATACATTTTTGTAAGTGATTTAAGCTAGTAATGAAGGTTTTTTTTAATGTACCACATGAGTGATCCTATAATTTTTCTGTCATAATAAACATTTCAAATTGAATCATGTTTATATAATTATGGGAAAAAGTATACAAAGTAAAGGGAGAGGCCTAAGTTCTGTCAGGGAAGGAATAACATTAGTATCTGCCTCTACCTCGATTTGGTTAGTAGTTTTGTGTACAATTTCACTTTTCAGTTTTAAGCTTTAACAAAGGATTAAAATACACCATAACCAATTGTCATTGCTTCTCATCCTTCATTTTTCAATCAATAGTTTCAGTGTCTTATTCTATATTTAGTTTTTAGTGTGTACTGCAAATGGACAAATTTATATCCTCATTCTTATTGCAGCTCATTTAAATTTTTAGGATGATAGCAACAGTATTCAAAAAACAGCAACATATTCAACTTGATCCCATTGTCTTTAATTACTCCTGCCTATGAAAAATGTTCATACATCAACAGGGTATTTGACCGTATGATATTAGAGATCACAGCACAATACATCATAAGAAACTGTCTACTGACAGGGCTTGAACTTTTGGATGCACAACTGAGCTTCTATGATAAAAATATTTTCAAATTGTCAGTTTTTATAAATAGAAATGGTACTAAGTAGTGGGACTTTTGGGCATCTCTGGGAAAAAACAACTCTTGTTTTTATAGACTTGAGCATTATAGTTTGAGTTGCAGGAAAACATTGTATATATAATTTATATGGTAAAAAGATTTTAAATATGAAGCCAAATGCTTTTTAGAGTTAGAAATTTCAAAAAGTAGTACTGATTAACATCTAGCCTAAAATGTTAACTAAGCTTTACTAACTCAGTTAACACTACACTTTATTTGTAATACTTTAGTTGCTGCTTTTTTTTTGATCTTTAGGATAACCTTAATGTTAGCTCATATTCCCTCATTTATTTTCTAAATTAGGTAATAAAAGCCCACCCACTTCAAGAAAAGCTGTTGATTTTTCCAGTCATTGAAGCCTTTATTGTGCAGTCTTTCATCTCTGTACCCCATACCACAAGAACATTCCTCTTCTGGTAAAAGTAGCTTTCATATTCTGCTCACTATCCATTATATTAGGAGCTCTGGTGGCATAATGCCTAAGGATTTGACTGCTATCCAGAAGGCTGACGGTTCAAACCCACCAGCCACTTCTCGGAAGGAAGGTTGGGCAATCTACTTCTGTAGTGACACTGCCTTGGAAACCCAAGGAGGGGTCACTATGAGTCGGATCTGACTCCACGGCAGCGAGTTTGGTTTTGGTTTGGTATCCATTGTATTGTTAACTCCTCCATGGGAGAAAGATGAGGAAGTCTTCGCCTTGGAAACACTATGGGGCAGTTCTGTTCTGTCCTGTAGGATTGCTATGAGTCGGAATCAACTGGATGGCAGTGGGTTTGATTTTTGGTTAGTGTAGTTTGTTTGAGGAAGAGGGTTTTATCTGCACTTCAGACCAAACCGTGAAGTCCTTACAGAACTTTAAGGGAAAACATTAAGGTGGCAATTTCTTGGGATCTTTAGAAAAAGCCGTAATGGATGGAAAATTGATGCTACCAAATTGTGCCTTCCTAAATAATGTTTTTGGGAGCATGTTAACATTCGTTGACAAATATAAAAATGATAGATTAAAGCCAGAATCTTTTTTTTTGGCAAAATTTTTGTTTTGGTCTGCCTTCAAACAAGTTCATAGGATTGTTTCATAACTTATGAGAAAACCAGCAAAAATTGGGAAACATTTTGAAAAAAAATTATGACATAATTGCTTATGCCCATGAGAAAAGGATACAAATCCTGTTTTGACACCATGGCTAAGCTAGATTGAACTTTGGTCAGAAAAACTCTAAGCACTTAACCAACATTCCATGTCCTGAATTTTGATATTTGCTAATAACTAAATGGTACCAGATTATATGCTGGCAGTTCAGAATACTAGATTATAAAATTTTCTTGTGTTCCCTATCTTAGGACTCTATTTGTTCTACTGGAGATTCGAAGATAGGGAACACAAGAAAATTGTATAAGTAGCATATCAAAATTTCCTTGTGCTCATGAATTAGAGTGTTATTCAGAGATGTTTAAAGTATTTAAAGCCATCTTTGTGATTAAATTTTTTATTACATTGGGTTTTTTCTTTTTAGTACATTTAGTTTTAATAAAATAGGGGAAGTCTAGCAACTCTTTCCGTGGTGAACTCCATTCTGTGATGTCATAAGTTTTTACTCTAGGAATTAACATTCCAGAAATCTATGATTGATTATAAATTGCTAAGAATATGTAAATATTCTTAAAATATTTACAGAAGTAGATTGTCCAGTCTTCCTTCCACGGAGTGGCTGATGGGTTTGAGCCGCCCATCCTTCTGGTTAGCAGTCAAATGCCTTAGGTACTATGCCACCAGAGCTCCTTAAGAATATAGAATATGTTATTCTGTTAAAGTGAACTTTTCTGCAGTTATTACTTGTACACTGCAAACTTGTGTATACTGATAGTTTATAATTCATTAACAAATCATTTCTGGCTATAACATATTTGTAAAAATTAAATACTAACATCAGTGTAAAATTTCCAAGAATTCATTGGGGGTTGACTATTCTGAGAGAACTGAGGTATGACCTCATCAAAATGTGCTGGTCTTAGTCTGGGGATAGATCTCTGTGGAGCATAATACAAAAGAGAGAGGGTCCATACACCACTGGAAGATTTCCCTATTGGAAAATGACACATTTAGATCTCATTCTCTAACAATGAAGTATGGGTAGATGTTCTCTAAAAACAAATATGGGCAAATCTAAAAGCCATATATGATGAAAGATAAATGTCTGCACTATTAGTTTATCACAAAACCCGTATGAAAATGTAATAAGGAAAATCCTATGAAAAATTACGGCCAATACTAAATTATTTTATAAACATAATTCTAAAATATTTAAATGTTATGAAATTTCCACTGTTTTGCTTGTTATGTTGTTGTTATGTGCTGTCAAGTCGGCCCCGACTCATAGCGACCCCTCCTTGGGTTTCCGAGGCAGTATCACTACGGAAGTAGGACTGTTTTGCTTAATGTAGTACAAAAGGAAATACTAGATTTTGGGGGAGGAAATGGGTTTTAAGGGTTTTACTTGATTGGGGTAATTATTCAAGTTCTGTGGACATGCTTTAATATTGAAGGTATTAGAGCCATATTTAGAGTGATTGTTTAGCATTAATTTCAGAGTAACACTCTAAAATGACAATACCTATGCTTTTTTTTGAGGCAAAATTCACATAACAAAACCATTTTAAGTGGTGGTGTGCAACCATCACCTCTGTCTAGGTCTGAAACATTTTCATCAAGGAATCCTGTACCCATTAAGCAGTTACTCCCTGTTGTAGTTAAGTTTGTGTGTCAACTTGACTGGGCCTGGTTGAGTGGCTGGGCAGCTGGTGGTAGTTATTCCCCATGATGAGACTGGCAATCAACTCCATGGTGGGATCTACCATAAGCAGCTATGAGTAGCTGCTTTAGGGGTGTAATCTGCTTCCCATATATAAACTGCAGGCTTTGGGAATGATCTGTAGCATACAGCATGCTTGAACTCTGCACATAGCAGAGTTGTTGTTCAGCAGCCTGCCATGCTCTGGCAATCTTAGAACTTTTAATGGACTTGAATCAATGGCGTGCTGTGTTATTTGGTAACGTTGGGACTGTGCCTTTTTACTTGTCAACCTTGGGTTTGTCAGCCTCAGCAGCCAGCAGCCAGCAGCTGAGTGAAGAAAAACCAGCTTCTTTGGGGTAGGAGCAGGAGGCAGAGCTGAAGCCCAAGGTTGAGAGGCTTTCACCCAGCCCCTAGAGCCTGGCACTTTGAAGTAGGGCTCAAAGCCTCCAAACTGTAAGAGAATAAACTGTTTGTTAAAGCCATCCCGTTTGTGGTATTTCTGGTAACCAAAACATTCCCCATTCTTTCCTTTCGCCAGCTTGTGACAAATACTAATCTGCTTTCTGTCTCATTTTGTCTGTTCTGGATATTTTTTATAAATGGAATCATATAATATTTGACCATTTTTGTCTGGTTTTGTTTCATTTACCATGTTTTTGAGGTTCACCCATATTGTAGCCTATCTTGGTTTTTAGTGCTGCTATAACAGAAATACCACAAATGGATGACTTTAACAAACAGAAATTTATTGTCTTACAATTTAGGAGGCTAGAAGTTCAAATTTAGAGTGTCAGACGTAAGGGCTTGGTAAAGGCCCCTCGACCTTGGGCTTCAGCTCTGCCTATTGTTTCAGGCCCACTGGGCCTGGAGGTGTCTTCCAATTCAGGTAGCTGCTGGATGCTGAGGCTGATGAACCCAAGGTTGGCAGGTGAAATGGCACAATCCTAAGATCAGCAGGCAACATAGGAGGCCACTGGTTTGATCAAGTCCAGGAACAATACCAAGATAGGTAAGCCACTGGTTACCCGGCCAAATGTAAGATTCAAAATGTGCCAAAAAGCTAGAGACCTTTCTCAAAGCTTCTACATATAAACTGGAATCAGACCACACCCCAAAGGTGACTCCCCTTCAACTGATTAGGTACACACAGTAGATTCTACCATGGAGAGGATTACAGTCTCATCATCGGGAATAACTACATCCAGCTGCCATGTCACTCAAAACCACAGCCAGCCAAGGTGACATGCAATCTTAACTACCACGTATCTTATATTAGTACTTCATTTCTTTTTATGTTTGAATAATACTCCATGGTGTGTATATGCCAGATTTGGTTTATCCAAATGGTCATTTGAGTTATTCTGACCTTCTGGCTATTGTGAGTAGTGCTGCTATGAACATTGGTGTACCAGTAACTGAGTCCTTGTTTCATTTCTTTAGGAGTGGAATCACTTGGTCCTACTGTAATTCTTTTTTAACTTTCTAAGAAACAGCCAAATTTTACTGCAGCAGCACATTTACATTCCCATCAGCAGTGTATGAGGGTTCCAGTTTCTCCACATCCTCACCAAACTTATTTGCCATTTTTTAAAGAAATTATATCCATCCTAGTGTGTGTGAAATGATCTACCAATGCATTTTTAATTTGTATGGTCTCAGTTATTGCTGTCATGAACCAGATTATTCACAATGGAATACCCAACCTCCTCTTACCCCCCCCCACACACCCAAACAGCCAATTTTAAGCAGTTTCTACGTTTCACAAGGTTGTGTCAAGTTAGGAAGGTCAATCTCATTGCTTCTCTGGAATAGAGATGCATGAAGAAATTTACAAAAAATAAACTTGAAAGAGTAAGAAGCCTAAGCTAAGGAAAAAAAAAAAAAAGGTCCTTTTAAATATATGGGTCTCCTTTAGTGATTTGTTTCAGAAAAAAACTCACTTGCTTATGTTGGCTTAGCACCACTATTATTTACAACTTTTAAAATTCGTACTTAGGTACACATTAGCAGATGGCAAGAATTAGCCTACTGAGATGGCTGTGACTGAAACTTACCAAGTTATAATGCGTAATCATTAAAACCTTGCTTTAAAGCTGGATATCCATTTTCAGAAAAATGAAACAAGATCCATACTTCACAGCATACATAAAAACTTACTCCAGTTGGATCAAAAACTTAAATGTGAAACCTAAAAGTATAAAGTTCATCAAAGAAAAAAACAGGCAAACTTAACGGCCTTGATTTATGGCATAAGTAGATGATCAAGCATAACCCAAAATGCACTAACAGCAGAAGATAAACTAGATGATTTGGACTGTCTAAAAATTAAATTCTTATGTATATCAAAAGACTTCTCCAATAGAGTAAAAAGAGAATGAACAGATTGAGAAGAAATATTCACCAACATACCTGACAAGGATTTATCTCTAAAATTTATAGAAAACTCCAGCACCTCAACATCAAAAAGATGTTAAGCAATCCAATTAGAAAATGGCTAGAAGAGATGAACAGACACTTCACCAAAGAAGATATGTAGGCAGCCAACAGACATATAAATTGTTCATGATCATTAGCCATTAGAGAGATGCAAATCAAAACCATGAGATACCATCTAACCTCAACACTAATAAAGTTCAACAAGACAAAACAAATACTGCCAAGGATATGAAGAAATTGGGATTCTCATAATGCTGCTCGTGGGACTGTAAAATGATACAACCACTGTGGAAATTGGTATGATGATTCCTTAAAAACTTGGAAATAGAAATACCATGTGATCCAGCCATCCCATTACTAGGTATATATACTGAAGAAGTGAGAGCCAGGACACAAATAGCTACAGGCACACCCATGTTCATCACAGCACTAGTCACAATAGCAAAGGGATAGAAGCAACCTAAATGCCCATCAAGAGAGAAATGGATAACCAAACTATGACACATACACACAGTGGAATACTATGCCATATTAAAGAATAATGTGGCATCTGCAAAACACTGCATAACATGGATGAACTTGGAGGCCTTATGCTGAATGAAATAAGTCAATCACAGAAGGATAAATATTGTATTAGTCTACTACTATAGAAAGTCAAGGAAAGGTTTATATAGGGAAGGAAACTGTTGGTTACCAGGGATGGGAGAGGAGGGAAGGGAATACTGCTAGATAGCCAGAGACAGTACTGATTTGGGTGAAGAGAAAGGCAATACACCAAAAGCAAGTGATCAACACAGTAACACTAAGAAAAAGGAAGACACAGTGAGGAGCAGGTACAGACAACAAAGATAAACCTTTTTACATATACAGTGCTGTGTTATGATAATAATTCACAAGTAAATAGATGGGTTGACGGGCTGAAAATCAGGTATATCCAGGCAAAAGATTATACCCATGATCGTATATAAGGTTGACAGATAATATTTCTACATATGTATTTGTATGTGCTGTAAGAATTTTCATATAATAGAACTAATGGGAAAAAGTTAATGATATGTTCTTGGGCACAGTTAACCACCCTGATAGAGTAAGTTGTTGGGCCGATGGGCTTGGGATCATGGTCGCAGGGGACATCAAGCTCAACTGGCATAACATACTACACAAGAACATTGTTCTACATCCTACTTTGGTAAGGAGTAACTGGTGTCTTAAAAGCTTGCAAGCAGTCATCTGGATGCAACAATCGGTCTCCTTGTCCAGAGCAAAGAAGAATGAAAAAAAAAAAAGATGCGTGGAAACAATTAGTCCAAAGGACTAATGGACCATGCAAACTCCAGCCTATACGACCATGAGACCAGAAGAACTACCAGTCAACCATTCAGAAAGGGATTTGTGCAGGAGATCCTGGATAGAGTGGGAGAACAATATGGAACAAAACTCAAAGTCATACAAAAAAACAGGTTTACTGGTCTGACAGAGCTTGGTGAAACCCCTAATACTATGGCCCTTACCCTTCAGGTCTGGAACTGAACTAACTCCCATGGCTTCCAGTCAAACAGACATACAGGGTGAACATTTACATCAGGTAGATAAACTCCTTAGAATGATGAATCAATCAATTGTGGGAGAACACAAGGGTAGTATTTACACAGGGAGATGGCTCAGAGGGCCCGAATGCATAGGAAAGCACACAGGGAAGAGGTAACCAGGGGGAGGAAGTGGGAAGAGAGCTGTTAATGATTGTGGGGAATTGTAGTCAATGTCACGAAACAAAACAAAAACTTTATGAACTGCTGTATGGAAAATGAATTTGCTCTGTAAACTTTCACCCAAATCACAATTAAAAAAAAAAAAAAAAAGGTTCTCCAATAGAGTAAAAAGAGAACCTATAGAACTTAAAGTATGATAACAAAGGGCAAATTTAGGGGCCTTAATTTATGGCATAAATAGACTATCAACCATAACCCAAAATGCACAAACAGAAGAAGATAAACTAGATGATTAGACCTTCTAAAAATTAATTTTTTATGTGCTTCAAAAGATTTCTCCAAAAGAGTGAAAAGAGAATCTACAGATTGGGAAAAAATATTTGACAACGACATATCTGACGAGAGACTTTTCTCTAAAATTTATAGAAAACTCCAGCACCTCAACAATAAAAAGACAAACAATCCAATTAAAAAATGGGCAGAAGACATGAACAAACACCTCACTAAAGAAGATATTCAGATAGCCAACAAACACATGAAGAAACATTCACAATCATTAGCAATTAGAGAGACGCAAATCAAAACAACCATGCGATACCTATCATCTTGCCCCAGCATTAATAGCAAAGTTCAGAAGACAGAAAATAAATGCCAGCAAGATACGGAGAGATTAGGACTCTTATACCCTGCTGCTGGGACTGTAAAATGATACAACCACTTTTTAAATCAATATGGCAATTCCTTAAAAAATTGGAAATAGAAGTATCATTTTACCCAGCAATCCCATTACTACGTATATAGCCTGAAGAAGGGAAAGCCAAGACACAAATAGATATATGCACATCCACATTCATCACAGCACCATTCACAACAGCAAAGAGTTGGGAATAACCTAAGTTCCCATCAAGGGAGGAATGGATAACGAAACTATGATACCTACACAGAATGAATACTCTCCAACACTAAAGAAAAATGTAGAATCTGTGAAACACCACGTAATGTGGATGAACTTGGAGGACATTATGCTAACTGAAGTAAGTCAATCACAGAAGGATAAATATTAGTCCACTATTGCAAAAAGTCAAGGAAAGGTCTATATATGGAAGGAAACTTTCCTTGTTGGTTATGAGGGATGAGAGGGGAGAAGAGGGAAAATTGCTAGACAGATATGTATTTGGTTTATACATATGCCAAAGATTATTAGTGGTTACCAGGGGTAGGAGGGAGGGGGAAGGGGAAGCTTTTGTTTGGAAGCATTGTTTACCCTAATGGTTGCTGGAATATTTTGGAAAAGGATAGCAATAATGGTGGTACAACATGAAAACTGCCATCAATGTCCCTGAGCTGTAAATGTGGAAGTTATGTTGGTGAATGTCTTGGTGTGTATGTTTTCACCACAATGAAAGTAAAAACAAAACAAAAACATTGCTT
>NW_006921628.1:7379111-7380283 GCF_000298275.1 Orycteropus afer afer
CTTCAACCTAAATGAAAGGATTCCATGATGCTTTGGTTCTTCTAATGGATCTTTTTCTCTTCAAGGACTTTTCATCACTTCCTGTCAAATCATTTGACAAGCACTGGCCCCAAAAAGAAACCCCCATATCAATTAGCATTCCTCCCCCAACCCAACTTCTGGCAATCACTAATCTATTTCCTGCCTCTATGAATTTGCCTGTTCGGGACTTTTTCTATAAATAGAATTAATTTTTGACTGGCTTCTTCACGTTTTCAAGGTTCTTATATGTTGTAGCATGTATACATCTCTCATTCCTTTTAATAATGATATTCCATTGTATGGATATGCCACATTTTATTTGCTCACTCAATTGATAAACATTTGAGTTGTTTCTACTTTTTGGCTACTATGAATAATGCTGCTGTTAGGTATTTGTGTACAAGTTTTTCAGTGAGCATATGTCTTCATTTCTCTTTATACTACAGCCTTTATACCTACAAGTGGAATTGCTGGGTCATACGATAACTCTTGTTTAACGTTTGAAGAACTACCAGATTGTTACCCAAAGTGGTTATATTTTACATTCCCACCAGCAATATATGAGGGTGCCCATGTCTCCACATCCTCAG
Organism: Orycteropus afer afer; assembly: GCF_000298275.1. Taxonomy (NCBI): domain Eukaryota; kingdom Metazoa; phylum Chordata; class Mammalia; order Tubulidentata; family Orycteropodidae; genus Orycteropus; species Orycteropus afer. Next base: position 7,379,723 of record NW_006921628.1, read on the forward strand.
CACTTACGTTTATTATATCTATCCTACTGAATGTAAAGTCATAGCTCGTTGTGGTTTGATTAGCATGTCACTGATAGCTAATGAGGATGAGTATTGTGTCAGGTACATATTGGTCATCTGTTTATCTTCTTTGCAGAAATGTCTATTCAGATCATTGGCCTTTTTAAAAATTTTTATTGTAATTTGGGTGAAAGTTTACAGAGCAAACTCACTTTCTACATAGCAGCTCACATAAACTTTTGTCTCATGACATTGACTGCAATTTCCCACAATGCAACAGCTCCCCTCCCACTTCCTACCCATAGTTACCTCTTCCCTGTGTCCTTCCCTCCCATGCACTCCTGCCCCGAGCTGTCTCCCTGTGCATACACAGCCCTTCTACTCTCCCATGATAGATCTGTCCAAGGAGTGTATCCACCCAATGTAAATGTTCAGCTCATATGGCTGTCTTTTATTTGCTGGAATCCACAGGAGTGGGTTCAATTTCAGACCTGAAGGGCAGTTAGGGGCTATAGTCTCAGGGATTCCACCAGGGTCTATCAGACCAGCAAATCTGGTCCC
>NW_006921628.1:7381043-7388371 GCF_000298275.1 Orycteropus afer afer
GTTTTGTTCCACATTGTTCTCCCTCTCTATCCAGGATCTCCTACATAGATCCCCCTCCGAGTGGTTGACAGTGGTAGCTGGGCACCATCTAGTTCTTCTGGTCTGTCGTATACACTGGGGATCACATGGTGTACCAGTCACGAGGACTAATTGTTTCCATGAATCTTTGGTTTTCTTCATTCTTCTTTGCTCTGGACGAGACCCATCATTACATCTAGATGGCTGCTTGCAAGCTTTTAAGATCCCAGTTGCTAGTCGCCAAAGTAGGAGGTGGGAAAATGTTTTGTGTAGTATGTTATGCCAATTGAGCTTGATGTCCCCTGCGACTATGGTCCTGAGCCCACAGGTTCAACTACTCAGTCCCTCTGAGTAGCTGGCTGTGGCCAAGAAGTACTACAACCTTGTTCCTTGTCAGGTCTACAATACCCCTGGGAATTCTTACAAAACATACAAATACACTTGTAGAACCATTTTCTGCCAACCCTATACATGGTCTTGGGTACACTCCCTGCTGCATAAACATACCTAATAGTTCAGCCTGTCCACCTATCTATCCACCCATACACCCATGTTTGCCTTCACTGACAAGGCAGTACTGTATGTGCAAAAGGGTTCATCTTTGTTGTCTGCACTTCCATGTACCTCTGTCTTCCTCTTCCTCAGTGCCACCATGTCGGTCACTCACATTTGGTACATTGCCCTTCTCTTCACCCAAATCAATACTTATCTCTACCTATTTTAACAGTGTTCCCTACCCTACCCTCCCACCCCTGGTAACTAACAAAGAAAATTTCCTTCCATATATAAACTGTTCCTTGACTTTTACAATAACGGACTAAGTTATCCAAGTTCATTCACGTTATGTGATGTTTTGCAGATTCTACATTATTCTTTAGGGTTGCACAGTACTCTTACCTCCTTTTAAAAATCATCATACTTCACTTCTTTAGAGCCATCTAGTAGGCAAGCCTTGCTCAGTATACTTCATTAGTTGTATGATGCTCCACCCAAAGTAAGAAAACCACTACAACCAAAGTAATGGCCAGTCCCTAGGAGATGACTCCCTGCCTGCAGACAGCAGGGCAAGGACCCACAATACCAACAATGGTATGACAGCATACCATGAGAACAGTGCAGAAATCAGACAAGGTCAGGAAGGAATCTGACTTGATTCTCCTTTAGTATATAAATGACCTAGCAGGCATCCACTAGGACACCTGCTTTAATTATTCTTTGGCTGAGTCCCTTCAGCTTCAGAAGGGGTGATTATTGCTTTTGTCATTAGTTTCTCACAGAAAAACTTTTGTTACTAGAATGTTGTTGTTGTTATGTGCCGTCGAGTCAGACCCGACTCATAGTGACCCCTCCTTGGGTTTCCGAGGCAGTATCACTATGGAACTAGATCGCCCCATCTTCCTTCTGAGGAGTGGCCGGTGGGTTTAAACCACCAGCCTTCTGGTTAGCAGTCAAGTGTCATAAGTGCCTTAAGCACTACGCTACCAGAGCTCTCTGTTCCTAGAATATCACCACTTAAACTTTTTATATGATTTGTGGAAATCACTGTTAAGACCAAAAGATGTTTGTCTAAAATAATACAGAAACAAAAGTGGCAATGTAAACTTCCAGAGTGGCAAATTCAAGTTGTTGTTAGGTATTGTCAAGTCAGTTCCAAAGCATATCAAGTCTATGTACAACAGAACGAAACCCTGCCCAGTCCTATGCTTCTTATGTTTAAGCCCACTGTTGCAGCCATTCAATCAATCCATCTCATTAAAGGTCTTCCTCTCTCCATGGACTAGTCCCTTCTGACATGTCCAAAGTATGTGAAGTGATGTCTCACCATCCTCACTTCTAAGGAGCATTCTGACTGTACTTCCTCCAAAACAGATTTGTTTGTTCTAGCAGTACATAATAAATATTCTTTGCCAACATTGTAATTCAAATGGATCAGTGATTCTTTGCTCTTCCTTATTTAATGTCCATCTTTTGCATGCATGAGATGGATGAAAATAGCATGGCATGCCTCAAGCACACCTTAGTGCTGCTCAAAGTAACATCTTTTTTTTCCCCCCAACACTTTCAAGAGGTCTTCAGCAGATTTGCCCAATGCAATAATACATCATTTGATTTTTTGACTGCTGCTTCCATGGATGGTGATTGTGGAGCTACATAAAATAAAATCACCCACAATATCAATATATTCTCCATTTATCATGGTGCTGTTATTGGTCCACTTGTGAGGATTTGTTGTCTTTATGTTGAGGTGTAATCCGTTCTGAAAGCTGTACTTTTTGATCTTCATCAGTGTTTCAAGTCCTCTTCACTTTCAGCAAGCAAGGTTGTGTCATATGCTTATCACAGGCTATTAATGAATCTTCATCCAATCCCAATGCCATGTTTAGCCTTCTGAAAAATCAAACACTACAACTGCTTCATTAATTTTCCCACTACTGGATCTGATAATGTACTAGTAGATGGACCAATCATTTGCTCCTATCACACAGTCATGATAATATTTATGTAACTGAAACATACAGCATGTCATCAGGAATAAGCACAATACCAATTTCAAGTCAGAAGGCTTTCAAACCTCCTTGACCAAAAAAGGCCACATTTAACAGTGCTTCATTGCAGCAAGTGATCTAAAAGTAATTACTATAAGTATTGGGTAATTCTGTATCTATTTTGAAGTAAAATGGAAGTTTCAGTAAATGAGACTCTAATACTCTGGCAAGTTAAAATACAGTTAAGTCTTATTTGCAATAGAGGGCACGAAAAGGTGAAAGGGACAAAAAAAAAATCAATGGTAATTGATTTGTATCAAATACCAAGACGACATATGTATCAAAATATCAAGACACTAATACACCACCAAAAAAGCAGCTAAATGATATACTAGATAAAAGACAATGAGTAATAGTACTGGACTTAAAAACTTACTAAACAGAGGAAAAGAAAACAGGTAATGGTTTATCCGCAACTATGATGTTGCCGGTGAGTCTTTAATGGAATCACAATTCCTCTTGAGTTTCACTGTTGACATATCTGACAGACTATTTCTTAATCTAGGGGTACTATAGGGAGCTCTGGTGGCATAGTGCCTAAGGCATGTGACTACTAACCAGAAGGCTGGCGGTTCAAACCCACCAGCCACTCCTCGGAAGGAAGGCTGGGCAATCTGCTTCCAGAGTGATACCACCTCGGAAACCCAAGGAAGGATCACTATGAGTTGGATCCAACTCAATGGCAGTGTAGCATTTTGTTGCCTTTAGAGGTACTATATAACTATATTGTTTGACTGACCAACACTATGCTTTGGATCTTGACAGTTTCAAGTATTTCATAAAGTAATAATGGAACATTTCAGTAAATCAGGACAGTGGCAGTGATTTTACAATGTTTGCATTGCTTGCAAAGGATTTTCAAAAACATTCCAGGGGTTATCTCTCAATGTGTAATTTTTCCCCAAACACTTTAATCACTGTAATTTCCAAGTTGTTTTCTTTAAAAATACTACTACTAGTAATACTAAAAAAAAAAGGGATTTCAAGGGATGAAAAGCATCTTCCACACTGCCACTTAACGCTTTCTTACAGAGACTAAGCAGTCTTGCAAATAAATCTTTTTAAAACCATTTGGTGAAAATGAGGCAATTTGTTTCTTAAGGTAGTCATTTCCAAGAGTGGTCTTAAGGATCTAGTTCAGTTACAAATATGACTACATGAATGCCAAAAAAAAAAAAAAGTTATCTTCAACTTAGTTGGCTTTCCTTTTAAAACTAATATAGTGGTGACAAAAAAAGCCACAAGATCCAGGTAAGAAGAGGGAGACAGGACCCACCTCAGAGGCAGGAAAAGGAGGGAACACTGGGACAAAGAGCCAGGATCCAGGTAGAATCCAGGTAAGGGGAGTGCAGAGAGGTTTCAAACAGCTAAGGGAGACAACTTCTGTTTGTCCTACTGTGGTGGTTTGGGCATTGCTGTGAGGCTTGAAGCTGTGCCATTGGTGTTTCAGGGTTGCACATGATGCACAGGTTTCAAAGCAGCTTAGACTGAGACAGACTAGGAAGAAGGAAGAGGCCATCCACTTCTTGAAGAAGTGGCCAGGGAAAACCTTATGAATAAGAGAAACACTGTGTGATACACTACTGAGCAATGTTATGAATAGCCTGGAAACACTGTCCAACACAATGCAGGAGGACAAGCCCCTTAGGTCAGGCGGGTTTCAATATATGATTAGGAAAGAGCTGCATCATTAGAGTACGACCAACCTTACTGATATGGATAAGGTAAAGCTTTTGAGACCTCCATTTGCTGTTGTGGCACAACTCAAATTGAGGTGCAACAGCTGCAAACATCCACTAATAATTGGAACATGAATTGTACAAAGTATGAATCTAGGAAAGTTGGAAGTTGTCAAAAATGAAATGGAGTGCATAAACATCTATATCCTAGGCATCAGTGAGCTGAAATGGACTGGTTTTGGCCATTCTGAATCAGACAACCATATGATCTACTATGCCAGGAATGACAATTTGAAGAGGAATAGTGTGGCATACATTGTCACAAAGGGTGTTTCAAGATCTGTCCTGAAGTACAATGCTGTCAGTGATAATACCCATACTCCTACAAGGAAGACCATTACTATTATTCAAATTTATGCACCAATCACCAAAGCCAAAGATGAGGAAATGCAAGATTTTTATCCCCTTCTGCAGTCTAAAATTTACTAAAATTGCAATCAAGATGTGTTAATTATCACGGGTGACTGGAATGCAAAAGTTGGAAACAAGGAAGAATCACTGGTAGTTGGAAAACTTGGCCTTGATGACAGAAATAACACTGGCAATCTCATGACAGAAGTTTTCAAGACCAATGACTTCCTCATTGCAAAGAACAACAAAAATGGCGGCTATACACGTGGACTTTGCCAGATAGAATAAACAGGAATCAGACTGACTGCATCTGTGGTAAAAGGTGATGGAAAAGCTCAGTATCTTCAGCTAAAACAAGACCAGGAGCTGACTGTGCAAAAGACCATCAACTGCTCATATCCAAGTTCAACTTGAAGTTGAAGACAATTAAAACAAGTCTATGAGAGCCAAAACAGGACCTTGAATATACCCCTCCTGAATTTAGAGACCATCTAAGGAATCGAATTGATGCATTGAACACCAATGATCGAAAACCAGAAGAATTGTGGGATGACATCAAGAACATCATCCATGGGGAAAAAAAAAAAGAGGTCATTAAAAAGACAAGACCAAAATGGTTGTCAGAAGAGACTCTGAAACTTGCCCTTGATGGAGAGTAACTAAAGCAAATGGAAGAAGTGACAAGATAAAAGAGCTGAACAGAAGATTTCAAAGAGCAGCTCAAGCAGACATGTGCAAAGACCTGCAGTTAGAAAACCAAAAGGGAAGGACACACTCAGCATTTCTCAAGCTGAAAGAACTAAGGAAAAAATTTAAGCCTCGAGTTGTAATACTGAAGGATTCTATGGGCAAAATATCGAACGATGCAGGAAGCATCAAAGATGGAAGGGATACCCAGAGTCACTGTACCAAAAACAAGTGGTCCATTTCAGGAGATAGCATATGTTGAAGAACCAATGGTTCTTAAAGAAGTCAAAGTTACAATGAAGGAATTTGCAAAGAACAAGGCTCCAGGAATTGACAGAATACCCAATGAGATGTTTAAACAAATGGATACCCCACCAGAGGCACTCACTTGGTTATACCAAAAGATTTCCATTGGAAGACAGCTACCTAGCCAGCTGACTGGAAGAGATCTGTATTTGTATCCATTCCAAAGAAAGGTGATCCCACAGAATATGGAAATTATCAAACAGCATCAACATCGCATGAAAGTAAAATCTTACTGAAAATAATTAAAAAACAGTTGCAACAGTATAGTGACCGAGAACTTCCAGAAATGCAAGCTGGATTCAGAAGATGTGGAACCAGGGATGTCATTGCTGATGCCAGATGGATCTTGGCTCAAAGAAAGCAATACCAGAAAGATGTTTACTTGTGTTTTATTGCCTATGCAAAAGCATTTGATTATGTGGATCATAACAAGCTGTGGATAACACTGACAAGGATGGGAATTCCAGGACACTCATGAGGAACCTGTTCAATGACCAGGAAGCTGTCATTCAAACAGAACAAAGAGACACTCCATGGTTTAAAATCAAGAAGGGTGCACGTCAGGATTGTATCCTTTCACCATACTTATTCAATCTATGTGCTGAGCAAGTAATCCAAGAAGCAGGACTATATGGAAAAGAACATGGCATCAGGATTGGAGGAAGAATCATTAACCACCTGCGATATGCTGATAACACAACCTTGCTTGCTGAAAGTGAGGATGACTTGAAGCACTTACTGATGAAGACTGAAGAATACAATCTGCAGTATGGATTACGTCTCAATATAAAGAAAACAAAAATCCTCAACTGAACCTATAACCAGCATCACAATAAATGAAGAAAAGATTGAAACTGTCCGACTTTACACTGCTTGATTCTACAATCAACACCAATGGAAGCAGCAATCAGGACATCAGACGGCACTGGACAAATCAGCTGCAAAGGACCTCTTTCAAATGCTAAAGAGCAAAGATGTCTCCTTGAGGACTAAAGTACACCATATTTTCAGTCACCTCATATGCATGTGAGAGCTGGATAATGAATTAAGGAAGACCGAACAAGAACTGATGCTTTGGAATTGTGGTGCTGGTGAAGAATGCTGAAAGTACTAACAAACCTGTCCTGGAGGAAGTGCAGTCAGAATGCTCCTTGGAAGTGAGAACAGCTAGACTTCCTTTCACCTACTTTGGTCATGTTGTCAAAAGGGACCATTCCCTGGAGAAGGATGTCATGCTTGGTAAGGTGGATGGTCAACGAAAAAGGCGAAGGCCCTCAGTGAAATAGATGGACACAGTGGCTGCAGTGGTGGGCTCAAGTATAGCAAGAATCATGGAGCTGGTGTGGGAATGGGCGGTGTTTCATTCTGCTGTACACAGGGTCACTATGAGTCAAAGATGACTAGACAGCACCTAACGACATCGTCATCATAGTGGTGATTTAAATACAATCAACACTTAATCTACTGTTGTTAAGTGCCGTTGAGTCGTTTCTGACTCATAGCGTCCCCATGCACAGCAGAACGAACACACTGCCCGATCCCGCGCCAGCCCCACAATCCCTGCTATACTTGAGCCCATCCCCGCAGCCACCGTATCAATCCATCTCCTTGAAGGCCTCCCCCTCTTTCGTCGACCCTCCACCCTACCAAGCATGACATCCTTCTCCAGGGAATGGTCCCT
>NW_006921628.1:7389376-7404849 GCF_000298275.1 Orycteropus afer afer
TCCGGCTTGAACCTCTGGAAGTTCTCTATCAATATACTGCTGCAAACGTTTCTGAATTATCTTCAGTTAGATCTTACTTGCATGTGATATTAATGGTAATTGTTCTATAATTTCTACATTCTGTGGGATCACCTTTCTTTGGAATGGGCACAAATATTAATCTACTAAAATATTCTATCTTCTAGTTAATATCCTATAAAACCACACATAATATACTATATTCCAGTTTTACCCAAGAAATGAGACCTTTCCTGTTTTAGGGGAGAGGGAGAAAGGAGGCATTCATCTAGGTGACTACAAAAGATATAAAAACAAGTTAAGCACACACCCCTCAGTAACCTGATTTTGACAATCATCAGTCACTCAATTCCAATTTCCTTTCACTTAATCCTATGATATTTTTCTTACAAATATTTCAAAACATATATTTTTTAAACAAACATATATTTAGTTTTGGTAATAAATTTTCAATCCATGACCTTAACTGAATCTACACAAACCATTAAGAATCACAAAAGGTTTATAAATACAAAAATTAGCATGTAGACTTAAAAACTAACTTACTCATAAGGTACCAAAAGTTGATTCCTTAATAACATAATAAATGTAGCTGGTGTGTGAGGTATACGTACCTTTATTGCCTCAAAGTTCTCAGGAAAAAAAAGTACCCATTATCACAGACCTTTCTGTTGAAGTTCTGAAATTTGTGAATTTAAAAGATATGTGCTAGAGAAATTTGTTCTTTGTAGAAGAGTAACATCACCAACATATGTACTCTTCATGCATTCTACACTTAATTTCTTTAAAAAACAAATGTCAGCTGTAAACAAACACATCCATACATGCTTTTTTTAGGCAGTTCACTTTATTACAGCTTTCTTGATTTGACTTTAGAAACTGACAGCATCAAAATTGCATTTATCAAAGGGAAATTTTGAAGGTGCTTCCCAGTGTTACACACACAACAAACCTATGTTTTATGTCTAATTTAAACAATTAATAAACCCACTTGGATCTATATTATTGTTCACAGTATGTAATATATGCAAAGCAAATTTGTTGAAAACCCCTATTAAATACCTTCAAGAATCAAAAATAACACACACAATTACGTATTTTATCATTTTATTAGGAATAATTCCAAATGAGTTATGAATAAACTTATAAATTGAGTTTGGTGAGTTTTCAAAAAACTCTTAATGAAGACATATTCACCAATAATCAATAAAACGTCAGCAGAACTATTATACTGGGCCAAGAATCAGGCTGATACCAAAAGCAACATGCAACATAAAAAAGATAAAATATAAAGGAAGACAATCTGCCAAGTAATAAAAATCATCTCAATACAAACTCTTTGCAACCAGCACTGAATTAATTAGCTATCAATTCCAAACTATACCAAGGTTAAGTTTGGCTGATAAAGCCCAGGAGTCATTGGGGGGGGGCGGGGCGCTGGGTTGTTCCTGTCAGTGCAAGAGATTTGAATAGTGTTTTGGAGCATTTCCTTGGCTGACACAAGCAGTATCAGAAAATCTATTCTGCCAAGGGAGAGAAATAAATACAAATGGAATGCTATACTTCTAATCAGCAGATTGTCCCAGGAATGATCAAGGTATCAGAGTAAAGAAGCAAAGGGATAACTTTAAAACATGAGTTACTGTCTTTGTTGTGGGGTCAATAGACATTCAGAATGGAAATTGAGGAATTGGTTTATGTTTTGCTGTATATATTCTCAACAACAAAATAAATAAAATTTAGAAAAGAAAAACATTAAAATATCTTTTGGAACAAGGTGGAACATGCAGAATATAGTGCTAAAACCCAATTTCTATTTTTCACAGAAATTACTTGTTGTATGAAATTATAACAATTTTGTCTTAAAAAAAAAAAAAAAGACATTCAAAACAGATTTATTTAAAGGTGTCACATAACTATGACCAGGCATTTAGGCTTAAGGGAAGTAAAACTAAAAGAGGACACTTCTTTTTCCAAATTAAGAATTTCTTTAAAACCAAGTATATTGCTCAACAGCAACATTCCACTTGGTAAACAATAATTGGCAACAAAGTAAGTTTAAACGCTGTAATAGTCTGCCCAAAACCAGTCCCATATACTGTTTAATAACCAAGATGCAAACTAATTTTGTTGTAACAAGCCTAGACCAATTTTATCAAATATGTCCTTGGTTAGTTATCCAGTTTCATTTAACGTTTTGAAAGCTCATTTGACAGCCAGTCAAGTCCCTCATACAGACCAGTTCCTTGTGTAGCACAAGTGGCTTGAACATACCACTGTAAAGAAAAGGCAACAAGAAAATATTTGATTAACAAGGTTATGTATGACAACAGCGTTTAAAATTTTTCTTTTTCAAATACTTTATTGTGTTTTAGGTGAAAGTTTACACGGCAAATTAGATTTTCATTCAACAATTTATACACAAATTGTTCCATTGACACTGGTTACAATCCCTGCAACGGGTCAGCACCCTCACCATTTCTACCTCATTTTCATCCATCCAGTTTCCCTGCTGTCTTTGCCTTGTCATCTTTGCTTTTGGGTAAATGTTGACTGTTTGGTCTCATATAATTGATTATTTACAGGGTAAACTTACTTAATCAGCAAATATAATATTTTCCCCAAATCCCATGTTACTGAGTCATCAATTTACCATAAATGCATAGGAAAATAGGAAAAAAATAATTTATACAGCTACAGGAATAAGCATGTGTAAACATGTTATAGTATAGTATCTCACTAACAATTTTACATTCAATGATTTAAGTTAACTGTAGATCACTCAAAAATTATCTACCCTTTATATTGGGCATCTTCTCAGACCTCTTGTTTCTCATTTTAAAATTTTCATATTTAATGCTATTCCTAGCTAAGCATTAGACTTAACCAATTATCCACTACGTTCATCTAAAGAGAACATTCATGGGAAAATTATAACTGATAAAACTACCCACTTAGTCCTTTTAATCTTCTTGTTGGCTATAAAACTAAACTGAAAGTAGAAAAGGCAAAATTTTGAAAGAATAGGAGGATCATTACTATCAGGGCAAGATTTTCAGATAATTTTACTATCTTTAGTATCATGTATTCTAAACATGAAATTCTAAAAATCTCTAAATACAAGAATGAATGAATGAATTTTTATCTTTAATAACTATAAAATGCCATAAAAATTTTTAAGTAACAAGAAAGGAACTAAAAAGCAACCTAATGACTTTCAAGAGATAACTTCTTTTTATTTTTTCACTGAAGTTTTATTTTGCCTTAAAATAGAGATCTTACTTTATGTTGTAAGGTCACTGTATGTATACCATGGTGCCAAATCAGTATTTGAGCAACAAACACCCAGTAATCTAGAAGGCTGGGGAAAGGCATGAATTCGTACTTTCACAGCATGGAAAATTGATCATTTACAGTTTTACCTTCTTTAAATCAGCCTCGGACATTTAAGTCTACTCTGTTTTATTGTCACAGCACAGTATTTACCTTGTTGACAAGTTAATGCAAAATTATCATAAAGCACATGACAGACACACTTATCATTTACTTATATATAAAACAGTATTATGAATGCTTCTTGTCAATACTCAAATCACTGATCTAAAATAAGCTGAGAACAACTACAACATTTATCATCTTATATTCCAAATTATCTCAGAATTTTGTTTAATGTTGTAATTAAAAAAACCACCAAACCAAACCCACTGCTACCATATCAATTCCAACTCATAGCAACCCCCACTGGCTTTCCAAGGTGGTAAATCTTTACAGAAGTAGATTGCCCAGTCTTGCTTCCACAGAGTAGCTGGAGGGTTATAATTATGGGTTTCTCCAAAAACTTTTAATGTTAACATGCACAGAAACAACACTAAACATTATCTAAAAAATGGTTGTGAAACACTGGACCCTTAACAAGCAAATTATAAAGTATTTTTTGTACAGTTATCCAAAATTAATAATTAAGAATATCAATAGTCTTTAGATATTCTAAATCTTCCACAGTGCAGTTTTCCACATTGTTATCAGTACTATACCTTCTGAGGATAAAGTTAACAACCCTGAAATAAAATCTGACATGACTCATTTTTATGTAAACAAGTATTTTTTTTTTAAATCACGTTATTTATTATCTGTTCAAGTGGTATAACTAGTTTAGAAATAAATGTTCAAACTGAATACTAGGTTAATGTAAGTTTCCAAATACTTACTGTTCTGTTACGAAGAGACTGAAGACCTAATTTATCTGTCATTTCACTGATGGCCATAGCATTTGGCAAGTCCTGTTTGTTTGCAAAAAGCAGCAGCACTGCATCTCGCAACTCTTCTTCCTCAAGCTGGAAAAAAAAGCTGAAGTATTAGCAACTAATCCAACTGGAATCCAATTATTGTAACTAACTGAGTGAAATACCATCTTCCTACATATACCCTTTATTCATCATCGAATACATGGTAAAACATCAAACTAATTCTCTACATAAAGGTTCAGGTAGTCTTTATAACTGAAATCCTATATCCTTCTGTCTTTTATATCTAGTGCAAACAATCATGCACAGACAAGTAAAGTGAAACTTTCTCAAGCCAACCATGCTGTATTCCCTTAATGTAAACCATACTTCAGCCTTCTTAATGATCCCAAAGGTCAAGACTGACAAGGACAAAAAGTACATATGGAGATAAACTATCCTAAAACAGATCTAATGGTGTTAGTAGTACAGGTATTTAGATGATTCTTTTTGGACTTTCATCCTTTCCAAATAGCTAGACCAGATTAACAGTGGAACAAAATCCCAATTTTAGGGTGTGAGTCCTAGTGGCAAGGTGGTTAAAGCCACTAACTGAAAGTCAGCAGTTCTACCAGCTACTCCATAGGATAAAGATTTAGCAATTTGCTTCCTTATAGAAACCCTATGGGGTAATTCTACTCTGTTCTATAGACTGAGTCACTGTGAGCTTGAATAGCCTCAACAACGAGTTTGGTTTTTTTTTTCAGTTCAGCAACATTAAGAAAAATGTAATAACAGTACCAGGTGTGGAAAAGGGTAGGAAAGAAGTGCTAATATGATACAACATGTATGAGCTTTGAAAAATTATGCTAAGTGGAAACAGTCAGTTGTAAAAGACCAAATATTTTATGATTCCATTTATATGAAATATCCAGAACAGGCAAACCATAGAGACATAAAATAGATTAGTAGTTGCTGGGAACTGGAAGGGAAAGGAGTAGTAAGTGACTGCTAATGGTTATTGGGAAGCTCCGATAGCATAGTGCCTAAGGCACCTGACTGCTAACCAGAAGGCTGGCAGTTCAAACCCAACAGCCACTCCTCAGAAGGTAGGTCGGGCAATCTACTTCCTTAGTAATACCGCCTCAGAAACCCAAGGAGGGGTCACTGGGAGTCAGGTCTGACGCATATAACAACAATAACAATAACAATGGTCACAGGGTTTCTTTTGGAGGAGATAAAAAGCTCTAAGCTCTGGTAGCATAGTGGCTAAGATACTTGCCTGCTAACCAGAAGGCTGGCGGTTCAAACCCACCAGCCATTCCTCGGAAGGAAGGTTGGGCAATCCTACTTCCGTAGTGATACTGCCTCGGAAACCCAAGGAGGGGTCGCTATGAGTCAGGGCTGACTCGACGGCACATAACAACAACAACAAGACTAAATTTTAGTGCTGATTGTATAATATTATAAATATACCAAAATCACTGACTTACGTATTTTTAATGGGTATATTTTAAGGTTATGTGAATTTTTTAGTTGGTAACATTTGTTTCATTATGGAAAAAAAAAAAAAAAAAAAAACACTGGTGATTTAATTATTTATATAATTAAACTAAAAGTTTTAAAAGCTGCACATTAGCCTTTAGGGCAGTGAATGAGAATTTAAAAAGAGTTCATTTCGGTTAATACTTATTGGCTACAAGTTTGAAACCATGATAAAGTTCTTTTGAAAGGGTTCCTCAACAATTTTCCTCCTCTCAGGACTTTTAACAATATGAATATAAAATAACAATATGAATATGAAAATAAGTACTATTAAGTACAACTGCTTAGAATGGTTGCTATTACAAAATATTTCTGAAGTCACTGTAGGCATAGCTTAGAGAAATGCAATCTGTTAATCTTGGGGGGAAAAGTAACAACTTCAAAACGACAGATTTTGTATCTACACGATAAAGGTCTTAACCAAAGACTCAACCCAAGATATGCATCAAAATCACCCACGGAGCATTCTAAAAAGTAACTAAGATTTCTTCCCAACTTACTCAGCTATATTCTTCCATGTGTTTTCAAAACATGTCTGGAATAGATTTTTATGTACATTTCTAAGAAACCCATAAGTAGTAATTTCCCTTCAAGATTCTTCCTAAATCTCAAAAACAGTCATATATGTAATCTAGTCATAGCTTAAATGTACCAAACACCAACACCACCACTGTGAACCAGGAAAACACCTTGGAAATGATTTTTTTTTTTTTAATTGTGATTTGGGTGAAAATTTACAGAGCAAATACACTTTCCATATAGCAGTTCACATACACTTTTGTCTCATGACATTGACCACAATTTACCGCAATGCAACAGCTCCCCTCCCACTTCCTTCCGACAGTTACCTCTTTGGAAATGTTATTAATTTCAAATATAGCCTTACCATTTTTTGCAGCTCATCTGCTCCTTCCTGAATTCGTTCACGATCATTGCTATCTACCACAAAAATAAGACCCTAGGGGAAAATTGTTTCAATAAATTAAACAGTTAAATTTAAAAGACTCATTCAATACGTAAATAAGTATGTGGTGGTCGTGTTGTTATGCGCCGCTGAGTTGGACCTGACTCACAGCGACCCCTCCGTGGGTTTCTGAGGCAGTATCACTACGGAAGTAGATTGCCCCATCTTCCTTCCGAGGAGTGGCTAGTGGGTTTGAACCACCAACCTTATGGTTAGTAGTCAAGTGCCTTAGGCACTATGCTACCAGAGCTCCCGAAAATAAGTACAGGCAACAAAATTATATCAAGGGTCAGAAGCAGGGGGAAAAAAAGTCTCCGTTAAAGGAAAAAAAAAAAGAACAAGGCTCTAAAAATTGATTCAAGCACTTCAAGCACTTTTTGTCATTTTAACTTATTAATGCTACTTCAAATCTAAAAATACTTTACTCTTAGACAACTGTCAACTATGCTAAGGAATCAATTTTATCGTTTTCTCTAGTACATTTAAGTGCAGGAAAGTTTAAGTAGCAAAATAGCCACAAGGTGGAGACAAAAGGAAAAATAAAAGTTCCTCAAGAATCTTGAACTTACTAACTAAATTAGTTTATTTACTCAAAGGCATGCATAAAGTGCAAACGAAATAAAATAAAAAAGAAGGGGGACTACAGTAGTTTGTATATGCTTATCAGGAAAAGAATAGATAGCCTCGATTCAGAAAGTTGCCTGCCTACTCTAGAACCAGAGGAAGTCTTAAGCAAAATATAACAAGGAAAATTCAAAGTTCATTTGCTCAATTTATTTAACAAATTCTTAACAAAAAGGAAGATAGTAGGAATTTTTAAAGATACTCAAATATTAGAATTCTATACTTTAAAAGAAATGAAGCTGGGAAGGAATTATATTAATAAGACTTCTAAAACCTTTCAAATGGAAAAGTATAAATTTTAAGCTAGAGGGAAAATTCATTTTATAAGCCTTATTAAAATATAAACTATAAACATTAAAACGGATTACTTTAAATATTCTTCATAAAACTCTTAACCCCTAAAGTACTTTTGTCATTTGTCATTCTACCACAAAATGTCTTGTGTTATAACTTATGTATGTAACCAACTATATTAAATCTAATGAGGGCAAAAAACTATCCTACACTATTTTCTATTTACCCTTCAGTACTACCACACAGTACTGGACTTGCACCTCATACTTATTTTAGGCTAGAGAGTCATTAAATGGCATTAATATCCTTTGGTCTGGACAAATTTCACATACATTTCCTCTTTCTCTGTAGAAACGATCATTTTAAACATTCTGTTCTTTGAGAGAATTTTTGGTACTTTGAAAGCCAAAGTGTGTGCTGGAGAGTTAGACCCAAATGCAAATCTTGGCACTCTTATTACTATTATAAGTTATCTAACCCCTGAACCTGCAACCTCTTCTAAAATAAAATTAATACCATTAACCTTATAAGACTATTAAAGGATAAATGTAATCATGGAGGTATAAAAGGATGTAGCAGCATGTTTCACATATGTTTTATCTCCTTTCCCAAAAGTTCTTTTAAGAACCTACACCCTATAAGAAGTAATATCTCTGTAAATTTATCTTGGCTCATAACATTTCCTTTTTACTGTTTAAAAATGCAAATCTTGTTATCAGTCCTAAAGTAGTATTATTGAGAGAAAATAATTTAGAATTAAACTCCAAATTTTTTCCTTCCTAAGACAGCCCAGAATCAAAAAGCTAACATTCTAGAGAAATTGACTATTATAAGACAAAAATTAAAGGCCGAACATTTACTTACTTATACAGAACAGCAAAATAACTGGAATTATCTAACAAAGGAGAGGAATTTACCACTAGAGGCATTGTGTCCTGGATTGCTAATATAAATTAGAAACATGATTAATGGCTATAATCAGTTTCTTTTAAATTTTATAGCTAGAAGAACAGATTAGGAATGCTGGAAAAGCTAGCTAAGAGCTTATCTATCAGATAACAAAATTCTCCTCAGTGGGCCTAACTCTCAAGAAAGTACTTGGGCTTTGATTCTAAGGTGGTCCAGAGGGCCAGGAATGGTTCTAATCTCAAGAACTGAAATAAATTACAAAGTAATGCCAACCCACATACAGTGGACCCCACCACCACCCAAATAAACACTATACATATATATAACACACACACACACTTACACATATATATACACATTTATAAAAGAAAGACATTTTTTTTACAAGGAGCTCTGGTGGCACAGTGACTAAGGCATATGACTGCTAACTAGAAGGTTGGCGGTTCAAACCCACCAGCCACTCTGTGGAAGGAAGAAGGGGCTATACACTTCCGTAAAAATTTACTGCTTCAGAAACCCAATGAGGGTCGCTATGAGTCAGAATTGACTTGATGGCAGTGGTTTTTCTTGCATTACATTTTATACATATATATAAACTTTAGAACATAAAACAAAGTTATAAAAAAAAATGCACAGAATTCCTTACCTGGGTATTTTGGAAGTAATGCCTCCAGAGAGGCCTAATTCTATCTTGACCACCAACATCCCATACCGTGAAACAAATGTTCTTGTATTCTACTGTTTCCACGTTAAAACCTTTAAAAAAAAACAAAAAAATGACCACTGTGCAGTTAAAATGCCAGTAAGAAAATAAACCTCTTTATTGTGAAATTCTTTTACAACTGTTTTTAAAATCCTGCTAGTTATTCAAGGAGCTCTGGTGGCATAGTGCCTAAGGCATTTGACTGCCAACCACAAGGCTGATAGTTCAAATCTACCAGCCATTCCTCAGAAGGAAGGTTGGGCAATCTACTTCTGTAGAGATACCACCTCAGAAACCCACGGAAGGGTTGCTATGAGTTGGAACCAACTCGACAGCAGTGAGTTTGGGGATTTTTTTGGCCAGTTTTTCAACAAATTAAAAAATAAAAGTTTCAAAAACTAAATTTTTCAACATAAAATTCTATTTTATTTCACTTTACAATATATTATTATGACATAAATAAAAGTCATTTGTCAACTTTCTTACCAATAGTAGGAATGGTGGTGACTATCTCTCCTAACTTCAGTTTATACAAAATCGTTGTCTTGCCAGCAGCATCCAAACCAACTAGGAGTAGATAACAACATTTTAGATTTTAAATCTTGACCAAAAGCACACACTAAGAAATAATCTTACAACAAATTTATAGTTTGAAAGTAAAAGCTGGCTGCAAGGCACAAATATAGTTAGGAATATAAGTACCTCACTTCTGATTTCCAGACAAAAAAGCAAAACTTCCTACAGAGAGCCCTTCTGTTTTTCTTTTAGACTTACAGACATATATTAGTGCAGAAATAAAGATACCTGGCTGGCTCAGACTCTTGTCTCTAGCTTTGCCAAAACTAGCTGAATGCCTTTAAGCAGGTTACTTAGGAAACAAGCCAGAAAAATTAGTCATAAAGTAAAGGGATTGAATCAGATAATCAAAGATGTCTTCCAACTCAAGTCCTTATTAACTTTATGAACTTCCTTTTTTTTTTTTTTTTAAATTGTGATTTGGGTGAAAGCTTAAAGAGCAAATTCACTTTCCATACAGCAGTTCACACACACGTTGTCTTACAACATTGAGTACAATTTACCCCAATGCAACAACTCCCCTCCTTCTTCCTCCCGATAGTTACCTCTTCCCTGTGTCCATCCCTCCATGCACTAGCTATCTTCCTGTGCATAAACAGCCCTTCTTTCTCCCATGATTGTTTTCCCCAAGGAGTATATCTACCTCAGGTACATGGTTCAACTCCTATGCCTATCTTTTGTTTGGCTGGAAGCCACAGGTCTGGGTTCAATTCCAGACCTGAAGGGCAGCTAGGGGCCATAGACTCAGAGATTCCACCAGGCTCAAGGGAATCTCTTGTAGTACCCAAACCAGCTTTCTTTTGCTTCAACTTCAGAGATGCAGAGATTCCCTTGCGCTCATGAAGACCACCCAACTAATAAGGTACCTTGGCCACCTAGGCTCCACTGTTTCCCTGTTCTCACTTCCCTCCCCTAATCGTTGCAACCCAGCCTGTCTTACAGGTCCCAGAACACCAGATGCCAAACATGTCCAGCCGACCCCTGGGAGTCGACATCTATAGAAGCCTCTTCTTCGAGGACCTCTACATACTACAAATCACCAACCAGGAAAAACAACCCAGCATCTCTGAAGTTGAAGCAAAAGAAAACTGGTGTTGGTACTACAAGAGACAAACTCCAGTGCGTGTATAGACTGGAAGGCCCCGCTTCCAAAGACGCCACGCCCCTCACCAGCAGGAAGCAGCTCCCAAAGATTGACCT
Source organism: Orycteropus afer afer (assembly GCF_000298275.1). Taxonomy (NCBI): domain Eukaryota; kingdom Metazoa; phylum Chordata; class Mammalia; order Tubulidentata; family Orycteropodidae; genus Orycteropus; species Orycteropus afer. The sequence continues at coordinate 7,400,433 of NW_006921628.1, forward strand.
TCGCCCCTTTTCCCACAAAAGCGGGCCCCCTTTTATTTTTCCTTTTAAAAAACCAAAGAGGGGGGAATGTTAGAGATATGCCACGCCATCTTGCGTGGCTCTTCTGGGTTCTTCTTCATTCCCTGCTGCCCCACCCAAGGTCATAAGTCAGTTAAAGGAAGTCGAAACTGAGCTTCCTGCAAGGTGCGAATTTTAAAAGGCAACATAGCCTCTGATAGCTTAAGACCTCTTCCCCCAGCTCTGATGTACAACCTCCTAACCCCAGGTGTATATAAGACCACCCTCTCCCCTCCTCTTCTTCCTCTCTTCTCTTCTCCTTCTTCTGTCCTTCCTCAGTGCAGGCACCCTTTCGCCTCTTTAATAAAATCTCCTGTCGGGTACCCTGGTGTGTGGCATGGTCGTTGAGTGCTGATGGAGCTCTAACATGGTACCATCTAGTTCTTCTGATTTCATAGTCATACAGGCTGAGGATCGCATGGTGTACCAGTCATGAGGACTAATTGTTTCAATGAATCTTTGGTTTTCTTCATTCTTCTTTGCTCTAGATGAGCAGAGACCCATCATTGCATCTAGATGGCTGCTCGCCAAAGTAGGAGGTGGAACAATGTTTTGTGTAGTATGTTATGTCAAATGAGCTTGATGTCCCCTGAGACTACGGTCTTGAGCCCACAGGTTCAACTACTCGCTCCCTCTGGGTAATTTGAACTGCCATTTTCAAAAACACAAATTAGAAACTCCATCAGAGAACACATAAGTGAATAGAGAATTGTCTTGTGTGGTGGCATAATGGATAAGGCACTTGACTACTAACTGGAAGGTCAGCGGTTCAAACCCACCAGCTGCTCGGTAGAAGGAAAATGGGATGATCTAATTCCATACAGATTTATGTCCTCAGAAACCCAATGGGGGTCACGATGAGTTGGAAATGACTCGATGGCATTGAGGTTTTTTTTGTTTTTTTTTTTTTTTTTATGATTAGTAAAGTCAATTTTTTTTAATTTAAAGAGCAAAGTTTGGGTTAAAATGTCTTGATGTTGGGGGAGGGGAGCACATGCTGTGAGTCAGGTTTGACTTGACAGCACATAACAACAGTCCCTTTATAATGATAATAAAGGAAGAAGCCAATTTTCTTGTTAACTGACATCAGCCCCCAACCCATGGAGACCCTTGCACAATGGGACAAAATGCAGCCCAGCCCTACACTAGCAGGCACTGTAATCCACAAGGTTTTCATTGGCTAATTTTTCAGAAGTAGATCACCAGGCCATTCTTCCTAGTCCATCTTAGTCTGACATCTCCTCTGAAACTTGTTCAGCATCAGGGCACCATGTAAGCCTTCACTGACAGAGGGGTAGCAGCTGTGCATAAGCTGCAAGGTAACATTACAGAGGAAAAAATTAAAAAAAAAAAAAAAAAAACCCAACCTCATTGGTGTCAATAGCAACCTCTCATTGGGTTTGCAAAGTGGTATCTCTACGGATGTTGATTGCCCAGTCTTCCTTCCAAGGAGTGGCTGGTGGGTTTGAACCCCCAACCTTCCAGTTAGCAGTTACATGCCCTGGGCACTACACCACCAGAGTAATATTAGCCCGATCTAAATCCATTTCAGCATCAAATGTAAAGAAATTAGCACACAAGTCTGGTTAATCTGGACTGTAAAAATGGCTCTATCATATTCATTTTCAATATAAGGCCTAGCATCTTAAAAGTAATCATTTGAGGCAAATATACAAGCAGGGAGGAATGTGTTTGTGAAAAATTCCACCAAAGAACAAGTATATCACTTTAACACAGTGACAATGAAAGTAAATGTTTAAATATAAATTAAATGAAAAGTATGAATCTCTCAAAACCTGCATATTCTATATATTGCTGGCTAAAGCCTTCATAAATAAAAGATCAAGATCTAATAAACTCATTAAATATATCACTGTCTTAGGAACAGCACATTTGACTGTCTCAATTTATGCTATCACAGATTTTGAAATCAGTTCAAATGAGTATTGATTTAAGCAAATGAACTTTCATAATACTTAAATAAAAACATTACTTAGCACATGAAACCAACGCTATTTTGTTAAAAGGAACTGAAATCACTGTTACTTATCTAATTTCCATTCCTCTGCGAGTGTTTTAACTTTTATCAGCTCCTCAAAAACACAATTAAGTCTCTAAGTAATTCATACTCCTTCCACCTGTATTAATAAACGCTGTCTGCTCTGTGCCCTACAAGAGAGCTTAGAGATCCCATCTTTGAGTGTGTGCTGCCATCTCTGAAGCCCTGCTTCAAAGAGACTGAAGTTCTTATACCTTATTTCTTGCCCTAATCAAATCTTCTTCCCCCACTTCTTCCTACTGAGAACCAGATTTATTCTTTCCAAAATATTACTACATTTTATTAGTCAAAGTGAGCTCACTCCAAACCTTCATTCATGGCCATAAGAAAAACTGTGACACCAAGTGTTATTTCTTTAGTATGAAACAGTATCAAAAAGATCAGAAAATGTAATCTTTTTGAAATACACAAACAAAATAGCTACCTTAAAGTTTGGCATCTGAAGGAAAAAATACAGAAAATCTGATGGCAGGGGAGAATCTTTTAATTGTTCTACAAAGCTAATTTTGATCAAATTTTTAAATGAACCAAAATTCACCCTTAAAGAAGTCCAAATATGATTAAGCCCAAGTCAAAACACTTGATAAAGGTTTTGGAGAACTATAGCACCCACAAGTCAACTGGATCTGCTGCTACCATTTGATCCCTATGATTTAGGAACAACTCCTACTTGTCCTTTATTTCTGTTTTTGCTCCTGGCCTAGTTTCTGATTCTAACTGCTTCTGGAAAGCCTATGTCTTCCTAGACATGGTGCCTATAGCATCTGCCCCTTAGTTTTTGTACCCCCCCACCCAAGTTAATGTGTTTATCGTCTAGTTAATGCTTTAGCCTCCCCTTCCCACCCACCCTCTAGTTAATGCTTTAGCCTCCCTTTCCCACCCACACCTGGTAACCATTCATTCATTTATTTATTCATTTATGTAAAGCCCTTTTCCTGACTTTTTACAACAGTAGTCTCATACAATATTTGTCCTTTTGTAATCGACTAACTTCATTCAGCATAATGGCCTCCAAGTTCATCCATGTTATGTTTTGCAGATTCATTCGTTAAAGTTGTGTGTATATACGTACCATAGTTTGCTGATCCGTTCCTCCAATGATGGGCATATTTAGGTTGCTTCCATCTTTTTGCTATTGTGAATAGTGCTACAATGAACATACAAAACCAACCAAATTCACCAGGGGTGGGAGGGGAGGGGAAGGAAAGGAACACTGCAATAATAAAAAAATAGTAATTAAAAAAAAAAAAACACAAAAAAAACCTACTCTTGGATCCGACTCTGACTCCAAGAAACCCTCACTGGGTTTTCAAGGCTGTAAATCTTTACGGAAATAGACTGCCTCATCTTCCTCCCATGGAGCGACTAGTGGGTTTGAACCACCAACCGTCTGGTTAGCAGCCAATGCCTTAACAACTATACCACCAGAGCTCCTTTAAATGGATGTGCATGCATCTGTGCATGTCACAGCTTTTATTTCTCTAGCATACTTGCGTAGTAGTGGGCCTACCTGCCCTTTAATACAGGGCTTTGTCATGGTCAATGAAGAGGAAAAAGAACAGCTCAGAAATTTTACAATTTGTTGATTCCTCATGGTAAACAGAACAGGAAAAATTACAGGTCAAAGCCCGAGAATATTAGACTCTGAAGAGACGTAGTAAGCCCCTTCAGAAGCCTGATCAATTACTGGCAGGGATGTAGAGAGCCACACCCACTCATCTGGTGCAGTCTGCCTCGTCTTTCAGCTTGGCACTATCATCTTTGAAGGCTGGCTTTAATGTTATGTAAATAGACCCTCACTTTGAAACGAATTAACACCTACTCAAAACAAATTCTTCATCACAATCACCTTTATTTGCTGCATACACAGCTTTTAAGTCACTGAAAAGGCTTTGAGTCTTTTACTGGACTAAGGTAAGGCTAAATAAGAACCCCATGCACCTGTTTTAACTCACCTACAAATTCTTAAAGACACAGTGAAATATGGCTATCATTTGTAATATGGGCAATGTCTGTAACTCCACAAAAGAAATGAAGAAATCCAAGCCAAATATTTAGGTTGTAGCAAAGTATCTATGATATTATCCAATTTTCTTTTAATGGAAATTTAATAACTGCTTCTATGGCTATTCCTTAGGTTCTTCTATATTGTTAGAATTTTTTTCCCCAATAAATATGTATCACTTTTTTTATTATTGTGATTTGAGTGAAGATTTACAGAGCAAATTCACTTTCCATACAGCAGTTCACATACACTTTGTCTCATGTCATTGACCACAGTTTACCACAATGCAACAGCTC
>NW_006921628.1:7407049-7422636 GCF_000298275.1 Orycteropus afer afer
TATTTCTACTTCAGAGTCACTGAATCAATTTACATTTTAACAACATCCTCAGGTGATTTTTACAGATCCACAGGTGATTCTTCTGTATACATAAAATTTTATCACCTGGAGATCTTGTTAAAATGTAGATTCTGATTCAGTATATCTATGGTGGGAAGGCAAATTCTCAGCAGAGTGTCAAACAGGAATGAACCGATTCCAAGCCCTGGTTTTTAAGTTTCCACCCAAGTTATTTTTAAAATAAAAATTATAGGGCAGTTTAGTGGCTCAGTCACAAAAAAGATTCGAAAATCACAAAGCTATCTTTTGCCATTATATCCAAAATAACAGGGCTATATAATGCAAACCATTTAAGTGGTGACTTTATCATCACCACTTAAAACTTGTCAGAGAGTTCTCAAAATTATGTTGGTCTTACAATTTTGTACCACTCTTGTTATTTCTTAAAAGTATGTATTTCCTTAATGTTGCAGTATTTGGCCATGAGATTTCACTACAAATTCAAACAACAGCAAATGTGCAATGGCTGGAACCTGGGTAAGGTGGAAGCCTGTCAGAGAACTAAAATTTAAATATTTTCCACTAAGATGAGTAAAAGACAAGACTGTACCCTGTCAAAGGCAGAAAACATATGAAACCCAGAAAACAAGGCACTCACATCAAGTTCCAGCTCTCACAAGTTTCACTGTATGACCAATTTTCAACTAGCCAAGATAAAACACTAATCTGTACAGTACAGGAATGTCCTGGCCCAGACCTCTATAAACAAGCAATATTTTGATAAATATACTGGAGTCGTTACTTAACCAGACCTGCGCTTTGACCAAAATGTTAATAGCAGCAAAACTACTTAAAAAAAAAAACTTTGCCAGTCATTAAAAAGTATGCCCACAAATTATGGCAGGAGAAATATTTTAAATGAACAATGATCGATTTCAATCATCTCAACTGTGAGGAAAAAAATGCAGATGGGAAAAAGACTGGAAAGATATTTCCAGACAGGTGAAATTATCGATTTTTCTTAGCTCCTGAATTATTTCTGCTTGAATTATACCTTCACAGTAATTAAAAAATAATTTAGAGTGCTTACTGTGTTCAAAGCACAATACTAAGTGATTCCATACATTTTATAATTGAATCCTCACAATTAAATTCCCATTTTCTCAGATGAGCCATCTGAAATTCAGAAAGGTCCCCAGAATTACATCCAGTAAGCAGTAGACAGAACAAGTATTCAAAGACCCATGTCTCATGGAGAAAATGAAACTCTCAAATATTAGGGTAAGAATGTAAAATGGTACAGGTGCTTTGGAAAAGTTTGTCAGTTCCTCAAAATGTTGACCATAGTTAACTATATGTATGACCCAGCAATTCCACTTACAACAAAATACCCAAGAGAAATGAGAACATATGTCCACAGAAACTTGTCCAGGAACTTTTCATACTGGCATTATTCAAAAGGTTGACACAATCCAAATGTCCATCAACTGCTGAATGTATGAACAAAATGTGATATATCCATACAATGAAAGTAGTTGTTGTTGTTGTTGTTACGTGCCGTCGAGTCGGCCCCGACTCATAGCGACCCCTCCTTGGGTTTCCGAGGCAGTATCACTACGGAAGTAGGACTGCCCAACCTTCCTTCCGAGGAGTGTCTGGTGGGTTTGAACCGCCAGCCGTCTGGTTAGCAGGCAAGTGTGTTAGCCACTATGCTACCAGAGCTCCCTACAATGAAAGTATGTGGCCATTAAAAAGAATGCAGTACTGATATATGCTGTAATATGGCTGAACATTATGCTTAGTTAAAGAAGTCAAACATAAAAGGTCACATAATATTTTGTGAAATATGCAAAAAAGGTAAATCCAGAGACAGAAAGCAGATTGGTGGCTGCCAGATGCTGGGGAAAGAGGGAATGGGAAGTGAATGCTAATGGTAGTTTCTTTTCGGAGTAATGAAAATGCTCTGAAATTAGGCAGTGGTGGGTAAATGACTTTGTGGAATATAGTAAAAACTACTGTATTGTAGGGAGCTCTGGTAGCATAGTGGCTAAGATACTTGCCTGCTAACCAGACTGCTGGCGGTTCAAACCCACCAGCCACTCCTCGGAAGGAAGGTTGGGCAATCCTACTTCCGTAGTGATACTGCCTCGGAAACCCAAGGAGGGGTCGCTATGAGTTGGGGTGACTCGACGGCACATAACAACAACAACAACAACTGTATTGTAAGGGGTAAATTTTATATGTGAATTAAATCTCAATTCAAAAACCCAAAACTGAAAAATACCTAGGTCTGAGTCCAGTGCTAGAGAGCTCTAAAGCAGCATTTATATATTACCATCCTCATCTTTTGGCTTTTCTAACAGACACAATGTATCTTAATATTCTAATTTCTCAGAGATTAGACCACACAAACTAAAACTGAGGCTATAAGGGAAAATCATGAGTTTAGATTTTTGCTTCTACTCAACAAATCAAGAATACCTGCACTTTGGTCTGTGTTAATTAACAGCATGTTATCAAAGTCTCTGCTAGCCATGCCTTGTAACAATGTAAGAGAGTGTTATCTTCTAAGGATGGCTCCATCTTTCAACTTCTAGTAGCACAAAACTGAAGATTTTTGCCTTTTTTCTTGGATCACATATTTGTACAAGCTAATCAGAAGGACCTTTTTATATTAAGGGGTAACAATCTTTTCAACTCATGTTTAATGACATCAGAAAATGTGTATACTATGCTGGAGGAACAAAAAAATATCTTCAAAGGCAGAGTAAATATGGAAAATATTAATAATGATGGGAGAGTGGAATTACAGGTAATTATCACTTTTTCCTAAATCAAGAATTAAGTTTGTTTTCTACATTTAACAAAAAGAGCATTTTTCAAATCAGGATAAAACAACAAAAAATTACATAATAAACAGACCTACAAACTATGCTATAGAAAAAGTATGAAATACCACTCTAGACTGAACCCTGCTTAAAACACCAGTAACATTTAAAAAAACTGGCAAAGAATCCTTCCTCCTCAACATCTCTGGTCTCCAAAAACCCAGTCACATACATGGCAATACACACCTATACTGACATGAGCAGATTACCCAAGAGGCAAAGTAAGCAAAGGCTTATTTACTAATCTATAGTGAACAGTTTCATTATGTGATAGAAAACATGTGAAACCATTCACTACAGATTTGTAAGTAAGCCCGTGTTTACCTTGCTTACCCGACACTGTATACTCATGAGCAAACGTTTGGAATGCAACGCTCTTCCAACTTCTCAACAGGCAAGCTGAAAGCATAGGCAAGTTCAAAGCAAAGAGTCTGGAACTAACAATTTCAATACACAAATCAGTGTTTTGGGATATAAACAAAATTTGAGGATTTATTTACCAAAATTACACTTAATCATGGATCAAGATACACAGAGCTTAGACTTCAGAATGGGACACTGTGGAAGTTGCTGATTTCTAACTGGAGCAGAAGTTGACTGCTAACTAGGGCTACATTAAAAACTAAGGTAGAAACTGGTTACTCTAGAATCTAAACTCAGTAATACTCACATGAGTAATTTCCCCCTTATAAATAACAACTATCAATCAATAGTTTAGATGACATTAAATTTTAAACACTGTTGGCTTTTCATTTTTAATTACAGTTAACCAACAACTAACTTCAATGCCATTTTAAAATTACTTAAACTTTTCAAAAAGCAGATGATATGAATAAAATTTAAAACTTCTCCATAATCATTTGGCAAATCAGACACATTAGCTACCTGCTGTCTTTCAATACACTATAAAAGAGTATCAAAAAGACACTGACTCAATACAGCACAAATTTTATCTAAGCCTCATAATGGAAAAAGGACACATACCTGGCAAAGAACATTCATGTTAAATGGAAAAAATAATCGTTGACTGGTAATTCTAATACGTATGAAAGCTAACCTTCTGACTCAAAGTGTTTTTAATGAAGAACACCTGATTCTCTCCAAATTAAAGTGCAAAACAAAGAGCAAATATTGAGTAATAACACATTTGACACAGTATGAATAATCCCAAAACATGACTTCTACTCCCTGCACAAATGTAGAAATTAAAATTACTCTTGCTCTTCCATTTTATTTCAAGCATTTGGGGTGGGGGTGGGGATAGAGCATCTCCCAATACGGTAAATATTACCAGGACTTTCTTCAGAGGCACCTCTGGGTGGCCTCAACCTCCAATCTTTCACTTAACAGCCTAGTGTATTAACTACATTACCCAACCCCTAAGAGTAAATATAGAAAAGTGCTTACATCGTAATTCTACTTTTCTTCTCTAAAAGTTTCAGCCATAAAAAAAAGACTGAGTTACAATAAATCTTAAGTAAAAGAACCAACACACTACATTTTCAGTTAGACAACCATGTACTAGTTAATCTCTAAGGAACAAGCTGGAAATTTATCTATCACAGTCCAAAGTTCTTCCACTGACTCCAGATCCCTTTTTAAAGACTTCCAATTTGCCACTAAATGCTTAAATAGTAGTACTGTCCTCCTGAAATAATTCTGTCCTCCTCATAAATGAAACCTGAGAAATTCTGAAGGAGAAAATATTTTCATTTAGCTTTGTGAATGAATTGACAATTGTCACTAATTGTGAAAATGAATTAACAAGGAAGTGAAAAAAGAACTAATACATATACCCTCACTCTTCCTATACCTTGAAATATTACAAAACCTTGCCTTTGAATACTTTCCGTGGTAGTAAGGATCCAAAATAAAGCCTCCCCACCGTCCAGAAAACAAGCTAATGGGACCAACAAGTTTCAATGTTCAAAGTTAGACGGGGGGCTCCTTTTAGCACTATTCGGGTCCATGGAGCTTAGCTGTGATGTAAAGACTACTCACAGTACTATGGGGAGGGGTTGCTTACATCACCGAAGTGACATCCCCTTTCCCTATCAGGTGAGCAAAAACCGACCCTCAAGAGCAGTTTTTAAAAAATCTATTCTCTAAAAGAATTGAAAACAAAACAAAAAAAAATTCACACACCCAATTTTGTAATTATCATTTAACAAGGCTACCCCAAAAAATCTGTTATCAAGCTTTATTTAGTTTCTAAAATTTTTCTATTTTTTGCATGAAACCTTAGCCGGAAAACAACTGCGCAAACCAAACAGCCTAAGTTTTGGGGAGTGACCAAAAAGAAACAAACTCAGAGTAAACGCAGTTTTCAAAGGTAAACTTAATTAATCTTAAGAACGAAATATGCAGCGAAATATAGAGCAAGGCAAAATTTAGCCAAGTGTGAGCTGAGGACTCCGGACTCTGGAAACCTGGACTTCTCCCTCACCACCCCGCTGGGCCTGGTCACTTCCTGTCGCGGCCGGCTCCTGTCTCTCGACGGCTGCTCACTCACTCACCATCAGAGTGTACAGAGGGTACACGGAGTAGTAAGAGGAATGAGGAAGGATGGAGTCGTTCTGGCTCCCTCGCGATCGCTGCCCGCACCCGGGAAAAAGGAGCGCATCCTCCGACTGGGCTCAGCGAGGGTATCCTCGGCCCAGTGAAATCCCAAACTTCGCTTTACCCACATCCCCGCCCAGTCTTGTGGGGCTTTCAACAGGATCAAAGAGAAAGCAAGAGCCAGAAGACGTAAGTCTTGCCCGCAAACCTATTCAGGTTGGTTCAGGCGACAGATCTGCTTCGATCGTTCACCCTTCAACACAATTTCCCCCCTTAAAGACTTCTCCTATCCCACTGCCCCTGTCCCACCGTAGCCGGCTGAGGGAAAAACAGGCCCCGAAGCCGTCCTAAACCTGGCCTTTCCTCGACCCCCACTGGGTGCCAATGACCGATCGCGACCCCACACGCACCCATCAAAATGCGCATCTGCTTCTTGCCGAAGAGGCGGGAGAAGAGAGAAGAAATGGTGAGACCCATGGCGGCGGTGGCACTTGCGATGGGCAGGAGCAGACGGGGCTTGAGGCGTCCCCGGGCCTTCTCTTTTCACACTCCCAGCAAACTGAGCGAGAGGAAAGAGAAAGAACTAAGGAAGAAAGAGGGTGGCCGGGACCGCTCGCCAGCCAGCGCGTCGGACGAAGTTTGAGGGCCAGGACAAGAATTAGCGGGGCGAGGACCTACTCGGCTGCTGGCGCGGCAGCTCTAGCTCTGTCCTTATAGCTCTAGTTGTGCCACGTCACGCGGCAGCCGCGGCAACTCCGACAGTGGCCCGACCCCTCCAACGCGGACAGAATCGCGTCACCGCCTCCCCATCCCCCTGCACTTCCGGTGCCGTCCGAGCCATTACGCTTGCGCACGCACGGGATTGGTTGATTACGCTGACGTACAACTCTCGCCGCCGCCACCTTCCGGACGTGGCTCCAGGAATGGGGCGAGGCGAATAGGAGCATGCGTACTTGGAGACAGGCGCAGTCGCACAATACCTCGCTTTGTCACTTCCTATCAGACTCAAGGCAAGGTACTTCCGCCAAGATGACTACATCCTCGGGATTGTAGTCCTTGCTTCCGGAAGGGCGAGCTATGCATTATGGGTTAAGTAGTGAGCCTCCGTTGTTTTCACAATTTGGGTTTTTTTCTCTTTAACGCTAGGCACGTTGGGAGTTACCCAATCCCACCGACAGACACGTCTCAGCCTTGGAACCAGAACCTGCCCTAGTGGAGGGAAAGATCAGCCCTGCCTTCCCGGGTGCTAAGTGGTTAAAAGCCAACGTGGAAATGGTGAAGGCTGTGTCACCCGGTTAAGAAGTTAGGCCTGGACTCTTCGATCCCACTTCAGGTCACACTGAAGATCCCTAATCCTGACAGGAGAGCTCTAAGACCTCCATGTTAGCTATTGCAGCTTTTTAAGAGAAGCCAACTTGCTTTTCTTCTGCTTTTTCTCCTACAAAGTATGAAAGATTCTTCCTTTTGTTGAGGAAATGGAAAATCCCCTCACTTTGAAAAGAAATAACATCTTGGGGGAGGGAGAGTATATTTTAAAAATTCCCTATAGAATACTGCAAACATTAAAAAGAAATTTAAAGATTTTTTTTTTGCATTCCCTTTATCTTTGCAACCTTCCACATAGTTCCTCCAGTTTGTGCAGTTTAGAATTAGTAGCTGCCGCCTCCTCCAACAACCCTTATCCTTACCCTACTCTTCAGCTCTTTCAAAGGTTAACTCTCTTGCAGTTAAAATTACACTCAACTTGACTTCCCTGACTAGATGAACTCTTATCCAAGCCCAAAGCATCATAAGCTCCTTTCATAGTTACATATTTATTGATAACTCCCCCCCACACACACACACACACACTTACCTTAAAGCTCCAGGAAGGCAGGAACTTCATCTGTTTTTATATTCCTTTGTATTCCCGGGATTTGGTACACCTCGTTATTTACACTCAAAAAACATAGTTGAATAATAATGGAAATGGCTGAATAAAGTATGGTACTTCCATACTATGGAATACTATTAGGAGTCAAAAAGAATGACGTGGAATTACATATTCTGAAAAAAGATTTCCAAGATACAGCCAATCAGGCCAAATTCTGACTGTTGTTGTTATGTGCCTTTTAGTCGGACGGACTCACAGCGACATCTCCTTGGGTTTCCAAAGCGTATCACTACAGAAGTAGATTGCCCAACCTTCCTTGGGAGGAGTGGCTGGTGGGTTTGAACCGCCAGCCTTCTGGTTAGCAGTCAAATACCTTAGGCACTATGCTACCAGAGCTCCTTAAATTATGACTACATACTGTAATATAAAAACAGAGATTTCCCTGGTGTGTGGGGGTAAACGCAGAACAAAAATTTGTAGTGTAACTTGCAATAGTGGCAATTAGTGGTTACCTGTTTAAAATGTGTGGAAAGACAGGGAATGGCAATCAAAAGAGAACTTTCATCTGTACTTTTAAAAATCTACTTTATTGAGAGAAAATTTATATACAATAAAATTTACCAATTTTAAGTATGATTTGATAGATTTTTATAGTATACAATTTACCCACCATGATGATCCTGATATAAAACATTTCCATCACCCCAAAAAGTTCTCTCATGTTTGCTCTCCTGACTTTCAACCCTGGCCCACCCCTGATCTGCTGTCACTATAGTTTTGCCTTTTCTAGAATTTCACATAAATGGAATCATACACTATTAAGTCTTTTTTGGTCTGGCTTCTTAGCACAATGATTTTGACATTCACCCATGCCATTGCATATATCAGTGGTTCCTTTTTATTGCTGAGTAGTAGTCTGGATGGATATACAACAATTTGTTTATTCTTTCATCAACTGATGGACATTCGGTTTTTTAAAATTTGGGGCTAGTATGATTTAAGTACAAATGTTTGTGTATCTGTATTATTTTTACAAGATTAATTTATTCATATGTTCAGTATATAACTTAAGAACTAATCTTAGATTTTGATGAATTAACTAGTTTGGCAGATATTCTTCCAGATTTTTCTCTCTGAAATACTAATGTCTATATAAACTTTTTAGGGATTTTATACTGCAAAGCAACTCCATGTTCAATTTAATATATTGTGGACATCTTTGAATATCAGTGCTTATATATTATTCCAGCATGATATCTTCACTAATCATTTCTGCAAAGACCCTGTTTCTTATTTAAGATCAAAGAGATCATAAAGATTTAGAGCATTTTCTTAATAATACTATCCTATGGAATTCTGTAGGAAAAGCTCTGGTAGCGTAGTACCTAAGACACTTGACTGCTAACCAGGAGGCTGGCGCTTCAAACCCACCAGCCACTCCTCAGAAGGAAGGTTAGGCAATTTACTTCCACAGTGATACTGCCTTGAATACCCTGAGTCGGCTCCAACTCAATGGCACAAAACAACAACAACAACATGCAGTTCTGTAGTTGTTTATTCAAAGTGGTGCATTATGTAGGATGGAGTTGAATAAGAAAAGCCTACAAAGTTTCAGAGACTGAGTCATTTCATATTGTTGAAGGCCTACTACATAAAGCTCCTTTTGGTAGAGCTTTTGTTTCTCAGGATGGCCCTCAGAAATGAAGAGCAAAAACTTAGGTTAATCAATGAGGTAGAGCCATTTATTGAGAACAGTGGGTTTACACTGTCCTCTTTCCCAAAAATATTCCAGTAATAACATTCTTAAGCAAGATGAGTTCAAATGTAATTAAATATATATTTGAAGATTATCAGAGAAATGCAAAGGAAAAACAAAATTGGCTTTCCAAACTCACACTTTTAAGCCCTTTAAGCAATCTAGTAGAAGTTTTATTAATTTCTGGAGTGAAGGAAAGTATTATTTAACTTTTTAATGAAGTCGACATAATTACCTGAGAGAGAAACACATTTTCTGAGAATTTAACTTAAATGGAATTAAAGACTCTCCCTTAAGAAATTTTAAAATGTACCTTCCATTACATTGGAGATACATCTAAAGAGCTTCTCTCAGTTGATCACTTAAATTGCATTTTGGAAACTTATTAGACAGAAGACATTCTTATATTCTTTAAGTAGCCTTCATGGCTGTTTAGAATCAGCCATGATTCTACAGGTTTTCTCAAGTTGACTCCCAACATTTCTCAAGGCAAATTAAAACAGGTTCCCTTCCCCATAACTTCCAATCTCAATCCATGTTTTCTGTTTAGTTTAGCTAAGCAAAACATGTTGTTGTTGTTGTTGTTATGTGCCGTCGAGTCGGACCCGACTCATAGCGACCCCTCCTTGGGTTTCCAAGGCAGTATCACTACAGAAGTAGATTGCCCCATCTTCCTTCCAAGGAGTGGCTGGTGGATTTGAACCACCAGCCTTCTGGTTAGCAGTCAAGTGTCTTAGCCACTATGCAAAACATATGGAAAAAATTCTGGTCTCTATGTCTAGGCTCTAAAATCTAAACCAAAAGAACAAATCACGACATCAGAATAGATTTTTCAGATTTTCACTTAAGAATATGCCACACATCAAGTACCCAATGGAGATAAGAAAAAAGGATGTTAATGGTTGATTGGAATGTCTCTATTATACAGATAAGGATAATAAGGATCAGAGAGCCTAAGTAACCTGCCCAAGGTCACACAGTTAATAAGCACTGGAACTGGGATAAGAACCCATTTCTTCTGACATAAATGCCTTTTAACTACATCATACTGCTTGCTTGCTTGCTTGCTTTTTTTAAAAAAAAGTTTTATTGTGATTTGGGTGAAAGTTTACAGAGCAAATTCATCTTCCATACAGCAGTTCACATACTTTGTCTCATGACATTGACTGCAATTTCCCACGATGCAACAGCTGTCTTCCCACTTCCTCCCCATAGTTAACCTCTTCCTTGTCCTTCCCTCCCATGCACTCCTGCCACCTGAGCTGTCTCCCTGTGCATACACTGCTCTTCTATTCTCCCATGATTGATCTCTCCAAGGAGTGTATCTACCTAATGTAAATGTTCAGCTCATATGGAGCTGGAAGCCACAAGAGTGTGTTCAATTCCAGACCTGAAAGGTAACTAGGGGCCATAGTCTCAGGCATTCCATCAGGCTCTCAGACCAGCAAACCTGGTCCCATTTTTTTTTCTTCTTATGATTTTGAGTTTTTTTCCACATTGTTCTCCTATTCTATCCAGGATCTCCTACATAAATCCCCTCCAAGTGGTTGACAGTGGTAGCCAGGCACCATCTAGGTCTTCTGGTCTCATAGTCATATAGCCTGAAGACTGCATGGTATAGCAGTCCCTTGGACTAACTGTTTCCATATGTCTTTGGTTTTCTTCATTCTTTTTACTCTGGACAAAGAGAGACCCATCATTGCATCTAGATGGCCAGTCGCTACTCACCAAAGTAGGCTGTAGAACAATGTTTTTTGTGTAGTATGTTATGCCAGTTGAGCTTGATGTCCCCTGGGACCATGGTCCTGAGCCCTCAAGTCCAAGTACTTGCTCCCTCCGGGTAGCTGGCTACCTAAGAATTGACTACATACATCCTTGTCCTTTGTCAGCTCTACTATATACCTGGACATTCTTACAGAACATACAAATACACTTGTGGATACATTGTCTCCCAACTCTACACATGCTCTTGGGCACGTTCCCCCCTGCATAGACATATCTAATTATTCAGCCTGTCCACCCATCTATCCACCTGTAGGTCGATGTTTGCCATCACTGACAACGCAGTACTGTATGTGCAAAATGGTTCATCTTTGTTGTCTGTACCTCCCATGCACCTCTCTGTCTTTGCTTTCTTATTTTAAGAAATGAGGAAACTCAGTGCCAGAGGAAAAATATTACTATCATTTATTGATCACTTACCACATGCAAAGTCCTACACCCTATTAAATCCTAACAACTTTGAGGAAGGTGTTTATAATATTGCCCCAACTCTAAAATATGTACTCATAATAGACACAATACACTAAGTATTATGTTTCCCTCACCTTTGATTATTTTTTTTAATGAGATCTTTGCTGTTGTGTACAGGTAGTTAGTGCCCAACTTAGAACATATTCAAGTTATGACATACTGCACTTATGGCCATCTGTTTTCCATACATCTTATCATTAGTAATATGTACTATATGTAGTTGTAATTTGTCCATGTTCTCATTCTCAGGTGTTCATTCACAGATGTTCAGTGTTATGATTTACAGTGAAAGAATTAGCTGAAGGTTTTTCTAAATTAAGTCAAGGGCTTCAGTTGCTTGAAGACATGGGCCCAAATGCTGTTTTGCAAAAATCAATAGGCAGATTTGGTAAGCAGTGAGATGTTACCACAAAATATATGAAGAAAAAAAAGAGGGCCATATGGACAAGTTTGACAAATTTTCTGACCAGAAATGTTATCTTCATTTTCAGGCATAATCTAGATGATCCAGAACCTTCCACAATGAAGTTACTCTTCTTCATTATCAGAGTGAATTTTTATGATTTATATTTTTATGTATGTATTAAAATTTATGTAAGTTTATATGTAATATTTCCAAGCCCAAAAGACAAATAAAGATCAAATTTATAAAGATACTGATAATAAAAGGCAATAATAATAAACACTTTTTTAAAAAAGAGGTATTCGACTTATGTCAGAACCAACTTATGATGGAGTCATTGGAACGGAACCCTGTTGTAAGTCATACATGTTTATGTACATTTATGTTCCATTAAACCCTTGTGTTTAAAAATGTAACTATTTCTATTGATTGTTTGTCCCATTAGAATGAAAACTTCTTAAAGAAATCATATCACTCCCCTTGAAATTTTCAAAGCACTTGAGTGGATATATTGTATAAATAGTGAGCCCTTACCATATGGTGAGCATTGTACTGCTATGTGTTTAACATGCATTATCCCATTTAATCATTGCAACTTAGTCCATGTCACTCACTTGGTTCTCTGCAAGACCAATTCAGCTGTTTCTAGTCCACTTATCAGTTGTACAATAGCATAGTTTTTGCCCTCATTTCACCCTAAACTTCATTTTCATGTCATTCTTTGGCTTTAATTCACCAATGATCTTGTTTCACAAAGTTCACATTGTATGAACACTGTTATTTATCTGCACAGTGGAAGAGTATCTATCCTTCTACAAAGAATCTTGTCTATCCACTTTCTCTTCCAGAAAGGCATATAAATTGCCAGAATCTTTGGATAGCTTGGCCCTGTTATATTTCAGCAACTCAAAGCTCCATTCCTTAGTTTCCATGCCTTTTATGGTGTTGTTGTCGTTAGGGGCCATAGAGTTGGCTCCAACTCAAAGTGACCCTATGTACAACACAATGAAACACTGACCAGTCCTGCGCTATCCTCAAAATCCTTGCTATGCTTGAGCCCATCATTGCAACCATTATGTCAATCCAACTCATTGAGGGTCATCTCCTTTTTTGCTGAACCTCTACTTTACCAAGCATGATAAAAAGGAATGGTCCCTATAAACAGGACAAGGTTTACTGGTCTATTGGAGACTAGTGAAACCCCCGAGGCTATGGCCCACATAGTCACCCTTCCTGACTTAGAATTGTACTTAGTCCCTGGCTTCTAGCAAGACAATGGACAAGCCTATAAGGTGAACATTTACACCTGGTAGTGAGACTCCTTAGGACAACCCACCATGGGAGATCAGAAAGGCCACATTTGCACAGGGGACAGCTCAGAGAGCAGGCATGCAGAGGAAAGAAGGACACAGGAAAAAGGTAACCAACCACAGGAAGGAACTAGGAGAAAAGCTGTTACAATACAGAGACTGCAATCAATGTCATGAAACAAAATGTGTATGAACTGTTGAATGGAAAATGAATTTGCTATGTAAACTTCCACCCAAATCACAATTTGAAAAAAAGGAAAAAAAAAAAAAAGAGGGAATGGTCCCTCCTGACAACATGACCAAAGTAAGTGAGACAAATTCTGGCCATTCTTACTTCCAAGGAGCATTCCAGCTGCACTTCTTCCAGGACATATTTGTTCATTCTTCTGGCAGTCCATGGTATTTTCAGTATTCTTTGCCAACACCACAATTCAAAGGCATCAACTCTTCTTGTTCAGTCTACCTTATTCATTTTCTAGCTTTCACATACATATGAAGCAATTGAAAGTACTGTGGCTTGGGTTAGGTGCACGTAGTCTTCAAAATGACATCTTTGCTTCTTAACATTTTAAAGAGGTCTTTTGCAGCAGATTTTCCCAGTGCAACATGACATCTGACTTACTGACTGCTGTTTCTGTGGGTGTTAATTGTGGATCCAAGTAAAATGAAATCCCTGACAACTTCAATCTTTTCTCCATTTATCATGATACTGCTTATTGGTCTAGATGTGGGGATTTTTGTTTTCTTTATATTGAGGCCTAATCCATAATGAAGACTACAGTCCTTGATCTTCATCAGTAAGTGCTTCAAGTCATCCTCACTTTCAGCAAGGAATGTTGTGTGATCTGTATACTGCAGGTTGTTAATGAGTCTTCCTCCAATTCTGATGCCACATTCTTCCTCATATAGTCTCTCTTCTCAGATTATTTACTCAGTATACAGATTGAATAAGTATGGTGAAATGATACAACCCTGATGCACACCCTTCCTGACTTTAAATCATGCAGTATCCCCTTGTTCTGTCTGAATGACAGCCTTTTGGTCTACAACAGGTTCCATTACTCTTGTGAGGCTGGAAGCTATGCCACCGGTATTTCAAATACCAGTAGGTTTGCCCTTGGTGGACAGGTTTCAGCAGATCTTCCAGACTGAGACAGACTAGGAAGAAGGACAGGCCTATCCACTTCTGAATAAACTGGCCACTGAAAATCCTATGAGTAACAGTGAAACATTGTCTGATATATTACTGGAAAAATTTATGAGTAGCTTTCTTTAAAAAAAAAGAAAGAAAAACTATTTAAAAAATGCCATTTGATTTTGTGTAAGTCTGTATATCTGGGTCTATGCTTTCATCTTTCGTAGGGGGTAGGGTTTTATATTTGTTAGTTCATTTTAAATAATTTTGGTAAAAATTGTTAACTTGTCTGCCTTCCTTTACTGAGTCAGTACTCATCTATTTCCCCCATTTGAAACACTATCCTTGCTTTATTTGCTCCACAAAAGTGGCATAAATTTTATTCATAAGTCTTAAACAATTTTAAAGTTTCCTGCAGAGGATTTTTTAAAATAACAGTATTTATCCTTTATAACATTTTTTTAAAAAAATTATTGTTGTAACATTCCCAAAAAAACAAACTCAATGCCATTGAGTCATATCTGACTCATGGCTATCCCCATTGGGTTTCCAAGGCTGTAAATCATTATGGAAGTAGATTGCCCCATTCTCCTTCCACCAAGCGACTGGTAGGTTTGAACCGCTGACCTGCCAGTTAGCAGTCAAGTGCCTTATTCACTAGGCCACCAGAGCTCCTTAAATATATATATGTTGTAACATATATATAACAAAACATTTCCCTTTTCAACCATTTTTACATATACAACTCAGTGACACTAATCAAATTCACCATGTTGTGCAACCATCACCACTATCCATTTCAGAATTTTTCATCACCCTTAACAGAAACTTGTTGTTGTTGTTGTTGTTTGCCGTCGAGTCGGCCCCGACTCATAGTGACCCCTCCTTGGGTTTCTGAGGCAGTATCACTACAGAAGTAGGATTACCCAAAACTTAGTACCTCTTAAGTACTCTTTACCTCTCACTACTATCTACCCCAGGTAATTATGAATAAACTTTGGTCTCTATGCATTTAGCAGACGCCTTCTAAGAAATGCAATCACTTGACTAGCTTCCTTCAAAGTGTTTATAGTAGTTATATTCCTGATTTCCAGAAGGACTAGTATATTGGCTTATGGGATGCTTTAAAGTAGAGTGACTTTTTTTTTTTTTTTAATTAATTGTGTTTTGGGTGAAAGTTTACAGAGCAAATTAACTTTCCATGAAGCAGCTTGTATACACTGTCTCATGACATTGACTACAATTTACCACAATGCAATAGCTCCCCTCCCACTTCCTCTCCAGTTACCTCTTCCCTGTGTCCTTCCCTACATGCACTCCTGACCCCTGAGCTGTCTCCCTGTGCATACACAGCCCTTCTATTCTCCCATGATTGTTCTCTCCAAGGAGTGTATCTACCTAGTGTAAATG
>NW_006921628.1:7423258-7445105 GCF_000298275.1 Orycteropus afer afer
TACACTTGTAGAAACACTGTCTGTCAACCCTATACATGGTCTTGGGCACACTACCCACTGCATAGACATAACTGATAGTTTAAAGCCAAGTGATTTTTATGTGGGTACACAGCTTGAGGCTACTAATTCTGATAGAATTTATATTTGTCATCTAACATCTATAAATGTTTCAGAGTTACAAAAATTAGTAGGTAGCTAAATGTCTATGGCTACTATGTACTGTAGCAACATTAATGAAATAAGGTTGTCTTACAAAATCTTCCTCCCATCATCCAAATCTCCATGTAGAAATATTTTAAATGTCTCACAACTAGTGAACATGTTCCAGGCCACAAAACATGGAAATGAGAGAATTAACAAACATTTTTTTCCCTCCAGAAATAGATTTGCTGATACATGTAATCCTTTCTTCATGGTAGGTGATGGTTAGTAGTATTAATGGAATAATCACTTAAAGTTAAATTCATGTATTTATATGGTTCTCAAATGTTAACATACATCTGAATTTCCTGGAGGGCTTGTTAAAACACAGATTGCTGGGGTCTCACTTCCAGCCATTATCAAATAACAAAGATGAGATTTACCCTCTTGCCTGAAATAATAACAATAAAAAAAAAATTTAGAAAAAATGACAGACAAGTAAAAAAAAAAACTGACAAATTATATGAAATCTTGGCTCCCAAAACACTGGGTATCAGTCAATGAAGGACAATAATCCTGGAAAGATAGGAAACAAAAGAGATTGTTCTTTTACTCTCTTCGAAGTATTTCCATGCCACCTCACAAAAAGGGAGGTAAGAAGGGTAACCTGGTGGTTTCCTTGAACTGAGTGCCTGGAGACACCAAACCAAGAACAGAGTTCCAGAGAGGAGAAAGCTGCATACAAAGAGAAAACTCCTACAGACATAGATTGGTAAAGGGTCCCACTAGAGTTTTCAGCAAAGTATGGATCAGTATTAAAAACAAACAAATAAAAACAGTTGTTATCAAGTGGATTTTGATTCATGGTGACCCCATGTGTTGCAGAGTAGAACTGTCCTCCATAAGATTTTCAAATCTCTAACATTTCAGAAGCAGATTGCCTGAGTAGTGAAGAACAGTTAGTTCTAGACTGGGCACTGCTACAGACCTGCCAACACATCATAAAAGGCCTGAAAGGATCAAATTGTTTCCAAATAACTTAACTGCATATTAAAACAAAACTCAAGAAGATTTACAGGAATACAAAAAATATCCAACACTCAAAAACATAAAATTCACTGTATCTGGCATCCAATCCAAGATTATCAAGCATGCAAAGAAAGAGGCAGGAATATATGACCCATAATGATGACAGTAACTCAATACAATGGAAGCCAACCTAGAACTGACATAGATGATAGAATTAAGGAAGTAGAGACATGAAAGTTATAATACCTAAATCAAGGTTCTATAAAAACTAAATGTCTGAGATAAAAATACAATGGATGGAATCAATAGCAGATTCTACATTAAATAAGAAAAGATTAATGAACTTAAAGACACTGCAATAGTCAACTACTGAAAAACACAAAGGGAAAAAATAATTTTAAAACATGAAAGCGTAAGTGGGAAGAGTGTTGTTACGATGTAGGGATTGCAATGAATGTCACAAAACAAAATGGGTATGAGTTACTGAATGGAAAACCATTTGCTCTGTAATCATTCACCCAAATCACATTTAAAAAATTTTAAAAAAGGATGCTATTTTTTTTTTTTTTAAATGGGAGCATCAGTAAGCAGTAGGGAAATCCCAAGTGGTCTAATATATGAATAACTGAAGTCTCTGAAAGGATGGGAGGGAAACAGAAAAAATATTTGAAGAAATAATTACTAATTTTCCCCCATATTTCATGAAAACTATTAACCCACAAATCCAAGAAGCTCAACTAACACTAAGCACTAGAAACTTGAAGAAAATTACAAATATATCATCATCGAGTAGCTCAAAACTAGTGATAAAGAGAAAATGTTAAAAGAAGCCAGAGGGAAAAAAGGTATAAAACCTACATAGTTTAGGATAATGTATTTCTCACTGGGAACAATGTAAGCAAGAAGACAGTAGAACAAAAAATAAAATAATAATAGTAACAAAAAGTGGAGCAACATCTTTAAAATACTAGAGAAAAACAAATGAAACTAGAAAACTATATCCAACAAAATATCTTCTTAAAAACAAGTGAAATAAGATGTTTCAGATATACAAAAGTTGAAAGAGTTCATCACCAGGTCTGCACTGAAGTAAGTTTATCAGACAGAAAAAGAATGATACCATTTTTTCAAAGAAATGAAAATATTACAAAAGGTAAGTATATGTACAATGTTTTCTTACTAATAAAACTTTCACAAAGGTAACTGTTTATATAAAATTAACAGCAATGTATTGTGGCGTTCATAGCATATGTAAAAGTAAAATGCATGAACAATATCATAAAGGCTAGAAAGAGAGAAATGGAAGTACATTAAAGTTCTTATTCTATATATGCAGTGGTACAATTTACTTGATGATAGTCTGTGATAAGTTAAAGTTGTATACTATAAATCATAAAGTAATCCCTAAAATAATAAAACAAACACCTAATAATTCCACAAAGGAGATAAAATGGGATAATAAGAATATTCTATTAATTCAAAAGAAGTCAGAAAAAAAAGGAAAAGGGGAACAAAGAGCTGATAAGGCAAATAGAAAACAAGTAACAATTATAGACTCAAACCTAACTAAATCAATAATCACATCAAATATAAAGTGTTTAAAGGCACCGATACAAAGGCAAAAGCTGTCAGATTAGATAACAAAACAAGAACAAAATACATGCTGCCTGCAGGAAAAATATTTTAAATAGAAAGACACAAATAGGCAAAAGTAAAATTATGCTAACACTAGTCAGAAAAATGCTAGAAGTGTTATTAATAACAACAAAGTAGATTTTGGAGCAAAGAATACCAAAATTGACGATGACAGTTGGAGATTTCAACAGTCCTCTCTCAATAATTAACAGAACATCTATGCAGAAAATCATCAAGAATATAAACAACACTATTCATCAAGAATATAAACAACACTATCAGTCAATAGCGACCTAAGTAACATTTATAAAACACTCCACCAAATACACATTGTTCTCAAGCTCACACAGAACATTTTCTGAGACAGACCATATTCTGAGCCATAAAAAAAATCTTAATAAACCAAAAAGGACTCAAGTAATACAAAGTATGTTCTCAGATCATGATGAAATTAAATTAGAAATTAACAACAGAAAGATTTTTTGAAAAAATCTCCAAATATTTGGAAACAAAATAATACTATTCTAAATAACTCATGGATCAGAGAAAAAGTAAAACGGAATATATAAAATATTTTGAACTGAATAAAAGTACATATAGAGCATATCAGAATTTGTGGTATGCTACTAAAGCAGTACTTAGGGAGAACTTTGCAGTACTAAAAGCCTATAAAGGGAGCTCTGGTAGCATAGTACCTAAGGCACTTGACTGCTAACCAGAAGGGTGGCGGTGCAAACCCACCAGCCACTCCTCAGAAGGAAGATTGGGCAATCTACTTCCGTAGTGATACTGCCTTGGAAACCCAAGGAGGGTTGCTATGAGTCGGGTCTGACTCAACGGCACATAACAACAACAACAACAACAAAAGCCTATACTAGAAAGGAAGATCAATGACCTCAGCTCCACCTTAAGAAACTGGAAAAAAAAGGGAGGAGGGAGAGAAAATAAGAAAGTGAGCAGAATAAAGAAAATAATATAGACAAAAGCAGAAATCAATGAAATAGGAAATAAATACAGAGAACATCAATTTAACCAATATCTGGTTCTTTGAGATCAATAAACTGATAAACTTCTAGCCAGACTGATCAGCAAAAAAGAGAAGAGACAAATTAATTATATTGGAAATGAGAGAAGTAACATCACTTTATATCATATAGATATTAAAAGAATAATAAGGGAATAACCAAACTAAACTCACTGCCGTTGAATAAATTCCAATTTGCCAATAAATTTGATAACTTATGAAATGGACAAACTTGTTAAAAGACACAAACTACCGAGCTCCTTCAAGAAGAAACAGATAAACCTAAATAGCCTTTTATGTATTATAAAAGGTGAAACTGTCGATAAACACCTTTTCACAGAAACACTTCCTACATGGTCCTCACTGGTTAATTCTACCAAACATTTATGGACGAAATATACCAAGTGTTTCAAGGTTCTCTAGAGAAACAGGACCAGTGAGCTATCTACACATCTATCCATGTTATAGCAACCCCATTCAACAGAGTATAACTACCCCCTGGGGTTTCCAAGTCTGTAATTTTGACAGAACTGGATTGCCACACCTTTCTCCCAGAGCGGCAGGTGGGTTTGAACCACTGACCTTTCAGTTACCAGCCAAGTGCTTAACCACTGTGTTACCAGGGCTTGCTATGAGTCAGAAATGACTCAAGGCAATAGGTTAGGATTTTGGTTTGGTATATATCTATAGTGTTATATATCTACAGTGAGAAAGAGGAGAAAGAAAGATTGATTTACTGCAAGAAACTGGCTCGTATGATTGTGGGGTACTGGCAAGTCCAAAATCTGAAGGTCAGGGAGCAGCCTGGAAACTCCTGCTCACTTCCACCCCAAGAACCAGAGATGAAGCAAAGGAACGTGTGATTACATTATGAAAGGTGATTATATTACATTATGGAATAGCAATTAAACTAGGGTTTGGCCAAACCACTGGGAACCATAGCCTAGCCAAGCTGGCACATAAAATTAACTGTCACACTAACACTATACCAATAAATTAAAGAGGAGGGAATATTTTCCAACTCACTCTATGAGGCCTGTGCAGTTTCATGACACCAAAACCAGACAAAGACATTACAACAAAACTACAAGCCAATATTCCTCATGAACATATACAAAAGTTCTAAACAAAATTTTAGCAAATCAAATCCAAAACAATATTAAAAGGATAACACATTAAGACCAAGTGGGGTTTATTCCACGAATGTCAAAATTGGTTTAATATTAAAAAAAATAAATAAATGTTGACTTTAATAGACCACTTTCAATAATGGGCAGGACATCTAGAAGTAGAATCAGTAAGTAAATAAAGGATTTGAAATTAAAATCAATTAGATCTAACAGTTATACACAGAACATGCCACTGAGTAACAGTACAATACACATTCCTTTTGACTGGACATTTATAGGCAACATGCTATATCACAAAACAACTCTTAATAAATGTTAAAGATGTAATTCACATGAAGTATTTCTGCCAACCACAATGGAATAAAACTAGAAATAAATAGAAGGAAAGCTGAAACATACAAATATGTGAACTAAAGAACACGCTATTAAACAACAAATGGGTAGGGAAGACTTCAAGACAGAAATGAAAAAGTACTTCTAAAATCCCAAACCCACTGTTATTGAGTGGATTCTGACTCACCGTGACTCTGTAGGACAGAGTAGAACTGCCCATAGAGTTTCCAAGGCTGTAAATCTTTACAGAAGCAGCCTGTATTATTTTTCTCCCACAGAGCAGCTGATGGATTTAAACTGCTGACCTTTCTTGGTTAGGAGTCAAATGCCATAAATGCTGTGCTACCAGGGCTCCTTAAAAAAAATTTTTTTAAGTACTTAAGAGTCATGAAAATGAAAGCAAAATTACCACAATTTATGGACGCAATGAAGGCAGCGCTCACAGAAAAATTTATAATTTATAATGTTAAAGAGGCGCTCTGGTAGCATAGTGCCTAAGGCACTTGACTGCTAACCAGAAGGGTGGCGGTTCAAACCCACCAGACACTCCTCGGAAGGAAGATGGGGCAATCTACTTCCGTAGTGATACTGCCTCAGAAACCCAAGGAGGGGTTGCTATGACTCAGGTCCGACTCGACAGCACATAACAACAACAACAATGGTAAAAAGAAAGAACTTTAATCAATAAACTAACTTTACAACTTGTGAAACAGAGAAAGAATAAAAAAGAATAAACACAAAGGTAGAAGATCAGAGTAGAAGTAGAGAACAGAAAAACAAGAGGACCAACAAAACCAGAAGTTAATTTTTTAAAAAAAGATCAATAAAATAGACAAGCCTTTAGCTAGACTGATACGAGAGAGAAAAGACACAAATATCTAAAATCAGAAATAAAAGTGGGACATTACAACCAACCTACAGAAATTAAAAGGATTATAAAAGAATACTGTGGACAACTGTATGCCAACAAATTAGATAACTTAGATGAAATGGACAAATTCACAGAAACACATAAACTACCTAAGCTGATCCAAAAATAGAAGATCTCAACAGACCCATAACAGGTGAACAGACTGAATCAGTAATCAAAAACCTTCCAACAACAACAAAAAGTCCTGGACCAGATGACTTCACTGGGAAATTATACCAAACACTTGTAGAAGAAATGACACCAATTCCTTCTCAAGCTCTTCCAAAAAATGGAAGAGGATGTAATATACTTCCTAACTCATTCTTTGGCACTAAACTGATACCAAAGCCAGACAAAGGCAACAAAAGAAAACTACAGATCAATGTCCCTTATGAATACAAATGCAAAAATCCTGAAGAAAATGCTAGTAGATAATATCCAAAAGCATATTTGGATATTAGAGTCATGAAAATGAAAGCAAAATTACCACAATTTATGGACGCAATGAAGGCAGCGCTCACAGAAAAATTTATAATTTATAATGTTAAAGAGGCGCTCTGGTAGCATAGTGCCTAAGGCACTTGACTGCTAACCAGAAGGGTGGCGGTTCAAACCCACCAGACACTCCTCGGAAGGAAGATCCAAAAAGGATTATAAAACATAATCAGATGGAATTTATTTCAGGATTTCAAAGGTGGTTCAACATTAGAAAATCAATGAATAAAATACACCATTCTAATAGAACAAGGAAAAGAATCACATGAGCATCTTGATTGCTGCAGAAAAGGCATTTGATAACATTCAATATCCTCTCATGAAAAAACACTCCACAAGCTAGAAATACAATGGACATTCCTCAATATTGATAAAGAGCATCTATAAAAACCCACAGTGAGTAGCCATTTAAGGTGCAACTATTGGTTCCACCCCATCCAGAGCAAAGAAGAGTGAAGAAAATAAAAAAACACACACAAAGAAACCATTACTCAAAGGGCTAATGGACCATGTGAACTCCAGCCTCCATGATCATTAGAGCAGAAGAACTAGATAGTGCCTGGCTACCACTGCTGACCACTCTGAAGGGATGACAATAGGAGGTCTGGATAGAGTGGGAGAAAAATGTAGAATACAACTTAAAATAATAATAAAGACTGGGCTTACTGGTTTGATAGAGATTGGTGGAATACCCAAGACTACGGCACTTAGACACTCTTTAAGCCTAGAACTGAACTCACACTGTAGTTCAACTTTCAGTCAAACAATAGACAGGGCTATGAGGAAGTACACATTCCTTAGAACAACTATCCATATGAGAACAAAAGGACAGCATTTGCCCAGGAATAAAGCTCAGAGGCAGGAAGGGATAGTAAATGGTAAATAAAGGAAGTGCAAAGAGTATACACTGTGGGGATTGCAATTAATGTCACAAAACAAAATGTGTATGAACTGTTGAATGTAAAACCAATTTTTTATGTAAACTTTCATCTAAATCGCAATAAGAAGTTATGTTTAAAAAAAAAAAAAAAAAAACACCGTAAACTTCATACTCAATGGAGAAAGACTGAGAGTTTTCTCTTTAAGATCAGGAACAAGACAAGGCTGTCACTCCTATTCAATTTTGTATTAGAAGTCTTAGCCAGAGGAATTAAACAAGAAAAGGAAAGAAAAAATATCCAAATGAGGGAGGGAGATTTTAGACCATGGTAGTTGTTGTTACATATATTGTAGCTGTTATTAGTTACCACTGAGAAAATCCCAACTCAGAGTGACCCAAAATATGTAGAGAGTGGAACTGCTCCATAGGGTTTTCAAGGCTGTAACCTTTCAGAAGCAAATGGACAGGACTGTTTTCCAAGATGCCTCTGGGTGGATTCAACCTGCCAATCTTTTGCCTGGTACTTTAGCACTTAACAATCTGTACCAACCAGGGACTCCATTCATACTTTCTCTCTTATTCATAGATGACATGATCACAGAGGCAAGAGATGAGAGAGAAGGGGCTGGCTGGTCTGAAGATATGTGGACTCCCTATCCTATGGCTGGTACCCACTGACCTAGCCTACAGGGGCTACAAACGAGCTGACCAGAACCTGAACAAATGAAGAGAAAGATGTTTGACAAAGTGAGCTGGTGTAGACTGCTATAGTTTGATGGCTTGCTCTAGACTGAACTTTGCTTATGGATGCATAACTGGAACAGATTACTCAGATCAAGGTACATGCTTGTGTCTTACCAAATTGCTGGGGGCAACAGCCTCTGACCTCCTCTAACTTCACAAGAAGGAGAAAGAATCACCATCAGCAACATCAGCCCAAGGCTGATTCCCATTAGTTCAGACATGCTACCACCTTTTAACCAATTTTTTTTTTTTTTTTAAACCAATTCTAACACCAACCACCCTTCCACAGCACTCATTACTTCTCTGTTGGGTTTGATAATTCCTTGCAATGGCCATACCAAACTCACACATGATATTACTCATGATTATGGGGTTTATCAGGGAAGTTACAGGTTACAATTAAGATTCAGGAATGCTCAGGATACAATTCGTCTATCAGGACAACCTCCACTTGGCCGTGCTCTCAGGTATGCCTCTCTTTGACCATTGGCCTCTGCCCTGGTCAGGTGAGTGTTACAAAGCTCTTTTAGCTCTGTGGATAGGTGCACCCCACTCTGGAGCAAGCCTCCTGCACCAAGGCACTCGGCCTAAATATTTTTCCTTGATTGGATCAATGTAACAGAGTTTGGACAAATAAAAGTTCACCTTCAATTACCAAAATGAAGCCTGAATATTAATTGGATTGGTCCTGATCACCTATTAAATCTAAGGTAGATTTTGGATGATACATGTTAAAGAGCCCCTAGTGGCACAGTGGTTAAGCGCTCAGCTGCTAACTGAAAAGTCAGAGGTTGGAACTCACTCACCATGGCACCACACAGGAGAAAGCTGCAGCAGTCTGCCTCGGCACAGATTACAACCAAGGAAATCCTATGGGGTGGTGCTACTCTGTCCCATAGGGTTGTTTTGAGTTAGAATCGACACAATGGGTTCAATGGGTATACCTTTTTTTTTTTTTTTTACTGTTGTTGAACTTCTTACTGTAGTTTGATTAAAGGAGCAAATTAGTTTTCTACTCGATAATTTATACACTTTTGTTTGGTGACATGAGTTGCAATCTCAATATAATAGCACTCTTCCCACTTCTTCCCTGCATTCCCGTTTCCATTTGTCCTTTCCTACCTTCCGAACTTCATTTTTGGGCAAATGCTGCCCTTTTTGTCTTGTATGGTTGATTGTACTAAAGAGTACAGTCCTCTTGATGTAATTATTCACTTTATAGACCTGTCTATTGTTTGCCTGAAAATTGATCTGGAGGGTGGATGGGTTCAGTTCCAGGTTTGAAAGGTGACTAAGGGCCACAGTCTTGGAGGTTCTACCAGTCTCTATCAGACCAGTCTACATTTTTTTTTTTCTCCCTCTCTTGTCCAGGACCTTCTATTGTGACCCTGATCAAAAGAGCTGGTAGAAGACATAATTAATGGAAAGATATCCTTTGTTAATGGATCAGAAGACTCAACATTGCTAAGATGTCAATTCTCCCCAAAACTGATATATACTCAAAGCAATCCCAATCAAAATTCCAGCAGGAGTTTTTGTGGAAATTCACAAGCTGATTCTAAAATTCATATGGAAATA
This sequence comes from Orycteropus afer afer, assembly GCF_000298275.1. NCBI lineage: Eukaryota > Metazoa > Chordata > Mammalia > Tubulidentata > Orycteropodidae > Orycteropus > Orycteropus afer. The sequence goes on from NW_006921628.1 coordinate 7,433,158, forward strand.
CAAAGAACTTAAAATAGTCAAAGCAACTTAAAAAAAGATGGAAAAAGTTGAAGGGCTTACAATTTCTGATTTTAAGCATAAAGCTACAGTAATCAAGATAGTGGAGTACTGGTGTAAAGATAGACGAAACGACCAACAGGACATAATTCCAAAACCAAACTCACTGCCATCAAGTCGATTCCCACCTGAAGCGGCCCTCACTGGGTTTCCAAGGTGGTAAATGTTTATGGAAGCAGACTGCCCCATCTTCCTTCCATGAAGTAGCTGGTGGGTTTGAACCACCAACCTTCTGATTAGCAGTCAAATGCCTTAGGCACTATGCCACCAGAGCTTCTATAGTACATAATAGGGAGTCTAAAATTAAAGCCACACATATATGGACAACCAATTTTTGGTAAAAGTACAAAGGGACTATAAGTAATTTTTGACAAGGGATAGCCTTTTCAACAAGTGATGCTGGAAAAATCAGATTCCGTATCCAAAAATGAGCTTAGCTTTACAATTTGTCCCATATACCAAAATTAATCCAGAATGGTTAATAAATCTGAATGTAAAACACAAAATGACAAAAATTCTAGAGGGAAATATCAAAGAAAATCTTTGTGACCAAGGGTTAGACAAAGAGATACAACACCAAAAGCAAAATCCATAAAAGGACAAACTGATGAAATGGACTTCATTGTAATTAAAAACTACTCTTCAAAGATATTGTGAAGAAACTGGAAAAAGAAGTAACAGATTAGCGAAAAATATCTTAGCAAAGTATTTATGTAACAAAATTTTCATAAGCATATACAAAGAACTCTCAAAACTGTAAGTAACTAAACTATTCCACCCTACCACCCCCCAAAATGAGCAAAACATTTGGATACATCATCAAAGAAACTGCTGTTAGTTGCCATGGCGCTAGCTCCAGCTCATGGTGACATTATTACATAAAACAGAAAGAAACATTGCCCAGTCCAGTGCCATCTTTATAATCACTGTATGTTTGAATTCATTGTTCTGGCTATTGTCTCAGTTCATCTCATCGAGGGTGTTCCTTGTTTTCACTGATCTTCTAAATTACCAACCATGATATCCTTTTCTAGCAACTGGTCTTTCCTGGTAATGTGTCCAAAGTAAGTCCAAGCCCATGGTTAATAAGCACACGAAAAGTTCCTCACCATCGTAGGTAATTAAAGAAAGTAGCCTCTGAGTCAATTCCAAGTCATGGCAACACTGTGGATGTCAGAGGAGAACTGTGCTCTATAGTTTTCAGTGGCTGATTTTTTTGAAAACAGATCACCAGGCCTTTCTTCTGAGGTGCCTCTGGGTGCCCTCAAACCACCAACCGTTCAGTGGGCAGCTGAGTGCTTAATGATTTGCACCCCAGGACCTGTTCACAAGTCATTAGAGAAATGCAAATTGAAATCCAAATGAGATACCAATACAAAATTAGAGTAGCTAAAATTAAAAGGCTGACCATACCAAGTGTCATCCAGGATGTGGGAAAACTGAAACACTCACACAGTGCTGGTGGAAATAAAAAACAGTACATGAACTTTGGAGAATAGTTTGGCAGTTTCTTAAAAAGTTAAACATTCACTTACAATATGATCCAGCCATTCCAATTGTACCACTCCTAAGTATTTACCCAAGAAGAAAAGATATGCATTTCCATAGGAAGACTTGTACATGGGTTTTCATAGATGTTTTATTTTGTAATAGCCAAAATTTAGAAATGTAAATGTCCATCAACAGGTGAATGGATAAAAAATTGTATGTATCTATATAATAGAATACTAATCAGCAATGACAATATCCTTCATGCTTGGTAAAGTAGATGGTCAGTGAAAAGGGGGAAGACTCTGAGCAAGATGGATTGACTCAGTGGCTGCAATGATTGGCTCCAGTATAGCAAGGATTCTGAGGATGGCACAGGACCAGGCAGTGTTTTGTTCTGTGTACATGGGCTCGCTATAATTCTGAGCCAATTGGGCAATCTACTTCCTGAGAGATACCACCTCAGAAACCTAAGGAGGGGTCACTATGAGTCACAACCGATTTGATGGCAGTGAATTGGAATTGTTTTTTTTTGGCTAACAACAACAACAGTCAGCAATAAAAAGGAGCACACTACTGAATGAATCTCAAAAATCATTATGCTAAGTGAAAGAAGTAACATCAAAGAGTACATACCACTTGATTCCACTTATAGAAAACTAAGAAAATACAAACTAATCTATAGTGACAGAAAACAGGTCAGTTATTGTTTGGGAAGGCATGGCAGGAGGTAGTGGGAATACAAAGGGGCATGAGGAATGATGAATATATGTTCTCTATCTTGACTTAATGATGGTTTCATGGGTATATAAAACGTCAAAACTTATCAAATTATAAACTTTAAAGTGTACAATTTATTGTATGTCAATTATATCTCAATAAAGCTGGTAGTGCAGTGGTTGAAGTGCTTGACTACTAACCAAAAGGTAAGTGGTTCAAATCCACCAGCCTCTCTGTAGAAGAAAGATGGGGCCATCTGCATCCATCAAGATCACAGCCTTAGAAACTCTATAAGGCAGTTCTACTCTGTCTTACAGGGTCACTTTGAGTCAGAATCAACTTGACGTCACTCAACAACAAGCCTGTTTAAAACACAAATTGCTGGGTTCTACCATTAGAACCTCTGACGATAAAATTATTTATCCATTTTATTAGACCAAGTTCAATAAGTTTGATAGTTTACTATTAAAGTCTAAAAACTCATTCATTTAATAAGAAGTATGACATCTCTAGAATGTGAAGTTATTATTTTCCACAAGTATTTTTATCAATCTAGAAGCAGTTTATACTATCGTGTATCATGCTGGGTGATACGAAACAAAACACAAAGGGCAGGCAAAGAGATGAAGAATCCATGTTAGTTCATAGCGACCCCTCCCTGAGTTTCCGAGGCAGTATCTCTACGGAAGTAGACTGCCCAATCTTCCTTCCGAGGAGTAGCTGGTGGGTTTGAAACATCAGCCTTCTAATTAGCACTTAAATGCTTTAGTAAACTATGCCACCAGAGCTCCTAATGGTTAAGCAGAAATGGTATAATGATGACAAAGAAAATGGGGAGGGGGGAAGAAAAAGAAAGAAAGAAATAAAAAAACCCAAGCCTGGTGATGAAGCTGGTAAGATAGAATGAGATCAATGATTATTAGATAAAAATAGCCTAAATTAGGAGAAAGTCATAGCATGGCATTCAAATAGTAAGTAGCATACAAAGGCTGTATTCCTCAATTCAGAAACAAAATTGCAGAACAGGACATAGCAGAACTCTTACCAGTATCTTTTTTCTCTCAACATCTGGACATCATGGCCTAGGGAATGTTATAACTGTAATATAAACATCATAACTTGTTTCATTACCTAACTACTAAATTAAAACTTGTTTATCCAAATATTGGTCAGATATGAGATAAATTTTAGGAACCACTGATTCTGTATCTTGTATCAAACGGTTTCATGTATTATAAACAAACATACAAGTGTCATTGGAAAAAGTATTCTAGGTGCTCTATTTTATTGACAAAACTAATTTCTATTGGGGAGCTCTGGTAGCATAGTGGCTAAGACACTTGCCTGCTAACCAGATGGCTGGTGGTTCAAACCCACCAGCCACTCCTCGGAAGGAAGGTTGGGCAATCCTACTTCCGTAGTGATACTGCCTCGGAAACCCAAGGAGGGGTCACTATGAGTAGGGTTTGACTCGACGGCACATAACAACAAAAACAACAATTTCTATTGATATAGTAAATACCAGGAGCTCTGGTAGGATAGTGCCTAAGGCACTTGACTGCTAACAGAAGGTTGGCGGTTCAAACCCACCAGCCACTCCTCGGAAGGAAGGTTGGGCAATCTACTTCTGTAGTGATACTGCCTCAGAAACCCAAGGAGGGGTCACTATGAGTTGGGTCTGACGTGATGGCACATAACAACAACAACATAGTAAATACCACAATTTGACCAAGTTTGAGATAGCAAGTAAGTAATAGATATTGGATATCTTAAGGGATATATAGCAAGTTACTCACAAGGATTTAGTCATTATTATGAGTTAACATATTTTGTTATTTAGAAGATATTTATAAATAGAGATACTTTTCATTTTTAACTGTCTACTTTTAAAGAACTAATATTAGAAAGTTGGTATTTAAAAATTTGAAATCATTTTCCCCCAAGTTATATTGCAAAGGAGAAAGTTAATAAAACCTAATTTTTTAAAAACAAACTGTTATATAAACAAGTAAAAATAAAATCCATTATCATGCTAATTGGCATCTTTTGCTATTCTTTAGCTGTGCAAAATAAACCTGAAATGTAGTGGTATAATTTAAAAGATCCTTGATATGACACTAACAACTTCCAAATTCTGCTCACAGACTATATATAAATTATAAGAGTATTAAAATATAGCTTTTTGAAAAATAATAAGATGACCATTTATACCTAAATAAGGTTTCCCAGAAACATATGAAATATTTTAGCATATAAAAGCAGTTGCCCCTTTTCTGTCAGGACAACTGTTGTTTCACAAAATAACTCATGATGAATTTTAATGTCATTGCTTTTAAATCTACTAAAATATTATACAGTATACTTTGAAAAATACTACTCTGCAACTTCAAAAACGACAATTACCCAATATGTCTTCTTAGTTAAAATCCAAAGAAAAGTATTAGACTTGCTACTTTTAAGAAGAGAAAGAAAGAAAAAGAATTTGAGGTTAAGGTTTTTTAAAAAATGAAGAATATAACAATATTTACTAAGCTGAAATATTTTTATAAAAAATTCCATAAAATCAATATACTGCTGGGGAAGATATGAATTCACTTAAATGATTTGCCTGCTACCAAGCAGACTGGTTCATAGTGAAGGACATGGAAGAAGGTTTACACATGAATTAAAAAATAATGAAAAGGAAACCTCTCAGGAAGTAAAAGGGACTTAACACACAAGTTTAATTTACTATGTATTTTTTAAAGTATTCCAACCTTATTCAGAAATAACAGAAAATATCCAAGAAGTTTAAAATCCAAGGCCTTTAATTATTTTCAGTAACGACCATAAATGCCTTCACAAAACCTCTTTTCCACTCTAAAGAGAAGGCACTAGACATTTCATAACACCTTGAAAGCAGTGATTCCGTCTGATGCTGGTGGAGATACACATTAAAATGGCAGGGTGCAGATATTAACAAAGTCCTTTTAAAAAAAAAAAACTGAAAATCACACATAAAAATTAAGTCACCCAGTCAGTTATCCAATGCAATTTTAAGTTCTTTTTTACAAGTACATAATTAGAAATTAAGAGATTAACTTGGTAGGTATGATATGGTTTTCAAGATGTGTTAATTTCAGTTAAATACAGAAAATACGAAGACACCATTATCATGCTAATTGGCATCTTTTGCTATTCTTTAGCTGTGCAAAATAAACTTGAAATGTAGTGGTATAATTTAAAAGATCCTTGATATGACACTAACAACTTCCAAATTCTGCTCACAGACTATATATAAATTGTAAGAGTATTAAAATATACCTTTTTGAAAAATAATAAGATGACCATTTATACCTAAATAAGGTTTCCCAAAAACATATGAAATATTTTAGCATATAAAAGCAGTTGCCCCTTTTCTGTCAGGACAACTGTTGTTTCACAAAATAACTCATGATCAAAGGCAAATGATTTTTTTCAAATGCCATTTTCTCTCTATGACTTTGAGGTATGCTTGAAGAGACTGTACCCATGAGAAAAGGACAAGTTTGGTACTAAACCACAGTTACAAACAAACAGAAGGTTTTCTTGGGTCAGGAGTCCCTTATGAGTTATAACAACAAAGAACAAGAGATAACTTCTGAAGCCATTTCTTTTACAAATAACTACAACTAAACTGGGTTACTTAAAGGGTAATTCAACACACAGCTATTTACATATTTGCGACGTCATGTGTGCCTATTTTAAATAGTAGCTTCTGTAGGACACTCCTATTCAAACACAAGCCAAACAATCTTACCCTACCAAACCACATTTTTATATTTTTGGCAAGGTAGTATAAACAAAATAAAAATAAAAATCACACAAAAAAATGATAAAAAAACTAGCTATAACAACAATTCAGGCAAAAGGTCCCATGTCAAACAACAGTAGGAAAAGTGTTCTGAGAAATATTAATTAGGAGAAAGAAAGCTCTAACAAACAAATAATGCCACTGAAAATCAGTTATAATCACTCAAGACTATCACATGAAAGGCTTAAGAATGCACTTGAAATAAGAATAGTTCCGTTTAAAAAATCACCAATCATGAGGTTTATAATTAGAATTATCTTTGAAAAACATCCATGCTAATTAATCTAAACAGGCCCAATTAGTAAAAGTTTAGAGGAAATAAACTATTCTTCCCTAATCCGTAATTAACACTAATATCTTCTCATCTTTGGAGAAACTGATGACTGAATTTTGAAAATGCTAATGAAATTAAAATCTTATACAGGGCAATTGAGAAAAATAAAAGCCTACAAATAAACACACTGGGAGGCAAGAAACACATTTTTAAGCATTGATTACCCAAGAGAATACTTTATAAAATTATATATCATAATCACCAAACCAAAACCAAACTCACTACCATGGAGTTGGATCTGACTCATAGTGTGACACCTCCTTGGGTTTCCCAGGTGGTATCACTATGGAAGTAAATTGCCCAACTTTCCTTCCAAAGAGTGGCTGGTGGGTTTGAACCACCAGCCTTCTGGTTAGCAACCAAATGCCTTAGGCACTATGCCACCAGAGCTCCTATATCATAATCAAGATAACAAAAAGCTTCAAGACTAGCAGCTGGGCTTTATGAAACAAGTAGGACAATGGAAGGCACTACATAAGCATTGATTACTTCTAACTCTAGTTCAACAAGTCAGTCTTTCCTTCTTCTTAAGAAGACAGCCAGTGTGAATGTTATTTTTATATCCCCCTGAGTTTTAACATGATTGGGCAAAGCAGCACCAATGTAAAAAAATATCTGCAATGCCAGCACTGCAGTTTGGAATCACTTACACTGATGGCCCCACAGGTTCTCTCGTAAGAGCACTTTAGAACATGATTAAAAATATAGAAAGCCTTTCAGTGTTTGAGTATTAAAGTGGAACCACCGCAGACAACCATTTTAAAAAATAATGCACTAAAAGGTCTGTTCATACAGTATAGTCTTTCCACCCTGCATCTAGCGTTCACAGCTGATTTCCACTTCTTTGCCACTGAGACATCTGTTTTGTTCATCTGGTTGAAATGTCAGTATGCTTCATGGTGCACAATCCTTTTTGGCTAGAAAATCTTGGCAAATATCATGCCATGCCTGTTTTCAGCAGAATGCCTTGCAGGTCCTCTGGCAATGCTAAGATAATTGCATCTATGTGTGTCCGTAACTTTTCCATAGTGTCAGGTTTCACAGGTAAACGCTCTCGATCAGCCTGCACCTACAGAAGGAACATGTAGCAGCATTTAAACTATCTTCTGAATTTATTTATACTAATATACTATTTTTTCCAGATAAACAGTTTGAATAGTCTAATGATTTGGAAACTTTCAGATTTTACTCAGACCAGAATATGCCACCTAAATAATACATTATCAGGCTGAATAAAAGGCTTCTATGTAATTTTATAGATAATATCCAGGCATGCTATGTGGTATTAAATGTGACAATTTGTTTTGTATAGTTCACTAAAAAACTCAAACTAACTACCACTGCATCGATTCTGACTCACAGCAAGTTCTTGTGTATTTCCAAGGCTATAAATAAAAAAGACTGCCTCATTTTATTTCTGCAGAGCAACTGGTGGGTTTGAACCACCAATCTCTGGTTAGCCACCAAATGCCTTAACCAGTATACCACTAGAGCTCACTAGACTTTGTGTAAATAATTTTAGAATATATAGCATCATTATGATCTGCCTGAGTGACTAGGTATTTTCAGTCCTTTGTACCCAAGAAGATCTATCATCAATTGATCTATCTCAAGTCTTCTCATTAGAAAAATTACTTCTGTAGTACAGCATGGGTTGACAACTATAATGAGGGGAAAATATCTTCACAGAAAAGCTGGTTACATACCAGCTTATTTTTCAGCTTTAATACAAGGTCTACTGTTTCTACTTCTGTGTGTTTCTGGATCCAGAGAAGTAAGTCCTAGAAGAATAAATAAATCCAAAATCAGTAAGTACCCCAAAAAATGTTCAAGTGGTTCTACTGCAACAGGAGAGGCAACTGGGAAGGAAGGACAAAAAGAAAAAGGAAAACAGTATTTTTAAAACCAGATATAGCACTAAAGTACTAGGATAACTATTAATTGGATAACTTTCAACATCAGCCAGAACAAATGTCAACAACTGTCAGTGTTTAAAAATAAAAGAAAAATAGAAAGAAAATGTACGAAAATTCCTTTCTAAGGTGGTCTTTTAGATCAATCAAGAAAAAACAGAATCGCAATTCTAAGTGCAAAATTATGCTCTTCCCCAAAACCAAGTAGTGAGTACAGGCAGTCCCTGGGTTAGGGTCACCTGACTTATGGACAACTCCTACTTGCCCTTGAATGCAAGGCTTCAAATAGTTCTGACATGGCTGATGAAGTGATATAGGAACAGATCAGAAATTTACAACTTAGGTGATTTGTCATGGTATTGCAATAGGTGACTTAGAAGAAGCATAGTGAGCCCTCTCAGAGGTCTGTCACGTGAGACTGGGTTACTGGCAGGACTGAGGAGAGCCAAACATATCCAAAGCAGCACAGTCGGCTGCCATATTTGAGTGAGACACCACCACCTTTCAGGGGGGTGTTGCCATCTTTGAAGTACTGCTTTAACTATATTATATAAACCTGCTCTTACTTTGAAATGAATGAACCCCAAAGCCACTGTCAGAGACTTGATTCCCACTCAAAGTGACCCTGTAGGACAGAGCAGAACTATCCCACAGTTTCCAAGGTTATAAGTCTTTGTGGAAGCAGACTGCCTCATCTTTCTCCGGCAGAGCTCGTGGGTTTAAACTGCTAACTTTTTGGTTAGCACCCAAATACCTTAACCACTATACCATGACAGCTCCTCTACTGAACCCTACTCATAACAAATTTTTCATCGCAATCACCTTCATTTGCTGTATTGCAGCTTTTAAATCATAGAAAAGGCTTCCAGACTTTTCTTGCACTAAAACAAACAAACAAAAAACCAAACTCAACTGCCATCGAGTCATTTCTGACTCATAGCGACCCCCCCATTGGTTTCCAAGGCTGTAAATATTTAGGGAAGCAATCTGCCTTGTCTTTTTTCCATGGAGTAGTGGTAGGTTTGAACTGCCAATCTCCTGGTTAGCAACCAAATAAATGCCTTAATCACTATACCAATAGGCTCCTCTTTTTGCACTAAAGTAAGGCTAAAAATGAACCATATGTATCTGTTCTGTATAAATTCTTAAGGACACAGTTAGGAAGAGATCTTGTTTGTAACCCAGGGACTGTCTGTACTTTAATTTATAAGAATCATTAACTAAAACATTAAGATAATTATGAATATGAGTTTTGTATCTGCAAACAAGCTATTCTTAGGCTTAGCTGTGGTTGCTTTCATCATAATCTTCAAAACCAGTCACTTGGAATTCATAATTAGAAAGTTAATACTGGAGATAGCTCACTTCAATATTTAAAGCTAAATATAAGTGAAAATAAGACTGTCCTTACAAATAGTTTAATTTAAAATAGTGTGCTGATTAAGTTATGAAATATGAAAAAGTCAGTCCAGACATATGAAAAATTGTTAATACTAAATGGATAAGGAATACTGGAAAAGAACTCAGGATCTGGAGTTTGACTGCCTGGATTTGAATCCTGGGTCCATCCAGTGGTATACTGGTGAATATTTAATGAACAGCTCTCCAGAATAAATCTCAGGTTTGTAGCATTTGCCAATTTTCTGTGGTGTACATGCATTTTAGCTGATTCCAAGCTATCAATCTGAGGCCACAGAATGCAGGGCTGCACATAATTAGCTCCTGTGAGCCAGTGCAAGTGGACTTTACCGCACTGTTGGCTACACTAGTAAGCAGTGATATGGACTATGGACAGTCACCTACCTTCTGTTAAGCCTCAGGTGTCCCATAATGCAAATCATAGCACACCTACCTCAATGAGTTGTTGTGACTATTAAAATAGGTAATACATATAAAGTCCCTGGCATAGTACATGACCTAAAAAACTTAGCATTAGTACTACTTATAAACAAGTGGGTAAGAGTGTAAACTTCCAACCTCTAAGGATAACCAGATCTTTATTTTCAATATGCTAAATATTTTCAATATGTTAAACATCACACAAACATACTGTTTTCTAACCTCTTCACAAAGAGCTTCTAGATGGAGTGCCTCCAATTTCTGGGTCATTTCCTTCCGCCGTGTCCTGAACCAGCCATCAAAATTAGGAGATTTTAGAAAATGCCTATCAAAGTAAGTTTTTAAAAAATCAAGTTTGATTATGATTTTTTTTTAAAGAAAGCTCTGTATATGGGTGCAAATGAAGAGAAAAAATAACAGACTTACCGGTAAAGTCCAATCCAATCACCTTTTATTCTAGAGGTCAGCTGAGGTCCTGTTTTCTCAAGTGTTTTCATAAATTCTTCTGGAAGGAACTGTCTTAATTGGGGTGGACTCTAGAAAACAGAACATAGTACATTTTAAAATTAGAAATGGATATATTCACAGGAGTTAATTACCATTAGAAAATTCACAGAGAAATTTATTTGAATATATTCATACCTTCCATGCAGAAATACTTTTCTGCAAAGGCATCAAGCTTGCCACGTATCTTTCCTAAAACCAAGAAAGAAAAGTTAATCAAAGTTAGGTGTTCTCACCCAGATAGTCTTCAAAAACTTTTAAAAAGACTATTTAAAAGAGATGGGCTTCCAAGTTTTATATGATACGCTTTAAAAAAAAAAAAAAAAAATTTTTTATTGTGATTTGGGTGAAAGTTCACAGCGCAAATTCATTTTCCATACAGCAGTTCACATACACTTTGTCTCATAACAAAGTATCCTTTCCTCCCATGCACTCCTGTCCCCCTGAGCTGTCTCCCTGTGCATACACAGCCCTTCTATTCTCCTATGATTGATCTCTCCAACGAGTGTATCTACCTAATAATGTAAATGTTCAGCTCATATGCTTGTCTTTTGTTTGGCTGGAAGCCACAGGAGTAGGTTCAATTTCAGATCTGAAGGGGAGTTAGGGGCCATAGTCTCAGGGGTGCCACCAAGCTCTATCAGACAGCAAACCTGGTCCCTCTTGCTTTTTTATTATTTTGAATTTTGCTCCACATTGTTCTCCCATTCTATCTAGGATCTCCTACATACTTCCCCCTCCAAGCAGTTGAAAGTGGTAGCCAGATACCACCTAGTTCTGGTCTCATGTTCATATACGCTGAGGATCATTGTAGACCAGTCCCTTGGACTAAATGTTTCCAAGAGTCTTTGGTTTTCTTCTTTCTTCTTTGCTCTAGACGAAGAGAGACCCATCATTGCATCCAGATGGCCCCTTGCAAGCTTTTAAGATCCCGGTCGCTACTCACCAAAGTAGGATAGGGAACAATGTTTTTATATAGTATGCTATGCCAATTGAGCTTGCTGTCCCCTGGGACCATGGTCCCTAGCCCACAGGTCCAACTACTGGCTCCTTCTGGGTAGCTGACTGTGGCCAAGAGTGACTACAACCTTGTCCCTTGTCAGCTCCACTATATACCTGGGAATTCTTATAGAACATACAAATACACTTTTAAAAACATTGTCTGGAACCTTAAAAGCTAGGAAGCTGCCATCTAGATGCAACAACGGGTCTCTCCTCGTCAAGAAGAAAGAAGAAAACCAAAATTAATGGAAACAATCAG
>NW_006921628.1:7453020-7454143 GCF_000298275.1 Orycteropus afer afer
TCCCCAATTACCATCCCCAACCCTAACCAACTCTCCTCCTCTCCATCCCTGTGCCCTTCCTAGTTACGCACTCCCGTCTGTCCAGTTGCCCCTCTGGTGCCCTGTGGCCGACTGCTACAAGGGATGTATCTCCATAGAGTAGGTAGGTGCATCACCCTTGGTTGGGTGTTCTGTATTTAAGTCTTATTACTGTTGGGCTGAGAACCAGCCCTTGGGAGTGAGTTTTATCCCAGGCCCAAAGTTTTATCCAGGGCCATAGTCCTAGGGGTTTTACCAGACTCCATCTGACCAGTAATTCTTGTCATCATTGTGATTTTGAATCTTGTTCCATGTTTTCCCTCCCACTCTATCCAGGATCTCCACTTTTGTTCCCTTCTCAAGTGGCTGGAATTGGTAGCCGAGCACCATCTAGTTCTTCTGGTCTCAAGGTCCATCATGTCCTTGGGCTGACTGTTTCCAAATGCCATTGTTTTTTTTCACTATTCTTTGCTTCCGACAACAGGAGACTATTAGCTGCATGTTATGGCCACTAGAAAGCTTTTAAGACTCCAGTTGCTATTCACCAAAGTAGGTTGCAGAACAAGATTTTTTTTTAGTTTGTTTTTTTTTTTCATTGTGATTTGGGTGAAAATTTACACAGCAAATACACTTTCCATACAGCAGTTCACATACACTTTGTCTCATGACATTGACCACAATTTACCACAATGCAACAGCTTCCTCCTGACAGTTACCTCTTCCCTGTGTCCATTCCTCATGCATTCCTGCCCCCTGAGCTGTCTCCCTGTGCACAAGCAGCCCCTCTTTCTCCCATGTTTGTTCTCTCCAACGAGTGTACCAACCTCAGGTAAATGTTCAACTCATATGCCTATCCATTGTTTGGCTGGAAGCCACAGGCATGCATTCAATTCCAGACCTGAAGGGCAGCTAGGGGCCATAGTCTCAGTGGTTCCAACAGGTTCCACTGGGCCAGCAAACTGGTCCCCCCCTTTTTTTTTCCAAATGATTTTGAGTTTTGTTCCACATTGTTCTCCCTGTCTATCCATGATCTCCTACATAGATCCTCTTCCAAGTGGTTGACAGTAGTAGCCAGGCACCATCTAGTTCTTCTGGTCTCATAGTC
>NW_006921628.1:7454243-7460378 GCF_000298275.1 Orycteropus afer afer
TTATTCTTTAGGGTTGCATTGTATTCCATTGTGTGTATGTAACATAGTTTGGTTATCCATTCTTCTGTCATCTTTTTACTATTGTAAACAGTGCTGCAATGAATATGGGTGTGCTTTTGTCTGTTCTTGTCATGGCTCTCACTTCTTTAGGATACATACCTAGTAATAGAATGGCTGGGTCAAATGGTATTTCTAATTCTAATTTTTTAAGGAATTGCCATACTGCTTTCCACAGTGATTATATAATTTTACAGTCCCATCAGCAGTGTATGAGAGTCTTGATCTCTTTACATCCTTGCCAGCATTTGTTATTTTGTGTCTTGTTGAACTTTGTTACTAGTGCTGAGACAAGATGGTATCTTACTGTTGTTTTGATTTGTATCTCTCTAATGGCTAAGGATGGTGAACATTTCTTCAGGCACCACATGCCCTTTTAGTGGACATCAACAACTCAATCACTCCCCAGGATAGAGCTAAATTTAGACATAACTGGGGAGTTAGATTTTCAGCAAAAATTTAAATAAATCTTGGAACATTATTCAGCCATAAAGAAAAATGAAATTCTGATACATGTTGCAACATGCGTGAATCTTAAACACATTATGCTGAGTGAAATAAGCCAGATACAAAAGAACAAATATTGTTATGTTCCCACTTACACAAGAAAATCTAGACTAGGTAAATGCATATAAAGCAATGGTTGTAAGAAGTGGGTAGGAGAGGAAAAGGGGAGTTACTGCTAAAAGGGTACTGAGTCTCCGTTTGAGGCGATGTAAACTTGTGGAAATAGGCAGTGGAGATGGTAACACAACATGGACAATGTAATTAATGTCACTGAACTGTATACTAAAAGTGGTAAAATGGAAAACATTTTGTTTTATATATATATATATTTCACCATAATAAAATTTTTAAAAATTTAACTAAAGCTTAGATAACCAAGGAATTATGTATTTGTAATGACAGCAAATAACCTTACTGAGGAACTATATGACAGTGAACGTGCTCAACATTTTACATGCATGATCTCTTTTAATCCTTGCAACCATCCTGTATGGCAGGGATTTTGGGAAACTGAGGCCTCCAAAGGCTAAGTTACTTGCCCAAGGTTACACAGCTTGAACTTGAACTCAAGTCTACTTGACTTCAGCCCATGCCCTTCAGCACCACCTTTAAATTTATTTACTTAAACAAACAGATTTAAATGAAACAAATTCGAGATCCAAGAAAGTTTTTTTCCCCGATATAACAGCAAAGATCTCCAAGTTGTCCCCATATACTGCTCATAAATAATTGTTGTGTGGTAGTTCAGTTTGTGTGTCAACTTGGCTAGGCCTGGTTGAGTGGCTGGGCAGCAGGATGTAGCCATGATGAGACTGGTAATCAACTCTATGGTGGAATCTATCGTGAGCAGCTGAGTAACTGCCTTTGGGTATGTGGTCTGCTTCCCATATATAAGGAGAGTCTTGGGGATAGCCTCTAGTTTATGGTACTTAGACCCTGCATATAGCCGTGTCGTTGTTCAGCAGCCTGCCATGCTCTGTTGACCTTGCGACTTACAATGAACTTGAATTAATGGCCTGCCATGTGGTTTGGTAACATCGGGACTGTGTCATTTTACTTGTCAACCTTTGGCTTGGCAGCCTCAGCAGACAGCAGCTGTCTGAGTGAAGAAAAGCCTCTAGCTTCAGTGGGCTGGGAGCTGGAGGCAGAGCTGAAGCCCAAGGCTGAGGGGCTTTCACCCAGCCCCTAAAGCCCAGCACTTTGAACTTGGACTTAAAGCCTCGAAACTGTAAGAGAATAAACTCCTGTTTGTTAAAGCCATCCCATTTGTGGCATATTCCTGTCAGAGCAGCACTAGGTAATCAGAACATGTTGTTTTTGTTGTTGTGTGAAGTCAAGTTGATTCTAACTCATAGTGACTCTCTACGTCTCTACGATAGAGCAGAATTGCCCATACAGTTTCCTAAACTCACTCACAGCCATCGAGTCAGTTCTGATTCATGCAACCCCCATTGGGTTTCCAAAGCTGTAAATCTTTATAGAAAAAGACTGTCACATTTTTCTACCATGGAGTGGCTGGTGGGTTTGAACCACTGACCTTTCTTAGCAGCCAAATACCTTAACCACTACACCACCAGAGCCTCTTTCCTAGGCTGTAATAATTAGATAGGGAAAGTGGAATGAGCTACATTTTACAAATAAGAGAACTGTAGATTAGAAGGAGAAATGCCTTAACCAAAGTTTCACAGTTAATACTAGAACAAAGAATCTAGCTCTCCTTTAAAAGGCTCTATTTTTAATCACTAAATACACGAGCAGGCAAAACACAGAACTTAAGGAAAAGTTTTGGTGGATGGGAAAAATATCCATATACCCTTCAACAAATCATTAAATTAAGCAAAGCTCTATCTGTTAACTTACTAACGGAATGATGAAGCTTTGTGTCAGTTCCAAAAAATAGCGTCGGAGAATAACACTTTGAGCCTCAGAAGGACGTTTCTGTTGCACACCCTTAAAAGAGGAAACAATGATAACCTATATTCTAGTATCAGGGAATATAAAGCAATGGATAATTATAGAAGTTCAACTGATATGTAAATATACACTTACACAAAAAGTAACACTTCATCTTGTAGTAACTTAATAAAAAGTTAATTGTGCAGTATTCCATGAAAAGAATCCTTAGAGCAAAACATAAGTCTCTAACTTAGTCAACTTCTTGCATCCATACTCAAGCATATCAGTCTACAATGAAGACTATCTTTATCTCACATGTGTTGTATTACTACTAGTTACAATTTTCTAAACATCGCTTACCCTTATCCCCTCCTCATGATAGTCTTATGACTTTTTTACTGTAACCCCCAAGTTTCTGGGAAGACTGACACTTGTTTGTAGCAGAAGCCCCAATATTTCTAGCCCATAATTGCTGCTACTTTAATCTCCTGATCTGTATCAAACTTTAATTAAAAAGAGAGATAAGACTTCTCATTATTATCCATAAACATATTATTTAATTGGATATGGTATACTTGAACAAGGAAATTTTAATTAATAATATGAACAAATAATTACCTTCTGTAACTGTTTTACAATCTCTTCATCTCTGTTTAGATATGGCTTATAAGAAGTATAAACTCCTAGGAAGTGAAAAGAAGGAAATAAGGTAAACAGAAAAACTCAAATACCTACATAAGTATATATTTAAAAATTAATAAAAGCCAGTACCAGGTTTAGAATCCAGAGTCTTCAGGTTCTTCAATTTTTTCACTTTCACCTGTTTGGGTATTTCACCTGAAGGAAATATCATAAAGATTCCTATAGTTACCTAATTACATATAACACAAAACTGGACTTTTATAAGATTAGTAATTCACTGAGTATTTACTTTATTACTTAACCATGGTCATTATTTACAGCCAAAGCATTATTTTTTTTAACAACAATTAATACTTAAGCTTCATTTCTGATATTTTAAAACTGGATAAAGGGAACATTATATCACTACAGCAATAGAGAAACAATTTATGCAAATTATACAAAATAATTAGATATCTGATCTTTCATTAACATCTATCATTACTTAAATTTTTCCTTTTGTCATTTAAATTATAATTTTAAATCTCTATGCCAAATACATATAATTTAAAGTTTATGTGCCAAATATAAATAAAATACCCTTTATGAGTAAATGGGACAGAAAGTAACTCCTGATTATGCAGATGCAGTTTTTAAAGGATTTTTTTTTTCAAAACTCTGGTTCTGAATATAGACACTTAAGCTACCACCAGGTGGTGATAGTGTGTGCCACTGTCACAGGTCTGAGCCAGCAAGGATGACAGGACTAGAGTAGTGCTGCTGTACAGAATAACTTGGGCAGCACATGCAGTAGCGCTGGTCTTGAGCTCAAGGGAAACTACAATCTAAGCAACCTTTACAAGAGGCATAAAAATGCTTCAAGATAAACAAGTTATCATAGGCAAATTTAACAGAATTTCTTTTTTCTCCCAATTCCTGAACCTCTCCCTTCTTGCATGAGAATCTAAGAACTTAAAGCCAATCTAGAGATTATTTAATTTAACCTTCTAAGTTTACAAAATACCTTTATTTAAATCATTGCATTGGATCAAATTGTTGTTTTTATCTGTGAGGATGGGTTTATACAGGGAGCATTTCACTTACAATCTTACATTCTTTGGCACTGTTAAAATTTTTTAAGAGCATGTACTATGTCTTGGCCAAGGAGGAGTAAGAAAATCATTGAGGATTCCTAAAGGAGGTGATATTTAAGCAGTCCTAATCCGTAGTGATACTGCCTCGGAAACCCAAGGAGGGGTCGCTATAAGTCAGGTCCGACTCCATGGCACATAACAACAGTGGGATCTCAGCAGCTCTGGTAGTGAACGTAGTGCCTAAGGCACTTGACTGCTAACCAGAAGGCTGGCGGTTCAAACCTACCAGCCACTCCTCGGAAGGAAGGTTGGGCAATCTTCTTCCCTAGTGATACCACCTTGGAAACCCAAGGAGGGGTCTGCATGAGTCGTATCCAATTCAGCAGCAATGAGTTTGGTTTTTGGTTATAAGAGAAATAAAAATTTATTCATGGGAAAAAGGGGGAAAGACCTTTTAGGTAAAAAGTTAGACTCACTGAATCATGAACAGTACGTTGCTTAAAGAGTTGGAAATAATGCTAGAATAATAATAGCCATTATTCACTGAATACTTGCTCTGTAAGAATCTGGTCTAAACCCATTGAACAAATTATCTCATTTAATCTTAATAAGAGTATGTTTTTTTTTTGTGACTGCCTTTTTTTTTTCTTCCAAATGTGGTTTGGGTGAAAGTTTATAGAGCAAACTAGCTTCACATTCAACAATTTAACAATTTATACACGTTTTGTTTTGTGACATTAGTTGCAATCCCCTCAACATAACAGCAGTCTTCCCATTTCCTCCCTTGGCTCTGTTTCCATTTGCCCATCTCTTTTGCCCCTTCCTGCCTTCTGAACTTTATTTTTGGTCTGGTTGTTCGGAGGAGCACGTTCCTCATAGATGTTACTGTTTACTTTATAGGTCTATTTGGCTGAAAGCTGATCCCTGGGGACGTTTACAGTTCCAGGTTTGAAGAGTGTCTATGGTCCATAGTCTTAGGAGTTCCACCAGTCTCTATCAGACCAGTAAGTACAATCTTTTTTATGATTCTGAATTCTGTTCTACATTTTTCTTTCCCACTCTGTCCACAACCTTCTATTGTGATCCCAGTCAGAGCAGATGGTAGGTTGTGGCAGCCAGGCACCATGTAGTTCTTCTGGTCTCAAGCTAGTGTAGGCTATGGTTCATGTGGTTCATTATTCCTCTGGACTAATTGCTTCCTGGTGTCTTTGATGTTCTTCACTCTTCTTTGCTCCAGACAGGAAGAGGTCAATCGTTGTATCTTAGATGGCAGCTCACAAGATTTTAAGATCTCACTCTCTACTCACCAAAGGAGCATGTGGAACATAGTCTTTATGAGCTATGTTATACCAAGTGACTAAGATGTTCCTGAGACTATGGTCCTAAGAGTTTGGTGGTTTCTTAAAAAGTTAAACAGACTTAATCAATTAATGCTCCTCTATCAATGATTTCATGTAAAAAGTTCTTCTACCTAGATCCCCAACAAAGAGACTTCCTGCACTGCAAAAAGAAAAGAAACAGTATTCTACTCTACTGTAATTAAGTAATTAAGTACATGGTCTAGATTAGCAGGACCAAATGATAAAGTAAAAGTGCCAAGATTGTATTTTCAAAAAATCTTGTTAAGACTCTGGTGACTGACACTCAGAACACTAAAAAAGTGGCTGGGATTGTGTCTTGTATAGAGTGCCATGTGCCAGGCACTATGTTTACTCCTCCTAGCAGACCAAGAAGTGATACTGCCTCAGAAACCCAAGGAGGGGTCGCTATGAATCGGGTCCGACTCGACAGCATATAACAACAACAATAGCAGACCAAGAATCGCAGGTTTAAAAGGCTCTTCTGCCTAAAATCACACAGCTCTGATTGCCAAAGTGAAGTTGTTTACTCTTTTTACTATTTTGTAAGGCTTCAAAGGATTTCAGAGTAAGAATGAATCCAGTATGTTTCAGAATGTTAT
>NW_006921628.1:7462833-7470781 GCF_000298275.1 Orycteropus afer afer
CCCTGAGCTGTCTCCCTGTGCATAAACAGCCCTTCTTCCTCCCATGATTGTTCTCTCCAAAGAGTGTATTTACCTCAGGTAAATGTTCAACTCCTATGCCTGTCTTTTGCTTGGCTGGAAGCCACAGGTGTGATCAAACAGTATTTCTATTATCAGTTTTTTAAGGAAATGCCATACCATTTGCCACAATGGTTGTGAAAGTACAATCTTACCCATGCCAGTGTCACAGAGATATATAACATTTGTTCTCACACCTGGCTGAGAATTTTGGCCAAATCTTGAATAATTTGAGCTTTCTACAAGGTTTTACTAAAGTAGTGCTGGAAATCCCTGCTTTATATTTAATGCACATATAAACAACTCAAATTTTTGAAGTTTCATTTTACTGTAATTCATTCAGTACTCAGAGCACCATAAATGCAGTTTTTGGTAGGAGAACTGCTGGGTTACACGAGAAGCAGCATACTTTAGTGGGTAGTTACACTCTTCTTCAAAGGCCCTAATTCAAGGTGCCTAAAAGGTCATCATCAACATAATTAATAAGGAACAAAGGGATGAGAACAAAGAGGAAGAAATCAACCTGCTCAGCCACATTACACACTAAAAACATAATACCATGTTTATACTGTACCTGCAGGCTTAAGGTCTCCTATTCGAATAATGTGTGGCCAGTGCTGGAGTGTTTTAGCAAAAAAAGGATTGGTTACTCCTAATATGACTGAGGGCCTATATAAAAATAAGATAAAACAAAAACAAAATGAGAAAAAGACGAATGTTCTATTAGTGAAGAATAGTTCACATTTCTTTTGATTGAACACTAAATAATCTTTTCACTCAATGAATTACATACATATCAACTATGTACCATTAGGAGCTCTGGTGGCGTAGTGCTAAAGGCACTAGACTACTAACCAGAAAGTTGGTGGTTCAAACCCACCAGCCACTCCTTGGAAGGAAGGTTGGGCAATCTATTTCTGCAGAGATACCGCTTGGAAACCCAAGGAGGGGTCACTATGAGTCAGAGATGACTCGACGGCACATAACAACAACAACAATGTACCATTAGCACTAGCCATATAAAGATGGTAAGACGTTATACTTCCAAGAGCACACAGACTAGAAAGAAGGGTATACATACCAAATTATGATGCCAGAAATCAGAAGACAGTAAAAGTGGTGGCAAAAGCACAATAACCACAAAGGAAAACCTATGTCTACCAGAGGGTTAAAGGACAGTTTTGCAGTGAGTCATGAAAGATAAGGAGAAGTTGTTTGCCAAGTGGATAGTGGGGGAGGGGGTAAAGGTGATACAGGAGAAATGAACAGTATGTACAAAACAATGACATGAGACCATGGTCTCTTTGTAGAGCTACAAATAGTTTAGCATTCCTGGAGTACAAAGCAGGAAAGATGAACAATCAGAATTGAGAGCAGATGGGAAGATGTCCAGATCATTAAAAGCCAAGTTAATACACAAAGCAGTTTAGGGGTTAACTTGGAAGTAAAAGGAAGCTACTAAAGAACTGAGTGGAGGAATGCACCACGTGAATGAAAACGTGAAGATCACTCTAGGCGAAGTCTGGAAGACACCCTACAAGGAGGGAAGAAATTGGGGAAAGGCCAGTGTGCATATACAAGAAAAACCAGAAGCATTTACTAGAAAGGAAACTATGGAAAGAAGATCATAAATGTTATGAGAGATATTTAGGATGTTGACAGAACTTGGTAAAACATGATGCAGAACATGTTAAGGAAGAGAAATTTATGACAACTCGTAAGCTAAATGAAAAGTATTGCTACTCATGCAGAACTTGGTAAAACATGATGCAGAACATGTTAAGGAAGAGAAATTTATGACAACTCGTAAGCTAAATGAAAAGTATTGCTACTCATGACAATAGAAGAGATAGGAGATTGGGGAGAGAAGAGAGGGAGACAAAAAGAATTCAGTCTGGACATGTTCAGTGTGAGGGATCAAAAAGATGGGCAGGTGGCAATGTGCTGAATAAATTAGATATATAGGTCTGGACCCTGCAGAGATCTGGCCTAGAATGATATATTTCAATCATCAGTATATGGATATTAACAGTAATTATGGGTATAAATAAGACCGTTTAGAAAGCAGTATCAGTCTGAAATCAGAATTCAGAACACACCAACATTTAAGGAATTGGCAAAGAAAGAGAAGTCTACAAAGAGAGACTGAGACACACAGCCAGACGGTCAGGAGATGGTGGTATCAAGGATACTGAAGGGTCAACAGCTTAAACGTTTCAAGAAAGAGCAGACAGGAAAAACAGGACAAAAGTGTGCCCACTGGATCATGCTGTGAGAAATGTCTTAATAACTTAGACAAGTTGTCAGTGGAGATGAGAAGTCAATCTCCAGTGGACCAAGAAGCAACCAGAATAGCAGTAAGTGGAGACTTCTGTTGTTGCTGTTGTTCTAGAAATTCACTTACAAGAAGAAGGTGAGCAATAGGGCAAGAGCTAAAAGGATAATGAAAAATTATCACATTAGATTAGAAAGGTAAGATTATAGACTGGGAAGATTTTTCATATTTATATGCCAAGTCACTGAAGAGGAAGAAAGAAAAGAAAATTACATAAGTGAGAAGATATAATTGATGCAGTAAGGGGGTTCTGAGGTAAGGGAGGAAGACAGAATGGAAAGTTCAGCTGGGTGGCTACTGATGACAAGACAGTATCAATTACTAAGTAAAATCACTCAGAGAAAATAAGATACTAATTCTTGAAAACTGAAATTATTAGCAGCTCTCCAAAACTTCCTTTATAAAATTAATCTACCTACAAGTTTGAATTTTAAATTCAACTTTAAAATTTTCCCAAAATAATTCTAATTTTGGACATAAAAGAATACTTGAGCAAGAACAGTTATTCTGTTTACTCACGGGGCTTGTGTACGAGTAGTATATTCTTTGAATTCACTATCATGAATCGTGAAATAGGGTCGGAAATCACTGCAGTACTTTAGTGGAGAAATACAGCTGTGGAGCAGGAAGAACATGTAAAACAATGGACACAGAGTCCCTACTCAAAAATTATAAAACATCTATACAGTCTGTACACACAGGATAATTTATTTCAATAAATGGTAAACTCACTTTGGGAAACTAGAAAAGCAAATAGAAATACATAATGTGGAATGGCAAACTGAAAGAACACTGGGTTTGGGGCAGAAGATAGGGTAGAATTCTGGCTTTCCCATTTTACTACCTATATGCCTTTGACTGGCCACTGGCAATTCACACAGATAATATTTATCAAGTGCCAGTATGTAAATGTATAAATATCCTCAGTGTTAAGAACAACAAAAACATGGTTCCAGCCCTCAAAGAAACCTAATCACCTTCTCATCCATAATATGGTGATATTCTTACAGGGTTGTTGTATGTGAATCAAATACAATAATGTGTGCAGAAAAATTTCACAGACAGGAAAGTGCTGCATATATCACAACCAGAAACCAAATACACTCACCTAACAAGTGCCAATACAGTTTCTGATGACTCTGATGGTGACGGTGCCATGACCACAAGGGGTTCTCCCAACAGCACCAGCTCCCAAAGCATCTGACTATGGAGGAAAACTGGGCAGAAACACCTGAAAGTAGAAATCGTGATTTCTTCAATCTTGTCTTTTAAGTTCCTATATCATTAATCTAAAAGCTTTACATTGGTATACACTCTTCCTAAAGTCTATGTCTTGAACTCATACAGGAACTCATTTAGAATATGGTGACAGAAACAGACATAAGTCCCTTTATCTACATAAAAGGATATATTGATTTGATTTGATTCCAATTTTTATAAAAGTTAATGCAATATAATGAAAAACAGAATAACTGACAAACAATGAAGTATATAAAAAATTACTTTTGTAACAAATGATAGATCTACTTTATCAGTATTTGCTACATTTGAATTATTATTCTATTTTGAAGGAAACAAGAAAAATTAATTTTCCAAATTAATTGGATGTATTTATTTTATGAGCTTGATGCTTTCAATATATCATCCTATCTTATCAAAAGAATGATAAAACAAATCAGGAGGAAGAGTAGAAACACCAAATAACAAAATTATATCCTGAGTAGATACAGTCCCTCCTGTCTGAAATACTGTCAATTTTTACAGTAATCCTGGGATTTGGTAAAGGCCTTTGAGGACCACCACAGTGTATTACAAAGACCCAGACACTGGCAATGTTTACTTATTCATTAATTTCCTCCTGGTAGGGTCACAAGTTTTTCTAGATTACACAGGTAGAGAAAAACAAATACTTATGTAAATATCTGTGGTAGTTAAGATTGTGTGTCAACTTGGCTGGGCCTAGTTGAGTGGCTGGCAGTTATTCCCCATGATGAGACTGGCAATCAACTCCATGGGGTATCTACTACAAGCAGCTTAGTAGCTGCTTTAGGAATGTGGTCTGCTTCCCATATATAAGAAGCAGCTTTGGGAATAGTCTCTAGTTTATGGCATGCTTGAATACTGTACCAACACGAGTCATCATTCAGCAGTCTGCCATGCTCTGCAGACGTTGGGACTTTAATTGGATTTTAATTAGTGGCCTGCCATGTTGTTTGGTAACATTGGGACTGTGCCTTTTTACTTGTCAACCTTGGGTTTGTCAGCCTCAGCAGCCAACAGCTATCTGAGTGACAAAAAGCCTCCAGCTTCAGTGGGCCAGGAGCAGAAGGCAGAG
This sequence comes from Orycteropus afer afer, assembly GCF_000298275.1. Taxonomy (NCBI): domain Eukaryota; kingdom Metazoa; phylum Chordata; class Mammalia; order Tubulidentata; family Orycteropodidae; genus Orycteropus; species Orycteropus afer. The sequence continues at coordinate 7,467,561 of NW_006921628.1, forward strand.
CTGAAGCCCAGGATTGAAGGACTTTCACCCAGCCTCTAGAGCTTGGCACTTTGAACTTGGACTTAAAACTTCCAAACGATAAGAGAATAGACTCCTGTTTGTTAAAGCCATCCCATTGGTGATATTTTCTGTTAGAGCAGCACAGAGGTTAACCGGTACAATACCATAAACAATCTACCCAGCAACACACAGACACACAAGTGCAAAATTATGAAAAAAAAATTGTGGAGTGGAAATCAGGGAGAGTTGATTTTAACTATTCACAAGCAAGAAGATAAATGGTGAAGTGTACCAAAAAAAATCTCAAGAATAAGACAAAGGATCTCTTCCCCCTTTCTTCCTAAACAATTCAATTTTAAAATAGAACCAGGTAAGCAGCTCTGCCAGAAGGGAAAGGGAACCACAATGGCCAGGAGCAGGATGTCAGAACTTGTACAAACTAAGGTGGGTGTCCACATAGAAAGATGGCCTGCTGCTGGAGCCCAAACATGGTGAGAAGGGTGCCCATGGTCTGGCTTAGGGTGATACAGCTCAAGTTGTGTGAGGAAGATGTCCCCATAGAGAGGCTGCCTGGTGTGAAATGTCAGAGCTAGAGAGGGATGAGGCAATTGTTCATTAAAAAAAAAAACCTCATTGCCGTCGAGTCAGATCCAACTCATAGCTACCCCTCCTTGGGTTTCCCATACAGTATCACTATAGAAGTGATTGCCCAACCTTCCTTACGAGGAGTGGCTGGTGGGTTTGAACCCCCAGCCTTCTGATTAGCAGTCAAATGCAGGACCAAATGGTACAAGGTGTCAAAGCAGGAAAATGAAGGTATCCTTGTTGAGAGGTGGCCTGGAGTGGGGTGTAGAAATATAAATGGCAGATGGAGTAAGAAGGGCATTTATGTAGGGGTTGGCCTGGTACGGGGAATCAGAGCCCAAGAAGAAAGAGGATGGCAGAGCCTGAATAAGAGAATGGAAGTGCCTGAATAAGGGAGAAGGGTATCCATGTGGGTCAGCCTAGCAGGGGGAGTGAGACCCTCATCAGGATAAGCAGAAGGGCAGCTGTCAAAGCCCAAGAAAGTTAGGCAGTGTTTGTGCAGGGAAAGAATTGCAGCAGAGAAGACAGATTGGTTACTAATAAAGCAAGTGATCAAATAAGTAAATAAGAATACTACAAGGCAGTTCCTCAGTCGGAGAAGAGAAATATAAATACAGAAAGCAAGAAAATTAGAATGAACCTTGTTGTGCGGGACTAAAATTGGAGGTATTGGTGTGACTTTATATGCATATAGAAGTAAATGTATATGTAAATGTGTATGATATGTACATGTATGTATATGTATGCATTTCTACAAACACACACACTAAGAGGACCTAAAGACAATATCCCAATAATGAGCACACTTAGTGTCCAGACCTTGGCTTCTACAGCCTACTCTCTACTATAAAGAATCAATGCTTCTTGGAGAAATGGTCGCTTATAGGCAGGGACAGAAAAAAATACAAGGTAAGTCTGGCAATAACACTAGGGAAGTACATACATCTTAGAACAATCAACCACACCAGATGTGGACAACATTTGCCCAGAGATAAAGCTCAGAAGGCAGGGAGGGATAGGAAAGAAGGATGAATGCAAACTGTAAACACAAGGAAGTGGCAAGAGTGCTATTACATCATGAGGATTACAATGAATGTCACAAAACAAATTGTGTATGAACTGTTGAATGGAAACCAATTTGCTCTGTAAATGTTCACACAAATCATAATACAAGGTCATTTAAAAAAAAATCTGGCACCCAAAAGAACTGAAAACATACATCCACATAAAAAATTATACATGAATGTTAACAGCAGCATTATTCATAATAGTCAAAAAGTGGAAACAATTGATGAATAGCTAAACAAAATGTAATATATCCATACAATGGAGAATTATTCAGACATAAAATGCACAAATCAATGATCCATGCTTCCACATGGATGAACCTAGGAAAGATGCTAAGTGAAAGAAGCCAGATACAAAAAACTACATATTGTATGATTTCACTTATATGGAATGTCTGGGATAGACAAATACACAGAGAAAAAAGGACAAATTAGTGATTGTCAGAGTTTGGGGTGAGGGGAGAATTGAGAGATATGAGGTTACTTTTGAGGGATTCATTTATGTATTCATTTGTAGACTCCCTATGCTACAGAGTCAGGTTGTCTGTAACTTTTATGGAAGCTGCTTGCCAGGCCTGGATCTTCCACAGTATCACTGACGTAGTGTGAACAGGAACCTTTGGTTTACCAGCCAAGTTCAGATAATCCCCATCACCTACGAATCTTATGAGGTTACTTTTGGGGTAACGAAAATGTTCTAAATTAGACAGTGGTAATGGTTACACAATTCTGTAAATATATTAAAAACCATTTTACAAAGATAAATATTACGGTATGTGAATTACATCTCAGTTTTCAATAAAATTATGAGATAAATAAAGTTTTGAACATCTTGTGCCAACAAGCAAGGAAGTGTTCAAAGAATGACAAGAATATATGAAAAGCATGCAAAAGCCAACCCGAAGGGGGTTCTCACTGGCCAAACTGGGGATAATGGGAATATTAGAAGAGATAATAATAAATGGATCTCAATCCACTGAAAAAACAACTGACCCAATGAAATGCAAAGTCCATACAGATATACCATTGTATTACATACATACTATCTATATATACAAATAGTGTGGTGATTTAAATTAGGACCACAAATTATTTGACATTCCCTTCAAAGCATGAAACCTATTCCCACCCCCACTGGTATAGGCTGGACTTAGTGACTTGCTTCTAATAAACATAAAAAAGTGAAAGCAACAATGTACAACTTGAAAGTCTGGGTCATAAAAGATATTGGGGCTTCAGCCTTCTCTAAAATCCCTCTGCAGAAAGTTTGCTACTAACACTATGAAAACATTCAAGCAGTTCTATGGAGAGGATCTGTGATCTCCAGCCAACAGCCAGTAAGCAAGACTTCCAGGGAAGCAGATCCTCTAGCCCCAGTCAAGATCCTTCAGCCTAACCTTAATTGAATGAAATCACAGCTGCCACCCTAACTGGAACTTCATGAGAGACTGAGCCAGAACCACCTGTTAAGATGATCCCATACACTGCTGGTGGGACTGTAAAATGGTACAACCATTGTGGAAAGCAGTATGGCGATTCCTTCAAAAGTTGGAAATACAAATACCATTT
>NW_006921628.1:7471691-7477572 GCF_000298275.1 Orycteropus afer afer
TGAAGTACTGCCCCATAAAACAGTTAATTACAAAAGGATAAAGGAAGGACACCACATTAATCAAGTGATCAACGTGAAGATCATCAGTAATGAGACAAGTCAAACTTTTATGCCACCTTCTGTCTTAGTTCTTTAGTGCTGCTACAACAGAAATACCACAAGCGGATGGCTTTAACAAACAGAAATTTATTCTCTTATAGTTAGGAGGATAGAAGTCCAAATACAGGTGCTGGCTCTAGGGGAACACTAGGTAGAAGTCCGAGTTCAGAGTGTGAGCTCTAGGGGCTAAGTGGAGGCTTCTTGACCTTGGGCTTCAACTCTGCCTTCCAGGCCCACTGGAGCAAACTGGAGGCTTCTTCTGACTCAGGCAGCTGCAGGGAGAGATGAATTCAAGAATGACAGGCAGTATAGTAGCAGGCTGCTGATTGCTGGCTCACAGACTGAAAAGGGAACAATCCCAAGATCAGTAGGCAACATGGCAGGCCACAGGTTCAAGTCCAGGAACTGGAGATGATAATGGGACAAATGTGGGATCCCAAAATAAGCAAAAAGCTAGAGACTTTCCCAAAGCTTCTCTATATATACTAGAAGGTAACTCCCCTTCAACTAATCGGCTGCTCACAGCAGATTATATCATGGAAGTGATTAGACCACGTCCAATATCATCACAGGGAATAACTACATCCAACTGCCAAGCCACTCAAAAACACTACCCAGGCAAGTTGACACACAACCTTAACTAATACAACTTCCTTCCAAAGAGGCAAAGCCTGAATCTAATTATGAATAAATATCAGATAAATCTGATAAACACCTGATAACTGAGGGGGGGAGATAAAACTGTCCTGTAATCTGAAAGAATGTCAGGATTACTGAAAGTCAAAGAAAGACTGAGACTCAACAGACATGACAATTAAAATGCAAACAAGATTCTAAATTGGATATAATTGTTACAACTGGTGAAACCTGAATGTAATCTGAGTAGGAGCTGATAATAATTTATTAATGTTAATTCCCTCATTTTGATGATTGCATCGAGGCTATGTAGAAAAATGTCCTTGTTTGTAGAAACAGTGACGTATTCAGGGACAATGGGACATGAGGTCTCCAACTACTAGCACGTGTATCAGGAAAAAAAATGTTTTTGGCAATATGCTTAATCTTTCCTGTAAATCTGTGATTGTTTAAAAATAATGTATGTGTGTGTGTATATATATACATTTGAACCTCCAGCCTTCTGGTTAGCAGTCAAATGCCTTAAGCACTATGCCACCAGAGCTCCTTATACATACATACATATGTATGTATGTATATCCTATACATTTATACATATATATTATGTGTACATTCTTAAATCACTCAACTGTATCCCTGCCACTAAATCTCAAATGCCTTTCCACATTTCTCTGTGCTTTTCTATCAAGTTCAGCCTTGGTGTAAAAATAACTGCTTCAATATAACTGATAAACATTTAAATTCTCATTCACACTAATAAATACAAAGGAATCTGTACATACACAAAATAAAGACTACTGTCATGGATGAAGCATTAATTCAATCATCAGACATTAAATGCTTGGCAAAGTACTAGCTCTGTGTAACATTATTGTTCAAGCTTCAGTTTTCTCCACTCTTGAGAAACAAGAGTTAAACAACAGACTAACTTGTCCTATTTTGAAAACAGTAATATGTAATTCATCACTATGAGAAAAGACACATGCTAATCTAAGGTGTTAAAACCAAACCAATCACCAAGAGCCAACTGCAACGCAGGCAAACCCATGTGTTACAACGCAGAACTGCTCCATAGGGTTTTTTTTTGGTGTAATCTTTACAGAAGCAGATCTCAAGGCCTTTCTTCTGTGGCACGGATGGGTGGGTTCAAACTGCCAACCTTTCAGTTAGTGTGGAGCACAAATCATTTGTGCCACCCAGGGACCTAATCAAAAGTATTAGTGGTCGGGATAATTAATTACCACAAAAGCAAAGATAACTGATAACAAACAAAAAAGTCTAAGACTTGTAACAGGAAATTAAAAAGAAAAAATTTGTAGTAACTGAATTCTGTAGCAACTTATGCCTATTCTTCAACCTATTCCTTGATGCATATAAACTGCATCTAAAATGAACTTAAATCAGGATTATAATTTACATTAGAGTAAAATTTACCTTTTTTGAGTGTATAGTTTTAAGAAATTTTAATAAACATACACGATTATATAATCACCACCAAAAATACAGAATTGTTCCATCACTCTAAAAAATTCCCTCATGCCATCTGTTGCTGATTTCCCTTCTCTATCTCCAGGTAATTATTAACCTGATTTCTGTCCCCATAGTTATGCCTTTTCCAGAATGTCATGTAAATGGAATCATTCAGTAAGCAGCTTTTGAAATCTAGCTTCTGTTGCTCAGCACAATGCTTCTGAGACTCATTCATGTTGTTGTGTGGATCAATGGTTCATTCTTTTTTTTATTGCTAAATAGTATTCCACATGCATACAGGTACTACATTTTGTTTACCCATTCACCAGTTGATAGACATTTGAATTGTTTCCAATTTTAGGCTATTAAGAATAAGATTGCTATAAATATTTGTATATAGGTCTTTGTGTGAACATGTTTTAATTTTTCTTCCATAAATACCAAGAAATGGGATTGCAGGGGTGTATTAGGCTCTAACATATAAAACAAATCCAACATATAAAAAAATCAGTCTTTGAAATAGTATTCCATGTAGTCTAAAAGTGACCAAAAACAAATAGATAAAAAACACCCAAATATTCTACATCTTTCACATGTCTCCTGATGATATGTATTGGAGTTTGTTCATTTCAGCAGCGATTTTTCAAGCTAGGCTACACATTAGAACCACCAGAGAAGCTGAAACCTGGGAACAAATCCAAAGACTCATGTTCAGCTGCTCCAAGTAGGGCACAGCTGTCAGTACTCTTTCCTTTTTTTCTTTCTTTTTTAAGTGTTAGACTATCTGTCTTTCCTTTTATTTTGAATTTTGAAAATTTTCAAACATACAGAAAAATAAAGACAATAGAGTAAGAATTTCTAATTTCATATTTCTTAGAATAACAATTAGGAGCTCTGGTAGTACAGTGCCTAAGGCACTTGACTGCTAACCAGAAGGCTGGTGGTTCAAACCACCAGCCACTTCTCGGAAGGAAGGTTGGGCAATATACTTCCGTAGTGATACTGTCTCGGAAACCCAAGGAGGGGTTGCTATGAGTCAGGTCCGACTCAATGGCACATAACAACAACAACAACAACAACAGAATAACAAATAATATAACATTCTGCCATCTATTTTTTTCATCTAGTTATCTATTATTTTCCTTACTGAAGTATTTTAAACAAAATGTAAACCTCATGACATTTCACCCCTACATACTTTAAAATGCAGCTCTTTAAAAAAGTGTATTTCTGTACATGATTATCATACCATTCCCATCCCAAACCAAACAAAAAGTAGTTTGTTTCAATCATGTAATACCCAATCCATATCCAAACTTACCTACTGTAAAGCTCATGCCATGTAGCTAGCAGTGAACCACTGTTTTACAGCATGTGAAACATCATGTTTGCTTCCGGTTTTTGCAACATCCTTCATAAGAATATTCATTTTCTAAAGAAATTAACACCAACATCCCAAAGCCAAAGACAGAAAAGGCACTGTTAACAATTTTAATATTTACCTGAAAAGATCTACCTCATGAACAGTGGGCAAAATAACAGATATATGTGTGTCCGCCTAAAAAACAGAAAAGAAAAAATAGCAGAGAAGATACCAACAACATCTGCAGACACTGATTTTAAAAAATATACCATCTATCTCATTCTCAACAAGCCATGCTGCCCTGTCCACTTTTTAAGAATTCTTTTCCTCCAGGAGCAACCAGAAAGTCTTACCATCTTTCCTATTTGAATTGTCATGAATTGTCAAGGATGATATACATTCCATGGATAAAGCAATAATCCAGTATTAAACTAATGCCCACCAATATAAGATACTATAATAATACCAGTTGACACATGTAAACAGGCAAATTAGTTTTCCTGTTTTTTTTTTTTTAATTGAGATTTTGGTGACGGTTTACAGAGCAAATTTCCATACAGCGGTTCACATATACTTTGTCTCATGACATTGACCACAGTTTACCACAATGCAACAGCTCCCCTCCCACTTCCTCCCCATAGTCACCTCTTCCGAACATCCATCCATGCACTCCTGCCCCCTGAGCTGTCTCCCTGTGCAGAAGCAGCCCTTCTTTCTCCCATGATTGTTCTAAGGAGTATATCTACTTGAGGTAAATGTTCAACTCATATGCTTGTCTTTTGTTTGGCTGGAAACCACAGGTGTGGGTTCAATTCCAGATCTGAAGGGCAGCTAGGGGCCATAGTCTCAGTTGTTCCACCAGGCTCTACTGGACCAGCAAACCTGGTCCCCCCACCTTTTTTTTTTCCTCCAAATGATTTTGAGTTCCATACTGTTCTCCCTCTGTATCAAGGATCTCCTACATAGATCCCCTTTCAAGTGGATGAAAATAGTGGTAGCCGGGCACCATTTAGTTCTTCTGGTCTCATAGTCATACAGGCTGCAGATTGGATGGTGTATCAGTCACTAGGACTAATTGTTTCCAAGAATTTTGGTTTTCTTCATTCTTTTTTGCTCTGGATGAGGAGACAGCCATCAATGCATCTAGATAGCAGCTTGCTAGCTTATAAGATCCCATTCGCTACTCACCAAAGTAGGAGGTGGAACAATGTTTTGTATAGTATTTTATGCCAGTTGAACTTGATGTCCCCTGCGACTATGGTCCCAAGCCCACAGGTTCACAAATTACTTTTCCTATTGTTCTCCAACCTTACTCATTTCAATAACCAAAGGAAGTGCTAATATACCAGTAAAAACATTTCAAATGAAAATTTGTGAGCAGATGTAGCTTTAGGGAGAAAAACAGACACTAATTATAAATACAGAATACATTTGACTGCATTTCCTTAAACAAAGCTTACTGGTCACTCTCCCTAAGATAGATGGATGGTTTTGTTAAAACTGAAGTTTGTTGGAAAGAAGATTTACTTTCCTTTTGTCTTCATGACTACTGTATAAACCATGAATTCTCCAAAAAAAAAAAAAGCAAGAGAAAAGCCTAAGAGAACTAATAGTTTACTATCAATTCATTAAAAACTTATTTAATGGGATATTTCATTAATATGCAAGCATATATGAACTCAAGAAACTTTGTATATGTTAGTTTATGAATCCATTAGAGAGACTATATGAGCTGGATTATTCTACTACCTGCTGAGTTAACTGCACTATTTGAGTTGGTCCAGGTTTGTCATGACATGTTGGAATCCGTATCTTAAAGAGAAACAGAAGAAACTGCTTTAGTTATAAAAGAACATACTGAAAGGACTTGTCTATAATTTGCCAGTCCCACTACAATGAGGGATCAGATCTAACCTGCTAAAAAGGTACAGTCAGCTTTGCCTAAAGTTATAAAAATCAAATATTCATGTAAGATTGAAAACACTAAAGTCACATTTATTTTTAGTCACAGTGGAAGTCATTTATTTTTAGTCAGAGTAGAAGGTAAGTGAACCAAGGTCTCTACATGTCCAAATACAAAGAAATCATTAACCAATAAAAAAGTAAATGCACTGGAAAACAGAAAAGAGACATCAACTTCATACTGTTTCCTGTTTATTGTTCCAATCTCTGCTTTACTAACATATACACACCCAAACACACCCTTTCACACTTGCCAAAATGGAATAAATCTCATAGAAAACCATGAGAAATCTCAACAGAGACCGATCAGTACTACTTTTGATGATTTCCTAGGGAAAAGCAGAATGCAGA
>NW_006921628.1:7478124-7479861 GCF_000298275.1 Orycteropus afer afer
TGAGGAGCACATAGGTTGTTTCCACTTTTTGCTATTGTAAATAGTGCTGCAACAAACATGAAAGTGCATTTATCTGTTCCTGTCCTTGCTCTCACCTTTCTGGTTATACACCTAGTAATGGGATTGCTGGGTCAAATGATATCTCCAATTCCTGCTTTCTAAGGAATTGCCATACTGCTTTTCACAATGGTTGTATCACTTCACAGTCCCACCAGCAGTGTACGAGAATTCCAATCTCTCCACATCCCTGCCAGCATTTGTTATTTTCTATCTTGTTGAACCTTGCCATCAGTGCTGGGGTAAGATGGTATCTCGTTGTTGTTTTGATTTCCATCTGTCTGATGGCCAGTGATCGTGAGCATCTCTTCATGTGTGTGCTGGCCACCTAAATATCCTCCTTGATGAAATGTCTAGTCATGTCTTCTGCCCATTTTTCAACTGGATTGTTAATTCCTTTGCTGTTGAGGTGTTGGGAGTTTTCTGTAAATCTTAGAGATAAGTCCCTTGCCAGATATGTAATTATTGACAAGTATGAATTTGTTGCTGTCATTTTGTTATGTGCTTCTTTGTGGTGTTGATTTCTTTGTTCCATATAATTTTCTGTGCTGAGCTTGTTTTGTTTATGAATCGTGTTATCACTTCCTTTGTTGCTATAGTTTTAGTATTTGCTAAATATTTGTGTTGGTCCTCTTTTTCATTTCGATGTGAAGGTATATCATTTTTCTTTATTACCCTGTGATTTATAGTTTTCTTCCCAAGTTTAGAACAGTCTGTTCCATCTTGTAGTTGTCTTGACTTCTCGACCATTTAGAAGTTCTGTAACTACACAATTTTTCCCCTCTTTTTGGTTTGTAGTTGTCGTCATTTGTCAATTGATGTCTCTGGTTCCCTGTTTACAATCTTGTAGGCTTATTTACTTTGGATACTTCTATAACTGGGCTGATTTCTGGGTTATGTCATCACGTGTGTTAATGGTCAGTTATTGTTTGCTGTTGTTGGTTCTCTGTCCAAAGGACTCCCTTTAGCATCTTTTGTAAGGTTAGTCTGGTTTTAACAAATTCCCTTAATTTTTGTTGATCTGGAAATGTCCTAATTTCACCATCATATTTGGGGGGATAATTTTGCTGGGTATGTAATTCTTGGTTGGAGATTTTTCTCTTTCAGGGCTTTATATATACCATCCCATTGTCTTCTCACCTTCATTGTGTTGTAGTTCAGTTTGTGTGTCAACTTGCTGGGCCTGGTTGAGTGGCTGGGCAGCTGGATGTAGTATTCCCCATGACAAGACTGGTAATCAACTCCATGGTGGAATCTACCGTTAGCAGCTGAGTAGCTGCCTCAGGGAATGTGGTCTGCTTCCTATATATAAGGAAAAACCTTGGGGAATGGTCTCTAGCTTATGGCATACTTGGACCCTGCATGTAGCTGTGTCTTTGTTAAGCAGCCTACCATGCTCTGCTGACCTTGGTACTTACAATGGATTTGAATTAATGGCCTGCTTCCAGTATATTTATGGACATTTTGGGAAAAGAGACACTCTTCTGTGGATCGGGATTCTGTTGTGCTGCCTACAACTGTCCATAAGTGAACAATCCACCATTCGGCCTGGAGATCTTGGATTCATCTTCTTTGGAGTCAACAGCCAGTATGCTGCCTGCCAACCTTGAGCTCCTCAGCTGCTGTAGCTGCGTGAGTCAGGAAAAGCCTCCAGCTTAAGGTTTAATCCAAGAACTTTGG
>NW_006921628.1:7479961-7481289 GCF_000298275.1 Orycteropus afer afer
GGGTTTGAACCGCCAGCCGTCTGGTTAGCAGGCAAGTGTCTTAGCCACTATGCTACCAGAGCTCCCCTCTCTCTCTATATATATGATTTACTGGTTTTGTTTCTCTGGAGAACGCAGTCTAACACACATGGTTACTGCCAAGAAATCTGAGTTTAGTCTTATTGGTTGCCCCTTGTAGGTAACTTTTTGTTTTTCCCGTGCCACTTTCAGGATTTTTTGTCTTTGGTTTTGGTGAGTTTGATGATGATATGTCTTGGTGATTTTCTTTTGGGGCCTATCCTGTTAGGGGTTCATTGGACTTCTTGAATGGATATAGTCTCATCTTTCATCATACCAGGAAAATTCTCTTCCAACAAATTTTCGACAATTTTCTCCGTGGGTGTATTTGTCTCTTTCTGTTCTAGAATTCCGATGATAGGTAGGTTATTCCTTTTGATGGTATCCCACATGAACCTTAGGCTTTCTTCATTTTCTTTTGATCTTTTTTCTGATTGGTCCCTTTCCAAAGAAATATTGAGGTATTTGCCTTCAATCTCACTAATTCTGTCTTCCATTGATTCAATTCTACTTCTTTGACCAGTCAATGTGTTATCAATTTGAAAATTTAGTATTATTCTTCTGGATTTCTGTATGTAGATTTTGTATCGTATCTAATTTTTCATTTTGTTCTTGTCTTTCAAAATTGTTCTATTGTCTTCTTTGTGTTTTCCTCAATTTTATCAGTGTTTTCCTTGATCTGTCTGTCTCTCAATTCGTTGAAGGTACCTAAATATAATTAGTTTGAACTCCTTATGAGAGTTCCAATGTTGCGTCTTCCTCAGGGATGTTGTTTTGGGACTGTTTCCCGATCCCTTGCTTCTCCTGCTTTATCGTGCTTCTTTGTGTGGACTGTGATGCTCTGTTGTCTCTAAAGTATTGTGACATTTTTGTGTTTATTTCAATTGGTGATTGTATGTTAGAGTAATTTGCCCATGATTTTTGTTTTCTTTGTACGTTATCCATGTAAGCAGGGTACTGTGCTGTGCTCCTCTATTTGCTAGTTGGCAGCACTTATACAGTCACCACCTGTCTCCTTTCCTGTTGTCAGCCTCCCATATGTCTTTGCTGTTCTTGGCAAATAGAGCCTATTCTTGTGTGTGTGTGTGTGATTTGGGTGAAGATTTGCAGAGCAAATTCACTTTCCATACAGCATTTCACATATACTTTGTCTCATGTCATTGACCAGAGTTTACCACAATGCAACAGCTCCCCTCCCAATTCCTCCCCATAGTTACCTCTTCCCAGTGTCCATCCCTCCATACACTCCTGCCCCCTGAGCTGTCTCCCTG
>NW_006921628.1:7485137-7494303 GCF_000298275.1 Orycteropus afer afer
TTAGTTGGTAATTTTTTGATGACCTGTTCAATTTCTTCTTTTGTGATGGGCCTGTTCAACTTTTCCACATCAAGCTGTGTTAGTTTAGGTAAGTGGTATGTTTCTAGAAAACTGTCCATTTCTTCCAGATTTTCAAATTTGTTGGGGTACAGTTCTTCGTGGTATCCTGATATTATCCTTTTTATTTCAGTTGGTTCTGTTGTGATGTCACCCATTTCGTTTCTTATTCATGTTATTTGTATTCTCTCCCTCTTTTCCTTTGTTAAATTTTCCAGTGGTTTGTCAATTTTATTGATCTTTTCAAAAAACCAACTTCTGGTCTTGTTGATCGGAGCCTATTCTTAGGTCCTGTTTTCATTCAGGTTTTCCCACTAGTTGGTGCCTAACCCACTTCTGTATACTTCCTTTCAAAGATCAGGGCTCCAGGATTATCTTCTGTATCTCTCTTAGTTGGTTTCTTTTTTCTTTTGTTGAAGAGGGTCTGTGTAACTTGTTTGCCTATTCCTCCATCTTACCAGAAGTCTCAGTTTTCCTAATATCTCTTAATTTTTATTAATTCATACTCAATCCTACAACTGAGGGATCTGTTTCTGAAGACCACACATGTCTAGAGGCACTGATAGGATGATGGAGTTGCACAAATCCAAAGGGCAGAATTTACATTCACATGTATAATATATAAATGGCACCCTGGTGCAAACTACACAGGATACAATGGGACTGGTGGTTCCTGTACTAGTATACCTATTCGTCACCTGCTGCAGGATGAATTATGTTAACTCCTCACATCAACAAGAAGCAAGCGAAAGCAAGAAAGGCTGAGTATTATTAGGAAGTGAAAACAAACCCCATGTGTGAGCTTTCTACATAGTTGTTTAAGGAAACAAATAAGGTACAAGGTATTACCTTCATTACCACCCCCATGATAGGCAGGTGTAATGTTTTTCCAGGCACTGGAGCAGGCCATCGATCAACATCATTACAAGCTGAAAAATACAGTAAAGTATTTCCTTAGTGTAAGGGGAAATAACAAAATATTAAAAATGGGCATTAGAAATTAAAATTCTACCTTTTATGATTTAAGTAAAAATATACTGGGAAGATGAACCATATGAGACTAAGGAGCAGCATGTGTCCAAAAACAAAGTTCAGAAGGCAGGAAGGGGCAGAAAGTATGGGTGAATAGAAATAGGGAATCCAAGGAGGAAATTGGAAGAGTGCTGTTCACACAGAGGGGATTATAACTACTGTCACAAAATACCCAAACCACAATGAAATGTTCAGAAATACAAACACACACATACACCAGGAAGGATGGAAGATAAAAGGAAAAGTAATGAAACTTACATTTCATTTAGAAATATACATATATTCTAGAATATAAATTATAAGTTATCTGAAAACAAAAAATTAAATAGTTTTAAAGGGAGTTTTCCTATGTACTTATTACAACTAAAATTAGCTACAAAAGAACACTACTTGGCCAAAGTCTTCCTTCTGTATCAAATGGCATAAGGATTTCTCTTCAAAAGCACTGATAGAATGTCTGGATATTATTAACTTAATAAACAGGCATCATCTATGCTATGAGGGAAAGGTTAAGTAAGTGCTCAGCTACTAACTGAAAGGTCATCAGTCTGAATCCACCAGCCACTCTGTGGGAGAAAGATGTGGCAGTCTAGATTATAGTCTTAGAAACCCTAGGAGGGTCGCCAGGAGTGGTAATCAACTCAGCGGCAATAAGATGTTATAAGTGATGATAACAAAAGATAAAATCTTTAATGTTTGTAGGTAAAGATACCAGAAGAATTTTACATCTCCTACTATACAGTCCTTAAATTCTTATCTAATGTTTCTACAAAGTCAACTTGATTTTACCACTCATTTCTACTGAGTTTTTAAAAACTCATTCATAAGGGTCACATGACTCACACAATGTTTAACTTACCTGCTTCCAAATAAGGTTCGCTCTTTTCAAAATACTCCGGTGCTATCTGTTTTAGCACAGTGTGAAAAAAATGGATATAAGGTAGCTTGCTGATCAAAACCAAGGACTAGAGGAGAAAAAGAAACGTTTTAAATACATAACGATTATAATCTTAAATTTGTCATTCATTTCTTGCATGAGTCAATACTAACAAGCCACATTCACCAGTAAGTGTGGATTTTGAAATAAAAAGCCTTTTACAGTGAATTGCTTAAAGGAAACATAAAATTGTAACTGCAGAAGGCAAAAGGTTAACCTATCACTACACTTTAACATCATAAAGACATATTTTCCTGCCCTTCAGCAAAAAGAATTTCCTTTTAACCGACGAATGCCATGAATAATTTCCAATGCCTACCTACTGGGGTTAATAGCAACGCAGTATCAGAAATTAATCAGATAAGCTATTCCTAAAGAGAAAAGAGCAGAATGCGAAGGTTTTGCAAACTAAGACCTATGACTGTTATATTTTAGAGATTAACTGTTAAATACTTATAAATTGTGATACTATCATATGACCACTCCTGCTATAGATTATGTAGCATCAATTTGTTGTTATTGTTATGTGTCCTAGCATTGGACTCGACTCATAGCTACCCCTCCTTGGGTTTCTGAGGTGGTATCACTACAGTAGATTGCCCAACCTTCCTTCCAAGGAGTGGCTGGTGGGTTTGAACCTCCAGCCTTCTGGTTAGCAGTCAAATGCCTTAGGCACTACGCTACCAGAGCTCCTATAGCATCAATTAGTTGAGGCAAATTCTGGTTTATGAAAGACTGTTTTCCTTCTAGCTAGAATTAAATAGCAATGGCTTTATTTATTTATTTGTAAGAAAGAAAAAGACTGTACATTTGTAGTAGAAACAATAATAGCTAGGAATGTTGTTAAAGTTTTTTACTGGCCCTTACTTTAAAAAAAAAAAAAAAGACTATTGCAGATTTTCATTAGTGGTAATAATATTACAATCTTTTTAGTTGTTCCCTTATTGCAAAATATAAAAATTAGGTAGACTATTCTGGCTTTTTACAGAGTTCCTATAATAACTGTAATTTATTAGGAGGATTCTAGCACAGAAAGGCAAAATTCAACAATAGGTTAAAATTCAGGGACAGATGTCTATAATCTAAAAAACAAAGGTAAGATATAAATTCTAGTATGTTTAAAGATAAAATATCAGAGACTGCAGAATTATCAGTTTGTATTTTCCTAATAACAATACGAAAAACTTTTTCTATTAGTTTATCTGAAAGTTACCTTCTGGAAGTAGCCTCTTTTCAGAGTTTTATCTCGAACTTGTCGGAAATACACATATCCATAAAAATAAGCAGGGTCCTTCTATGAAAGAAATGACAGATGATAAAAATACATATATAAATATTACTATCTTTTAGTATTAACATCAGGTTTCTTTATAAACCCGACTGAGACATGAGGAATACACAAAAAACTAGTTGTGTCTTCTCACCAACAAAATAATCATGCCCATAAATGCCAGTTAAAAACATTGTGACTGCCCAAAGATGAAACAAACATAACTAAAGCAAAGAAGTCATATTATTCCCCTTAAAAATTACTCAATTTATATTCTTTATTCATATCTATACTAATTATTGGAATTGAGGAAACAACAAAATTTTAAGTTTTATCCAGAGCTATGTTTAGGGGGAAAAAAATTCTGCCTACAATTTTGAATTTGTAAAGGCTTAAAGGTCAGGTCAGTCTTTTAACAAAATGAAGTCCTAGTATAAAATTTCAAGAGAGAAAATAAAAAGCGTTAAATGCCAGTGTGAATCTTATGAAGCTAATGTATTGTATCCCAATAATAATAAAACATACTACTGGAGAAATAATTACATTCCCAAAACCTTAAGAAGCTTCTACATTCTAATGGGATAAACTCTGGCCTGTTACTAATTTCTGACTGTCACTCTTTAAACAAATATTTATTGACCACCTACTTTGAACAAGTCATTGTGATAGAAGATAAAAAGATGCATAAGACACAGTTCTTTAAGGAGATCACAATCTAGGAGGGATAAGAAAAGTACAAAAATGACTATTATGTAATAGAAGGGCAGATACCACAAAGAAAGCACAAAATGTTACAAGGAGGCCAAGAAAGAAGAGATTATCTCTGTCTAAGGGAATTGGTAAAGATTTCATAGCAGCAGCTATGTTTAAGTAGCATGTTAAAGGGTGGATGTGACTTAAGCAAAGACAAAGATGGAGCCATTCCAGGTTTAGAGGGCCAAGAGTTTGGGCAAAAACACTCAGAGACAGAAAAGTACAAACTATCTCAGAAAAACACATAGTTCAGTTTGGCTAAAACAGCACATGTATAGAAGAGAGATGAAGTTGGAAATTGGAAAGGTAAGGGGTTCTTATTTGGAAGGCCTAAAAAGCAAGAACAAAGAAAAACTACTATCATTAGCTCTTTATTCATTAGGTAATAGGTAGACATTGTAGACTTTTCTTTTTTTAATTATATGTACACTTTGGCTAATAACATTTTGGTGTAAGATATATTGCAATGAAAAAACAAGAACTGGGAAGTCCTTGGGCAAATTTCTTATTCTCAGTAACCCTGAACTTCCTCTTTGCAAAAGGAACTCTCTCAGAGTACTGCAGGGAGGATTAACAAGATCATATATGTAATATTTGCTTGTTAATACAGTTGCTTGAAATATAATAAGCTCTAATAAGTAGTATCTTTGGTTGAAAGAATATGATGGCTATAATTCACTGTTGTTGTTATGTGCTGTCGAGTCGGCCCCGACTCATAGCGACCCCTCCTTGGGTTTCCGAGGCAGTATCACTACAGAAGTAGATTGCCCCATCTTCCTTCCGAGGAGTGGCTGGTGGGTTTGAACCGCCAGCCTTCTGGTTAGCAGTCAAGTGCCTTAGCCACTATGCTACCAGAGCTATAATTCACTAGTTGGAATAAACTCAATAGCAACTAACAACAAGATATTTCATGGGTAGTATCACTGTAAAGCAGCTCTGGTGTCATAGTGGGTAAGGCACGTGACTGCTATCCAGAGGCTGGCATTTCAAACCCACCAGCTGCTCTTTATTAAAAACATGAAAAAAATCTACTTCCGTAAAGATTTCCAGCCTTGGAAACCCAATGGAGGTCATTATGAGTCAGAACTGATTCGATGGCAGTGGGTTTGGTTTATTTATTTATTTTTCAATCACTGCAAAAAGGAGCCCTGGTGGCACAATAATTAAGTGTTAAACTGCTGAGAGGTCGGCAGTTAGAACCCACCAGCTGCTCCATGGAAGAAAGATGTGGCAATCTGTTCCCATAAGGACTACAACCTTGGAAACCTTATGGAGGCAGTTCTGCTCTGCCCTGTATGGTTGCCATGAGTTGGAACTGACTCAGAGCATGGGTGGGTGGATGACCACTGCAAACTGGGAGAGGGTTCCTGTCATTAGTGGAAATGGTGGAAAATTGTAAAATTTTATTTTAGTCAAATGATGTCAAGTTAATACTGGATCTGCTCATAGGACGTCCAAATGAAAATGTTCCTCATGCAATCAGAGATGTAAATAGGGCATCTGAGAGAGAAAACCATAAAGATTCTGGAATCATCTGAATTATTTGTCTTAATAAACAATACCTGTAAAACTAAGTTTGCTTTAAAGAGATCAAAAAGAGACATCTGCCATGCTATCATAAAGCTTGCAGGGATTACCACAGGGGATAACTACTTCAATTCTGGGTGATATTTATTGGTATAACACCATCCACACCCACATCTAAACCGAGTTATTAACAAATGAAAGGAAATTACCTCAATGTTCTAATCCCTCTTTATAATTCTCAATGGGATTATAATACGTTTCATAATATGTACTCAGTAACTTTGTAAAGTCTCTTTCATTCACATGCTGAATCCTTATGAATTAGACTCACTTAGGAAATCCAGCTGTATACTACAGTAACAAAACAAAAGCAAAACATTTCTGAATGCTATTGGACGTAACTGAATAACTGAGCTCTAAAGTTTTTCACATGGACATTTTTCCATTACTACTTTCCAACCTTTAAGTAAACTGGTAAATCTTTGTCAAATTGATCCAGGAGACAATGCAGTGACATCTTCCGCCCAGAAGACTGACGAAATCTAAAACAAAACTGGGTATCTCCAAGACAACCTAATGAAAACAAAAATTAAAGAAATTGAAGATACTTTAGTTTAACATTTATTTATCCAGATTCACCAAATTTTAGAGCTGAATGGGATCCTAGCAATGATTATAACCCAATGTGTCATGTTTTAGAGAAGAAAAATGAAATCCTGAAAGTTCAAGTACCTTGCTCAAAGTCATCTTTGCCAGTTAGACAAAGCCAGAA
The DNA here is from genome assembly GCF_000298275.1 of Orycteropus afer afer. Classification (NCBI taxonomy): domain Eukaryota; kingdom Metazoa; phylum Chordata; class Mammalia; order Tubulidentata; family Orycteropodidae; genus Orycteropus; species Orycteropus afer. Next base: position 7,491,486 of record NW_006921628.1, read on the forward strand.
GTGAAACATGCATCTTATTTCATAAGTGAAGTCTATTCCATTCTGTCCATGTAATAAAATTTTTTTCTGCAAACTGTTTTCACATAAGTTGACTCAAATATTATAAGCCGAAGAGTCAAACACAAAATAATAAATATTGTTTGACTCTATTTATAGAACATTTTTTTTAAAAAAGCACACAAAACTAAACTATAGTGTTTAGGGATTTATGGTTGAATGATAAAACTACAAAGAGAAGTTTTTTATATACATAAAAAACTCACTGCCGTCAAGTCAGTCCCACACACAACGACCCCTCCTTGGGTTTCCGAGGCGGTATCACTACAGAAGTAGTGCCCAACATTACTTCCAAGGAGTGGCTGGGGGGGAGGTTTGCACCACCAGCCTTCTCGTCAGCAGTCAAATGCCTTAGGCACTATGCTATCAGAGCGTGCTCTCTCTCTCTATATATATATATTCATATATGTTTTAAATTTCTACTGAATTAAAAAAAAATATATATATAGAAGACTCGGAAAAAGCCTAATTAATGACTTACTACTATCAACATTTTAATTTTTAAAAAGTTGTTTTACTTTAATCATTTTAGCAAGTCTCTTAAAACATGTAAAGTCTGTCTAAACTAAATGGAAGGTAATTATACAAAACCATAAATACTCTAAATAAAGTAGCCTATTAAAAAAATATGTGGAGTGGCTTGTTACTCAAATTCTTCTTGATTACTGTACTTTCAACTAATAATGTTACATTAAATACAAAATAAGCTTAAGCCTTTTATTATTATATTCAGAAGTACTTCTAATTCTTCACCATATGAACTTCTCAAGAAAAAAAAAAGGAGGAACCCAACAATATGCTTAAATTTTTTTAAAAAATCTACCCAGTATGTACCAGAGATCCTTCAATTTGTACAACTACATGCAATTACTGAAATTGCTATTTCTTTGGGAGGAAGGGAGGAATGAACAAAGGGAAACAGAGGGTGGGTCAATTCAGTTCCTTCACTTGTTAGAGCAGATTGTTTAAAGATAACCAGGCAAACAGATGAAACTTGAGGTAATGAGAAATATTCTGTGATAGAGGTATGTTGTTGTTGTTGTTATGTGCCCTCAAGTCGGACCCAACTCATAGCAACCCCTTCTTGGGTTTCTGAGGCAGTATCACTACGGAAGTAGATTGCCCAACCAAGGAGTGGCTGGTGGGTCTGAACCGCCAGCCTTCTGGTTAGCAGTCAAGTGCCTTAGGCACTATCCTACCAGAGCTCCTGTGACAGAGGTATAGCATTATTTTAATTCAATGAATTTTTATACTGATGATACAATTTTTTCTTTGCTGAAGATACTTATATCTGATAAAAACAAAGAAAGACAGAGAGAAAGGAAGGAAGTCCACAGAGAAGTACACACTAAAGCAGGAAATATGCATTAGAGCATAATGTACTGAAAAGGATATAGCATCAGGAAGATGTAAGGAATCCCGAGCTTTGTGGAAGGGAAGCAATGAAGCTCCCACAGTCTCAAATCTCTCCATACCCAAATCATGGGCATGCTGTGAGAACTTTCCAGTGACCAGAATATACCCCTCAAATTGTCAAGAGATGGTCAGGAAGATATTTCACTTGGTCAGAAATGTTTTAGGCATAGTATTCTTTGAAATGCAAGGTAAGTGGCTCTCATTTTGTGTCTAAAAAGTCTGTCTCTTTGAACAATAAAGTAACTGAAGAAATATCAACACTTCATCTGGCTAGTCCTTTGTTCTCCCATCTTGACCTCATCAGTGAGGGGAAAGGAGCTAAATCTAAAGAGACAAAAAGTAGACTGGTGGTTGCCTCAGGCTGGGAGAGTGAGAGGAAATAGGGTACAGGGTTTCTTCTTCGTGACTATAGTGAAGGTTATACAATCCTGTGAATATGATAAAACCCATTAAATTGTACATTTTATAAGTGTAAATTGTACAGTATGTTAATTATCTCTTAATAAAGCTGATACTTATTTTTAATGCTACTCCATTGCCAACTGGAGCAGAAACTGAAAACTTCTTCACTTCAATCAAAAAACAGGTATCTTTAAAAAACAAAACAAAACAAAAAAAAACCTCTTTCTGAAAAATGTCCCTCAGATCATAGGATTCTTAACTCCTTGGCTTTTGTGGCAATAGTTCATTCAAGCAAGGAGTCCATCTTTTCAGCCACAGCTTCTCCTATATGAGTGTCATGTGGTACACCAGGAAATAAGGGACTCTGGAGGCATAGTGCTTAAGGCATTTGCCTGCTAACCAAACAGAAGGTTGGCGGTTCAAAAACCCACCAGCCACTCTGTAGAAGGAAGATGGAACAATCTACTTCCATGAAGATTTGTTGTTGTTGTTGTTATTTGCCGTTGAGTCGGCCCCGACTCATAGCGACCCATCCTTGGGTTTCCGAGGCAGTATCACTATGGAAGTAGGACTGCCCAACCTTCCTTCCGAGGAGTGGCTGGTGGGTTTGAACCGCCAGCCTTCTGGTTAGCAGTCAAGTGCCTTAGGCACTATGCTACCAGAGCTCCTTCTGTGAAGATTTACCTCCTTGTAAACTCAATGAGGGTCACTAAGAGTTGGAATTGACTCAATGGCAGTGGGTGAGGTTTAAAATGATCAACGGCAAAAGCATACATTGCAAGCTTTCTTTACCTCTTTAACTCAAACTGAGACTGCAAAGCTATAGGTAAACGGAGGACATTTTCTTGTCACAACAAAATCTCACTCAAAGATTTAAGGAAATCATGACCATGTGTAGGGTTGGCAGACAATGTTTCTACAACTGTATTTGTATGTTCTGTAA
>NW_006921628.1:7495218-7496082 GCF_000298275.1 Orycteropus afer afer
GCTGCTTTAAGGAAAAAACTGAAAGTTTTTTTTTTTAAGTAACACACAACTTTAAAAGATTATTTCTATATTAGCACAAGCAAAGCTAAAGAGTAGATGAGTATGCATAAGACGAAGATAAAATATGAGACTTTTAAGAGTCAGCCCCATCTCTTGGCCTCAACTCTATGTAGTCACTCTCTGTGTGGTTAGGATGGTTGGACTGCAAGAACTAAGAACCAGTGCTTTAGACCAGAACTACTCAAAATGTAGTCCATGGACTGATGCTAATCCATAAACTCTTGTTACCAGGATTTAATATACAAATTAAGACTCGCCATGTAGAAACCTTTGTAACAATTTGATATGCCATGACAAATCTGGACTTCTTTTTTGCCTTTGTTTTCCCCCCACATCATTTTTCTCATAATCATCTAAATTGCATTTTATCATAATAATGCTCCACAACAGATTAGAAACTAAAAAACTCACACTGGCCCTTTAACAATGTGAAAAGCATTGCTTTAGCTCCTGAGATGGTAAAGTATACGATGATGCCCCTGATGTTCACAGAAAAGAAATGTGTTGAGACTAATACTGTGTATGCATCAAGACCATTCAGAGAACGGACTAATATTTTCCTTAGATTCATCACTGCTTCAAACTCTCTACTAATGTTTCTCTCTAAACACGTTTAAAAGGTTCTTTGAGTACACACCACAGATAAGCCTCAAGAATACAGTATCTAGATGATGCTAGAGGTAAAAAATAAGAAGAAAAACACTTGACAAATACATATCAGAAGAAAACTAAACTTAGCTTCTTTAAGATAAAAACCATTATCAAATGAAACAAGAAATTAAAAGCCTAAAAACAAAATAGGAG
>NW_006921628.1:7499605-7504148 GCF_000298275.1 Orycteropus afer afer
ACTAGTAATTCCAGGTCAGAACTAGAGCCCTACTGGAATCTCTCAAAGGCAGTATCTAATATACCAAGATATTACTTTACTTTTACATATTTCACAAAAGTTGAACTTCAAACAAACAGGGAAAAACCATGGAAGCATTTATAAGGAAAGGAGAAAATGCTGGAGAAAAAAAACCTTTAATGTCAAGTTTCCCCAAATCAGATTAACTGAACTATATTAATGGGATATGAGAAGTAACCACAAATGAAAAGGAAACTGGAGTGCCTCTGCTTCAAAGGGGCAAACTGTGTGTGGTCCAGTAAGTTCAATGTTCTGGTCATTGGATGCCTGAAAAGCTGTTTTGAAAGTAAAACACATGAGGTAAACTGAAAGATTTCAACAATTAGGACCACACAAATGGAGAGTTTAAAAGAGACCAGCAAAACTAAGCTAAATAATAATAGCAAACATTTATAGGGTGTTTTCTATAGGCCAAATACTATTCCAAATGCTTTGCATATATTAATTCACATAAACTACTGCAAATAATTGATGGTCAGTTTTCATAACCAGATTTGCTCTATTTTTCTTAATCTGACGGCTTTTACAGAGTTCTTGGCAAGCTCCCAAACCCTGAATGACCAACTATAAATCCCTCAAATGTATGAAGGGCTCTGATTTTCAATCTCTTCACTATTTCAACAGCGTATTGCTCCTTGAAGTTTTACCTCATTACCCCATACCCAGTTATTTTAAAAATTGAAGTAAATAAAAGCAATAATGACATGATGAAGTATCATAAAACTAGGAGTCAAAATCACTGACCTGTTGGGCTGAAGTTTGAGTTTATATGCTTATATGGTATTTCAATTAATCTTCACATATTAAGAGTATAATCAGTATTCTTAGTATAAAATTCAACAGAAACACCACATGAAAAATAGTTACCTGAATTTGAATCTGGAAAAGACAAATAGCAAATATTGGTTTTCTGAAAAAGAAAACAAAAGCTATATATGCTGACACACACACACCAATAAAAACAAACAGAAATACAACAGTAAACTATACAGAGCAATATTTTTTACTTACTTCTTTATCGGTAAGCTTGGAATGCTGAGGATATATTACCTGGAAAAAAAGAGTTAAATTTTGTTAGACAAATACATTGGGTATATATTGTAAACATTAGTAGATACTTCTGAACTACTAGATGGCTACAAAGAGGTTTAAGGAATAGTTCAAAAACTTCAACCATGAAACAAGAGGGAAACTGGGAAAACTGAGTAGGATTTACATTTTTAAAAAAATGAATGAAGTTGGAACCCTACTTCATACCGTATTTGAAAATTAACTCCAAATGGATCAATGACCTAAATGTAAAAACTAAAATCATAAAACCCTAAGAACAAAACATTGGTGTAATACTTACGGACCTCATTTTCAATAATGGATTCTTACATATTACATCAAAAGAATGAGCAACAAAGGTGAAATCAATAAATTGGACTTCATCAAAACAAACAAACTTGTGCATCAAATAACTTTATCAAAGAAAGTGATAAAACAACCTACAAAATGGCAGAAAATATTTGGGAACCATTTATCTGGTAAGGGTTAAATATCCAGAACATAAAGAGAACTCCTATAACTCAACAACAAAAAGACAATCAACCTAACAAAACATGAGCAAAGGATTTGAATAGACATTTCTCAAAAGAAGATATACAAATGGCCAATAGTCACAAAGATGTTCAAAGTCCTTTGTCAATCAAAAAAAAGAAAAAAATCCAATGTCATCAAGTTGATTCCGAATCATAGAGACTCTACAGGATGGAGTGGAATTGCCTGATAGGGTTTCCAAGCTGTAAATCTTTACAGAAGCAGACAGCCTCATCATTCTTCCACAGAGCAGTTGGTGGGTTCGAACCATCGACCTTTTGGTTAGCAGCTGAATGCTTTAACCACTTCCCAGTGGAGCTCCTTCCTTTGTCGTTAGGAAAATATAAATCAAAACCACAATGAGATACCATTTCATACTTACTGTTGTTGTTGTTATTTGCCATCGAGTCGGACCCGACTCATAGCGACCCCTCCTTGTGCTGCCGAGATAGCATCACTACGGAAGTAGATTGCCCAACCTTCCTTCTGAGGAGTGGCTGATGGGTTTGAACTGCCAGCCTTCTGGTTAGCAGTCAAGTGCCTTAGGCACTATGCTACCAGAGCTCCCTCATACTTACTAACATGGCTATAATCAGGAAAACAGAAAATAACAATTGTCAGCAAGGATGTGGAGAAACTGGAACCATCATCCATTGCTGGTGAGAACGTAAAATGGTGTGGCCACTGTGCAAAATAGTTTGGCAGATCCTAAATGTTTCAATACAGAATTACCACATGACCTAGCAATTCTACTCCTAGGTATATATCCAAAAGTATAAAAGGAGGAACCCAAAGAGGTATTTGTACATCAATCATCACTGTGGCACAACAGCCAAAAAGGTAGAAACAACCTGTTCTGGTTACCTAGTGCCATTGTGACAAGAATATACCACAAATGGGATGCTTGAACAAACAGGAGTTCATTCTCCTGTTTGTTCAAGATACAGTTTGGAGGCTTCAAGTCTAAGTTCAAAGTACGAGGTTCTAGGGGCTGGGTGAAAGCCCCTCAACCTTGGGCTTCAGCTCTGCCTCCTGCTCCCGGCCCACTGGAGCTAGAGGCTTTTCTTCACTCAGACAGCTGCTGAACTGCTGAGACTAACAAGCCCAAGGCTGACAAGTAAAAAGGCACAGTCCCAATGTTACCAAACCACACACAGGCCATTAATTCAAGTCCACTGAAAGTCCCAAGTTCAGCAGAGTATGGCAGGCTGCTGAATAACGACATGGCTACACATAGGGTTCGAGTGTGCCATAAGCTAGAGACATTCTCAAAGCTGTTTCTTATATATGGGAAGCAGACCACATACCCAAACCATCTACTCAGCTGTTCCAATAGATTACACCATGGAGTTAATCATCATTCTCACCATGGGGAATTGCTGCCCAGCCACTCACCCAGGCCCAGCCTAGCTGAAACACAAACTTAACCACCACACAACACAAGTGTCCATCAACAGATGAAAAGATAAATACAATGTGGTACATCCATACAATGAAATACTACTCAGTCATAAAGAAAAACGAAATTCTGATACATGGAAAAACTTTGAAAACATTCTGAGTGAAATAAGATAGACAAAAGGACAAATAACTATGATTCCACTTACAGGAACTATCCAGAATAGGCAAATGCATAGGAACCTAAGTTTATTAGAGGTACCAAGAGCAAGTGGGAGGAGGAAATGAGGAGTTATTGCTTAAGGGGGACAGAATCTCTTTTAAGGGTAATGAAAAAAATTTGGAAGTGAATAGTAATTAGTGGTTGCATACATGGTGAATTAATTAATTAACATCACTGAACTGTACATATGAAAAGGTTGAAACAGGGGAATAAAAAAGGAAATAATTATCTGCAGTCTAAGAAATCTCAAGACCATCTTCCACTATCACACTTATCCTAATTATCTCCAATTCCTTTACATAATCATTATGGAATTTCCTAGAAAGGTAGGTTTTCGTGCATACAGTGACTACAGCCATCTTCTGTGGCAAACTCCTGCCTACAAACCCCCTGCCTCTTCAAAGTAAGCAGGAATAGACCTAAGCAGTCTCTGTAAGAATAAAACAAAAAATGCACTGCCATCAAGTCAGTTCTGACTCAGAGATCCTACAGGACAAAACACAGTGCCCCACTGGGTTTCCAAGGCTGTATATCTTTACAGAAGCAGTCTGGCACATCTTTATCCCACAGAGTGACTGGTGGGTTCGAACCACCAACCTTGTGGTTAGTAGCCAAGTGCTGTAACCACTGCACCACCAGGGGTCCTCTCTACTTGCTCCACTTTCTTATGAACAACATGGTCATCTTAGTAGGTGATCAATAAATTTATCAAAATGACAAAAAAATAGGTACTCAAAACTTCTTGACTGGCCCCATACATTGATGATGCACAGTAGGCATCTTATAGAGTTTGCAACAATGAATGCTTCTCCCTCACAACAACAATTATTTAGACCAGTGATCTTCAAACAGACCACCGAGGGTCTTAGAGGCCACCTAGTGATGCCAAGGGGTGGACTGGAGTTGAGTCAGGCCCCCCACATATACATTGAACTTAGTTTCCCCTCTATACCTGGCACTATGACTCAGAATTCTGTAAACTGTGCAAATTCCCAGTAGACAAGTCTGCACGGTTTCTTTTTCTTTTTCTTTTTTATGGGAAGAAATTAAATTCGTATGTAGTCAAATCTATAAACTTTTCACTTTGTGATGTCTCTTCTGGGTCTTACTCTTAGACAGGTCAACTTCAAAAGATCTCCTATCAGTTAAATAATTGTTTTCCAAAGCACAGTACATATACAAGTGGAGATATTATATGGTACATAGACATTTTTTAGTATTTTAAGGTTTATTAGTGCATTTTATTGAAATATAATTTATGTAAAGTGAAATACACAAAAC
>NW_006921628.1:7504923-7512314 GCF_000298275.1 Orycteropus afer afer
GTTTGTAGTTGTCCTCATTTGCCAATTGATGTCTCTGGTTCCCTGTTAACAATCTTGTAGTCTTATTTACTTTGGATACTTCCATAGCTGGGTTGGTTTCTGGGTTATATCATCATGTGTGTTAATGGTCAGTTGTTGTTTGCTCTTGTTGGTTCTCTGTCCAAAGAACTCCCTTTAACATCTCTTGTAAGGTTTGTCTGGTTTTGACAAATTCCCTTAATTTCCGCTTATCTGGAAATGTCCTAATTTCACCATCATATTTGAGGGACAGGTTTGCTGGTACAGAATTCGTGGTTGGGGATTTTTCTTTCAGGATTTTATATATACCATCCCATTGTCTTCTCACCTGCATGGATTCTCTCAAGAAATCCAAGCTTAGTCTTACTGGTTGCCCCTTGTAGGTAACTTTTCATTTTTCCCATGCTGCTCTCATGATTCTTTCTTTGTCTTTAGTTTTGTTGAGTTTTATGATATGTCTGAGTGATTTTCTTTTGGGGTCTATCTTGTTTGGGGTTCACTGGACTTCCCGAATGGATATATTCTCATCTTTCATCATACCAGGAAAATTCTCTTCCAACGAATCTTCAACAATTTTCTCTGTAGTTTTGTTTGTCTCTTCCTGTTCTGGAATTCCGATTACATGTAGGTTATTCCTTTGATGGTATCCCACATGAACCTCAGGTTTTCTTCATTTTGTTTTGATCTTTTTTCTCATTTATATCTTTCCAAAGAAGTGTTCAGGAATTTGCTTTCAATCTCCTTAATTCTGTATTCCACTGATTCAATTCTGCTCCTTTGCCTATTCAATGTGTTATCTATTTCTGAAAATTTAGTATTAATCTTCTGGATTTCTGTGTGGAGATTTTGTATCATTTCTGATTTTTCATTTATTTTGTCATTTTGTTCCTGTATTGTCTTTTGAAATTGTTCTAGGGTTTTCTCTGTGGTTTCCTTGATCTGTCTCTCATTTTGTTGAAGATACCTAAATATAATTCTTTTGAATTCTTTATCAGGGAGTTCCAATGCTGCGTCTTCCTCAGGGATGTATTTTGTGTCTGTATCCTGGTCCCTTGTTTCTCCTCCTTTATCTTGCTTCTTTGTGTGGACTGTGATACCCTGTTGTCTCCAAGGCACTGTGTTGTGTTTTATGTTTACATTTAATTGGCGATTGTATGCTGGAGTGACTTGCCCATGATTTTCCCTTTCTTTGTGTGTTATCTACACAAGCAGGGTACCGTGCCCCTCTATTCACTAGTTGACAACTTATACACTTACCACCTGTCTCCTTTCCTGTTGTCAGCCTCTCATACGTCCCTGCTGACCTTGGCAAACACAGCCTATTTTTAGGTCCCTGGAATCCAAATGAGAATGCTATCACTTTAAAATCTAAAATGGTTGCCACCTGTAAAGATTCAAAATGGCTGTGCTTTCGGTCACTTTAAATATCCAAAATGGCCACCACTTGTAAAGATTCAAAATGGCTGCACCCTGTCACTTTAAATATCCAAAATGTCCACCGCTTTTAAACATTCAAAATGGCTGCACCCTCGGTCACTTTAAATATTCAAAATGGCTGCTGCATGGAAACAATCAAAATGGTTGTGCCCTCTGGAGAGTGGAAAGTCAACAGCTCAGGTTGTCTCCCTTCTTGCTGTTTCCCTTCCTAGTCATAGGCCACCACCGTGATCTTTAGGTTAATTCTCAAGTCCTAACACCACTTGGGAATATTCAGGCTGTTGGTTCCGTCAGAGTAGCTGACAGTCTGCAGCTCCGACAGTCTCTGTACTCACTGTTTTCATTCAGGTTTTTCTACTAGTTGGTGCCTAATCCACTTCTGTATAGTTCCTTTCAAAGCTTAGGGCTCAAGGATTACCTTCTGTATCCCTGTCAATTGGTTTCTCTTTTCTTTGTTGAAGAGGGTCTGTGTCGCTTGTCTGCCTATTCCTCCACCTTATCAGAAGTCAGTATTTTTTGTGTACTTATTTTAATGTGCATTAGGTAAAAAAATACTTAACACTTAAAACCAAGATATCATGGATACTATTGCTTAAGACATAGCTTAATGAAGAAGAAAAAAGGAGGTGAGGAATCCAATTAAAGAAAAGTATTAAATAAATGATAGTACAAATAAGACAGGTAATGACTGAAATTTGAGAAACAGCAATGAATTAAATTTTTGCATACTTTCTTCGAGTAATTTGTAGGCTTTTTCTTCATTTAATTTCTGAGTTACAACTCAACTTAGATTTTTCCTCAAGTTGCCAAATTTCCCAATGGTTGTTCCAATCACCACTCATCTGTTAGTTTGTCATATTATGATGGCTTACGTGTTGCTGTGAGGCTGAAGGCTCTGCCACTGGTATTGCAAATATCAGCAGGGTCACTCATGGTGGACGTTTCAGCATACCTTCCAGTCTAACACAGACTAGAAGAAGGACAGGGCGATCAACTTCTGAAAAAACTGGCCAGTGAAAATCTTATGAATAGCAGTGAAACACTGTCTGATATAGGGCTGGAAGATGAGACCCAAAGCTTGGAAGGCACTCAAAATGCAACTGGGGAAGAGATGCCCCCACAAAGTAGAGCTGATCTTAATGACATGGATGGAATAAAGCTTTTGAGGCCTCCTGTGGTAGTTCAGTTTGTGTGCCAACTTGGCTGGGTCTCACTGAGTGGCTGGACAGCTGGATGTAGTATTCCCCATGATGAGACTGGTAATCAACTCCATGGTGGAATCTACTCTGAGCAGCTGGGTAGCTGCCTTAGGGATATGGTCTGCTTCCCGTATATAAGGAGAAGCCTTGGGGAATGGTCTCTAGCTTATGGCACGCTTGGACCTTGCATGTAGCCATGTCATTGTTCAGTAGCTTGCCATGCTTTGCTGACCTTGGGACTTACAATGAACTTGAATTAATGGCCTGCCATGTAGTTTGGTAACATCAGGACTGTGCCTTTCTACTTGCCAACCTTGGGCTTCTCAGCCTCAGCAGCCAGCAACTGTTTGAGTGAAGATACACCTCTAGCTCCAGTGGGCCGGAAGCAGGAGGCAGAGTTGGACCCCAAGGTTGAGGGGCTTTCACCTAGCCCCTAGAGCCTGCTACTTTGAAGTTGGTCTGAAGGCCTCCAAACTGTGAGAGAGTAAACTCCTGTTTGTTAATGCCATCCCATCTGTGGTATATATCTCTGTCAGAGTAGCACTAGGTAACCAGAACACCTCCCTATGTTGATAGGGCATGATTCAAAATGGGAAGAGACAGCTGGAAACATTCATTAATAACTGAAATGTGGAATGTATGGAATATGAATCTTGGAAAACTGCAAGTTGTCTAAAATGAAATGGAACACGTAAAGATCGATATCCCAGGCATTAGTATGCTGAAATGGACTGGTAATGACCATTTTCAATCAGATAATCATATTGTGTACTATGCAGGGAATGACAAATTGAAGAGGAATGTCATCTCATTCATTGTCAAAAAGAACATTTCAAGATCTATCCTGAAGTACCATGCTGTCAGTGACAGGATAATAGCCATATGCCTGCTAGGAAGACCAGAATACTACTACTATTATTCAAATTTATGCATCAACTACAAAGTTAAAAAAATGAAGATTTTTACCAATTTCTGCAGTCTAAAATTGACCATATATGCAATCAAGAAGTACTGATAATTACTGGTGATTGGAATGCAAAAGTTGGAAACAAAGAAGAAACATGAGTAGTTGGAAAATATGACCGTGGTGATAGAAATGATGCCAGAGATTGCATGATAGAGTTTTTTAAGACCAATGACTTATTCATTGCAAATACATTTTTTCAACAACATAAACAGCAACTATACATGTGGAGAGCCAAAATATGACCTTGAATATATCTCATCTGAGTGTAGAGACCATCTGAAGAACAGATCTGATGCACTGAACACCAATGACTGAAAACCAGATGAACTGTGTGATAACATCAAGAACATCATCCATGAAGAAAGCAAAAGGTCATTAAAAAGACAGGAAAGGAAGAAAAGACCAAACTGGATGTCAGAAGATACTGTGAAACTTGCTCTTGAATGGAAAGTAGCTAAAGCAAATGAAGAAATGACAAAATGAAAGAGCTGAACAGAAAATTTCAAAGAGCAGTGTAAGAAGACAAAATCAATTATTATAATGAAATGTGCAAAGACCTGGAGTTAAAAAAGCAAAAGGGAAGAACACACTTGGCATTTCTCAAGCTGAAACAACCAAAAAAAAAATTCAAGTCTCCAGTTGCAATACTGAAGGATTCTATGGCCATAGTATTGAATGATGCAGGAAACATCAAAAGAAGATGTAAGGAATACACAGTCACTGTGCCAAAAAGAACTGGTCAATATTCATCCATTTCAAGAGGTGGCAGATGATCAAGAATTGATGGTATTGAAGGAAGAAGTTGAAGCTGCACTGAAGGAATCGTTGAAAAACAAGTCTCCAGGAATTGACGGAATACCCATTGAGATGTTTCAACAAACCATGTCGTGCTGAAGGCACTCACTTGTCTATGCCAAGACATTTGGAAGACAGCTACCTGGCCAAATGACTGCAAGAGATCCGTATTTGTAGCCATTCCAAAGAAAGGTGAACCCACAGCATATAAAAATTATCAAACAATATGATTAACATTACACGCACGTAAAATATTGCTGAAGATAATTCAAAAATGGTCGTAGCAGTATATTGACAGGGAACTTCCAGAAATGCAAGCTGGATTCAGAAGAGGATATGGAACGAGGGTTATCACTGCTGATGTCAGATGGATGCTGGCTCAAAGCAAAGAATACCAGAAAGATGTTTACTTGTGTTTTATTGACTATACAAAGGCATTCGATTGTGTAGATCATAACAAATTCTGTATAACATCGAGAAAAATTGGAATTCCAGAATACTTAATTGTGCTCATGAGGAACCTGCACATGGACCAGGAGGTTGTTGTTCAAAAAGAAGAAGGGGATACTGCATGGTTTAAAATTAGGAAAGGAATGCATCAGGGTTGTATCCTTTCACCATACTTATTCAATCTGTATGCTGAAGCAAATGATCCAAGAAGCTGGACTATAAGAAGAAGAACACAGCATCAGGATTGGAATAATCATTAACAACCTGCAATATACAGATGACACAACTTTGCTTGCTGAAAAGTAAAAAGGACTTGAAACACTTACTGATGAAAATTAAAGACAACCGTTTGTACTATGGATTACACCTCAACATAAAGAAAACAAAAATCCTCACAACTGGGGCAATAAGCATCAACATGATAAATGGAGGAAAGATTGAAGTTGTCAAAGATTTCACATTGCTTGGGTCTACAATCAACACCAATGGAAGCAGCAGCCAAGAAATCAGAGTACATACTGCACTGGGCAAATATGCTGCAAAAGACCTCTTTAAAGTGCTGAAGAGTCAACATGTCTCTTTGAAGACTAAGGGGCACCTTCCCAGGCCATGGTGTTTTCAAGCACCTCATATGCATGTGAAAGCTGGACAATGAATAAAGAAGACCAAAAAAGACTTGATGCTTTTGAGGTGTGGTGTTGGCGAAGAATACTGAAAGTACCATGGAGTACCAGAAGAATGAACAAATCTGTCCTGAAAGAAGTGCAGTCAGAATGCTCCTTGGAAGCAAGAATAGCCAGACTTCGTCTCATCTACTTTGGTTATGTTGTCAGAAGGGACCATTCCCTGGAGAAGGAGAGCACACTTGGTAAAGTGGAGGGTCAGCGAAAAAGGGGAAGACCCTCAACAAGATGGATTGACACAGTGGCTGCAACAATAGGCTCAGGTATAGCAAGTACTGTGGGGCTGGTGCAGGACCAGGCACTATTTCATTCTGCTGTACATAGGGTTGCTGTGAGTCGGAGGTGACTCTGAGGTGCCTAACAACAACAACATACATGTGGACCTCGCCAGATGGAATACACAGGAATCAAATCAACAACATCCATGGAAAGATATGATGGAGAAGTTCAACATCATCAGTCAAAGCAAGGCCAGGAGCTAACTGTGGATCAGACCATCAATTGTTCTATGGAAGTTCAACTTGAAGCTGAAGAAAATTAAAACAAGTCCATATGAGCCAAAATATGACCTTGGTTACCTACTTGAGTCATGTAGTCAGAAGGGACCAGTCCCTGGAGAAGAATATCATGCTTGATAAAGTAGAAGGTCAGCGAAAAAGGAGAAGACCCTCAGTCAGATGGATGGACACAGTATCTGCAACAATGGGCACTAACATAGCAAGGACTGTGAGGATGGCACAGGACTGGGCATTGTTTTGTTCTGCAGTACACAGGGTTGCTAGACGTCAGAGCCAACTCAACGGCACCTAACAATAACATTCATTCCAAACAAACAAACAAAACACAATTTCTTATTGATATGCCATAATCTACTATTTTTAATATACCTTTCCATCTGCTATTCACATTCTGTATCATTTCATGCTCACGTCATGCATCATTCCAAATTCATACTGTTTAACAGTAACCACCATCCATGCAATTACTAATTCATCATTCCTCCAATGTTCTCTATCTTCCTGAATTTAAATGATATATGTATGACATATTTTCATATTCAGATACATATATGACTTTAAATGACTATTCACTTTTCCTCCAAATGCCTTTCCTTCTCCCCTTTGAATTGCAATTTCTTTTTTTCCAAATCTCTCAGCTTAGATGCGATTTCCCTTAACTGTATTCCTTTATAATGGGACTACTGATTTTTCGGGGACAGAGCAAGGAGTCAGCCGCAGGGATCCAGGTGAGGAAAGGGCACCCAAGCCACGCCCCAAAGCAGCAAGGTGGGAAAGTGGGAGAAAGGAGAGGAAAAAGCCTGGGGACCGGGACAGAGTGAGGAGTCAGCCTCAGGGATCCAGGTAAGGGTGACTGGAGAGGTTTCCAACAGCTAAGGAAGACAAACATGTCTGTCAGTTTGTCCTATGTGGTGACATGCTACTGTGAGTCTTGAGGCTGTGTCACTGGTGTTTCAAACCCAGCGGAATGCACATGCTGCACGGGTATCAGCCCAGCTTACAGACTGAGACAGACTAGGAAGAAGGAAGAGGTCATCCACTTCTCAAAGAATTGGCCAGGGAAAACCTTATGAATAGCAGAGAAACACTGTCTGATACATTACTGCGCAACTTTATAAATAGTCCGGAAACACTGCCCAATACAGAGGAGGAGGATGAGTCACTTAGGTTAGAAGGCTCTCAAAATAGGACTGGGAAAGAGCGGCATCATCAGAGTAAAACCAGCATTCCTCATCTGGATAAGGTCAAGCTTTTGAGACCTCCATTTGCTGACGGGGCACCACTCAAATTGAGGAGAAACAGCTGCAGATATCCATTAATCATC
>NW_006921628.1:7515594-7556394 GCF_000298275.1 Orycteropus afer afer
TCATCCACATTCAATGCCCATTCTTCCAGTATGATGTTGTTGTTAGGTGCTGTCGAGTAGGTTCTGACTCAGAGCAACCCTATGTACAACAGAATGAAATACTGTCTGGTATGGGTCATACTCACCATCACTGCTATGTTTGAACCTGCTATTGCAGGCATTGTGTCAAGCCATTATTAAGCATCCAATTTGAAAATATGTATGCCCCCTTCTTAGGCCCAAGTTATTTAGATGAGCCCCCAGATCTCAACACCCCAAAATCCAGGTTTGAATACAGAACAAGATATAAACCATTTAGCTAGCATGTCCTATCTCCCTGGCTTCTGGGATAAGAAATACTTCTGTAACAGGCAAAGCACTGCAAAGAGTTCCTTGCTAGGAAAACTGAAACAGGAAGCCCCTCTATTCAGCTGAGGGGACAAGAACCTGGAACTGATGAAGTCATCTTGCCAGTAGAACAGAAGTGCTCAAATGAGCCAGGGACTACCACAAGGAACCCAAAGATGAATCCAACACAGTAGAAGATGGAAGAGAAACCAAGTACTTATGACATTATTAACTTTAAATTCAGCTATACTTGAGGTAAGGCCCACCTGTGGACTGACTGTTCAATAACATGGATATTATTTTTCCACATTACAGCTGAGGAAAATGAGACTCAAGAGTTGAAAAGAAAATGTGTCAAAATCAGACAACTAGCAGGATGAGTTACCATGGCAGTAATTTTAGTTCTTTTTTCCTATGTCAGTTTGGGCTAAGTTTCTGTTATTTTAAAGGAAAAAAACATGGTTGACTTTTTTCTTTGGTGCCAGAAAGCAATTTCAAGTCTTCATTCTCTAGACCTTAAATATTCTTCTCCCTTTACATTGGGTTGCATTTGTATGAAGTTTGATTCTTTCCTCTATAGTTCTTAACTGAACCAAAATAAAGTCAGTTCTGACTCCCAGTGACCCTGTAGGATGGAGAATAACTGCCCCATAGGGTTTCCAAGGCTATAAATCTTTATGGAAACAGACACCTCACCCTTTTTCCAAGGAACTGCTGGTGGGTTCAAACTGACAACTTTTTGGTTAGGAACCGAGTTCTTTAACCAATGTATACCAAAAGAAACCAAACACACTGCCATTGAGTTGATTCCAACTCACAGCGACCTCCCCTTGGGTTTCAGAGGTGGTATTTCTATGGAAATAGATTCTTCCTTCCAAGGAGTGGCTGGTGGGTTTGAACCGCCAGCCTTCTGGTTAGCAGTCAAATGCCTTAGGCACTATGCCACCAGAGCTCCCTAACCACTGCATAGCAGAGGTTAATTATATCCTACTCTCTGTAAACTGCTATGCCATATTTAACATCCAACCATCTAAATGCTGAAGTTAGCCATTTTTCTCAGAAGCAGTTAATAATCCTAATATATCAATAAACCAGCCAGATGCATCCCTTCTTAAGGAAACAATCCTAAAAGGAAAGGGCTGTCATAATCCACTTAGATTTAAAGACTTTGAGAAGTCTTACAGGCATTTCTCTTGGTACTTTTATTCAAGATAAATATAGCTTCATAGAATGTCTTCTTGATGTTTTAGCAGAGATATTCTTTCAGTTTATCAGAAATTAATAGGGATTCCCACCACAGGCCCAGTCTTCCTTCCACTGAGTGGATGGTGGATTTGAACTGTAAACCTTCTGGCTAGCAGTCAAATGCTTTGGGCACTATGCCACCAGAGCTCCTTAGTAACTGCTTTGTTGATGTTGTTATGTGCCGTTGAGTCAGCCCCGACTCATAGCGACCCCTCCTTGGGTTTCCAAGGCAGTTATCACTATGGAAGTAGATTGCTCAACCTTCCTTCCGAGGAGTGGCTGATGATTTGAACTGCCAGCCTTCTGGTTAGCAGTCAAGTGCCTTAGGTTCTATGCTACCAGAGCTCCTAGTAACTGCTTACTGCTTACTGCCTCCAAATATCCATTCTTCCTTTTTTAATATGACCTTTTGAATTTTAGCAAGGTATACGACCACCCAGAATAAAGATTTCCCAACCTCTCTTGTAGCTCAGTATAGACATGTGACCAAGTTATGACCTACAGTATGTGAAAAACATCATTTACAACTTCCACGTACTGCTTTTAAAGGGACAAGGCAAGAATATATTATTGACACAAGACTCTTCCATTGCTCTCAAATGAATAATTCATAGATAGATGGACACACATACACATACACACACACACAAACACATAAACCCAAACCCATTGCTGTCGAGTTGATTTTGACTCATAGTGACCGCAAGACAGAACAGAAATGTCCTACATAGTTTCTAAGGCTGTGATCTTTACAGAAGCTGAATGCCACATATTTCTCCCAGAGTGACTACTGGGTTCAAACCACTGACCTTTCGATTAGCAGCTGAGCACTTAGCCACTGTGCAACCAGGGCTCCTTATGCATACACATAGAGAAGACAAAGAAGAAGAGAGGAGAGAACACAAAGACATCAAATGCAACAAAATTGTTTACAAGTATATATGGTATTATTCTGGACTAATAAACAACATTATGATAAATGGTAAAGAAATTGAAGTTGTCAAGGATTTCATTCTACTTAGATCAACAATCAATTTCCATGGAAAATGGAGTCAAGAAATCAGTAGATATATGGCATTGGACAAATATGTGGCAAAAGATCTCTGTAAGGGTTTAAAAATCAAAGATGTCACTTTGATGACTAAGGTATACTTGACCCAAGCCATGGTCTTTTCGATTACCTCGTATCCCTGTGAAAGCTAGGCATTGAAAAAAGGAGACAGAAGAAGAACTGATGTGTTTGAACTGTGGTGCTGGCAAAGAATATTGACTATACCATGGACTGCCAGAAGAACAAACACACTGGCCTCGGAAGAAGTACAACCAGTGGCCTTAGACACCTTTCAAGCATGGAACTGAACTCACCCCTGAGGCTCAGCTTTCAGCCAAACAAAACACACAGGCCTTGGTGTAGTGCCTAAGGCATCTGACTGCTAACCAGAAGGCTAGCGGTTCCAATCCACCAAAGCCACTCCTCAGAAGGAAGACTGGGCCATCTAGCTCTGCAGAGATACTGCCTTGGAAACCCAAAGAGGGGTCAGTGTGAGACAGAATCGATGACAGGGCAGTGAGGTTTTTTTTTTTTCTGGTATTCACGTTAGGTGAACAATAACACCAAGGAGGTATGTACTCCTTAGAACAATCAACCATGGGAGATCAAAGGGGCACATTTGCCCAGGGATAAAGCTCAGAAGGCAGGAATTTATGATAAACTGCCCTGATCTGTATATAATTCCAGTGACTTGAAATCGTTTTCATTAAGAAACGGAATATAAACTATAAATATATACATATATGTTATACAATGGATTACAAGCAAAATCAAATCTAGTAAGCCTGACTCCAGGAAGTACTTTTGATTTACAGGTAAGGCCATGCATCTTAAAAAAAAAAAAAATCAATTTAAGGCAAAATAATATAGTTGAGGGAATAGCCAGGTAAGAGTCACATACTGATTATTTAATGTGTCAGTGTCCTGACTGTAAAAGGGACTAACATATTGGGTGTGCATTAAATGCTTGGCATTCATTCTTACATGCATTATTTCACTCAGTACCTCCAACAACACTCTCAGGATATTATTTTTCCACATTACAGCTGAGGAAAATGAGACTCAAGAGTTGAAAAGAAAATGTGTCAAAATCAGACAACTAGCAGGATGAGTTACCATGGCAGTAATTTTAGCCCAACTCTATTTTTCTAACCTAAAGCTTATACTCTTTTAATCAGATTGAAAGTCTAAGAAAGTGATAGGTCATAAATTTTAAGAGGAAAAAATTATTCAATGATTTCTCAATTTGTGTAAAATCTGGGGCCTAAGAGGAGGTTCATGGAGTCCCTAGGTGATACAAACAGTAAACACATTCAGTTGATGACCAAGATACACTGGAAGAAAGGCTGACAATCCACTTCTAAAATATCAGCCAGCAACAATCCTATGCAGCCCAGGTCTACTGACACACACTGGCTTGTCATGAGTCAGAAATGATTTGGCAACAACTGGTTCTACTAGTTTTGAGATGTTCAGAAGGTGATTTCAAATTATAGAAATATCAACCTGCTATGAAATGCTTTCTTCCTAGTCTGTCTTAGTCTGGACATTCTGCAAAACCTGTTCTTCAACAAAGAGCAATACACAAGCCTCCACTGACAGATGAATGGTAGGTGTACACGAGGTGCTAGGAACTGAACTTGGGTCTCCCACATGGAAGATGAGAATTCTAGCACTCAACGACCATTGTGCTGCTACACAGGACCAGGCAGCTTTTCACTCCATTGTGCATGGGACTGCTGTGAGTAGGAATAGACAACAGCAGGTAAGAACATGAAGTGTTAAGAGTTCACAAGAGGCAAAACATCTCCGACATGTGTGTATAGGCAGCAAATAACCCCATGCATTATTTTAAAAACTGGAAATTCAGGAAAACAAATAAATGATGGCCAATAAATTGTATTTATGAAGTCTTTAATAATCTGGCAAACTGTTTATGAGAATGTTTATCAATAAAAGCAGACTTCTATACTAGAAAGAAACCCTTGTGGTGCATGGTTAAGCGCTGGGCTGCTAACCAAAAGGTTGGCAGTTCAAACCCACCAGTAGCTCTGTGGGAAGTCTGCTTCCATAAGATTTACAACCTTGGAAACCCTATGAGGTAGAGCTACTCTGTCCTATAGAGTCTCTATCAGTTAGAATTAATTCATCAGCAATAGGTTTTTTTTGTTGTTGTTATAATGGTCATGTTTCAGACTGCTGCCCAGTCCAGGCTTTGGAAATTACCCTTCCTCCTCTGTTCCAAGGGTAAAAGTGGCCATTGCTGTTACTGTCTTCTGACCACAGCTGACTGAACAAGAATGGTGCCAAGGCTGAGCCAATCAGATACTCCAGTATTTGCAGTAAGCTTCTGCCAAAGAGGCAGGGAGGCCACATCATCTGACCTCCCCTAACCCCACAAGAGGAAGCCAGAATCACCATCAGTAGCCCAAGGCCTATTCCTGCAAGGCCAGACATGCTGCCTCCCTTCGGCTCTTGCACCAAACCCCACAGCACCTACCATCTCTCTGCTGGGTTTGATAATTCACTGCAGTAGCTGCACAGAACTCACAGATTATGGGGTTTTTTAGGGAAGCAACAGGCTACAATTCAAGTTCAGGAACACGCTCAGTCTCTCTAAGCCTGCCGTCTCTCAGCCAACAGTCTCTTTCCCAGCAGTGTGTCTCTCTCCCAACAGTACATGTCTCTCGGTGTCTCACTCTCAGCAGCGCATGTCCCTTGCATCTCCCAGCTAGCAGCGAGAGATTTCTTCTGCCCCTAGGAGGGCTTCTTTCGAGCCTGGCAGAGGGCCAAACTAACCAATCCCAACATCAGAATTCTACACACCTGAGAGCCAGAACTTCCCAGAAGATTGCTTCATGGCACTCGCAACAGAAATACCCCAGGTGGATAACTTTAATAATCAGGAGCTAATGGGTTGCTCATGGCAAATTCCACCACAGCGTTTACAAAGACTTACAGCTAGAAAAGCCACACTATGTAATTTACTACACCGCAGCTTCCGCCTAGCTCTGTAAGGGAAGGTAGAGTTGGGCTAAAATCACTGCCATGGTAACTCAAAGTCAAGCGGGAGTTATGGGAGAGCAGAGACTTGAGGCTTTTGTAGAGAAAGCCACCCTTAGCAGGGAAAATGAACAGACTAGCAAAGAGAAGCAGAGACAAAAGATCAGACAGCTCAGGACAAAGAGAAAAGGCAAAAGCCTGGGGCTTTCCAAATCTTATGAGGCTCACTCCTGCTTCCTGCAATTGCGTTCCACAAGGCTGCCTGAAATCTTTGTAATAAATCTCCCTTTATGTGAGAGGGTTTCTATTCCTAAGAATCAAATTAACCCATGACAATATAATTTTTTTAAAAGGTAAATATTAATAGCAGTTGCCTGTTAGTAGCAGAACTGAGCGACATTTTCTGGTGTTGCTATAATTTCCCTTTCTTGCCAAATTTTCAACAATGAGCAAGTTATGAATCAGAAAAAAAACTTCAAATAAATGAGGCAATTATGGGTTCAGATAATTAAGGCTTTACTATATAATCAGAGTAGATCAAATCCAGATTTCAAATCTTGTTTCAGAAGTCACTTGGATTCTGTGGTGATGCCTCACGGCTTCCTGAGGGGAAAAGGAAGCTGAGCATGCCCACTGTATGCAACACCTTTTATAGTCTCTTCCTAACTCAAAAGACCCCTCTAATTGCCCCCATCACTTAGGACAAGGCCCTTGGCAGATACTTCATGCAACAGTAGATTATTCTCCCATCCAATGAGGTCCTCAGCTCATGGTATCAGAGTCAGAATCTTCCCCAACCAGACTGGGAACCTTCCTTGTGTTGTTGTTGTTATGTGCCGTGGAGTCGGATCCAACTCATAGCGACCCCTCCTCCTTGGGTTTCCGAGGCAGTATCACTACAGAAGTAGATTGCCCCATCTTCCTTCTGAGGAGTGGCTGGTGGGTTTGAACTGCCAGGCTTCTGGTTAGCAGTCAAGTGCCTTAGCCACTATGCTACCAGAGCTCCCGGAACCTTCCTTAGGTGCTATAAATAAACTGATTCACTCCCTTTAAGTGGTTAGAAAGGCAACTTCACTATTACATAGATCTGAAGAGCAGAGGAAGTCAAGCTTGCAGAGAGCATGAGGCATAAATACAAGACCTACCAAAAGAGGCTTCCTCTTCCTCAGTTCTGGGCTCTAGCCACTTTATGGAGGCCCACTATGTATGTGACTGGAAACACCTTGATGGCCTTAATTCAAATTCCCCATTTCAACCAGAGTAACTATTGAGGTTCCACATTAGATTTGCTTTCACAGAGGGAAAAAAGTTTCTTACCTTAAAAAAAATACTGATTCTAGTATATCAGTTTAATTTTACAAGCAGAAAACTAATGCCCTAAATCTTCAACTTAATAAAAGTTAGGGGTTTTCTCCACTGAAATTGAAAAAGTGACTTTCTAGAAAATCAATGCTTCCCGAATAGACTTACATAGGTCTTAGTAAGTCCCAGACACTGTTCTAAATGCTTTACAAACATTAAATTATCTAATCCTCTCAATAAAGTTATGAAATAAGTAGCCTCTCAATAATGTAGGAAATAACTGTTAACCCATTACAGGAGCCCTGGAGGCACAGTGCTTAAAGGGCTCGGCTGCTAACTTGATTACAGCCTCGGAAATCCTAAGGGGCACTTCTACTCTACAGGGTCGCTATGAGTCAGAATCAACTCAAAGCATGAATATTCCATTATAGAGAAGTGTAAAGTTCAGACAAACTTGCCCAGGGTCACACCGATTCAAACCCAGGCAGCCCAGCCCGAAAGTCTGAGTTCTTAATCAGTCTCCTATATTGTCTCTTTAGCAAGGACTTAAATTTAAATAAGTGGGACGGTTTACTCATTTGTAAAAAAAAAAAAAAAAAAAAAAACCTGCTAATGTGTACTTTCTGTCACGGCAGAACAGCTCCTAAAGTACCACTCAAGTCTAAGATTCAATGACTGCCTTTTTTGATAATATAGGTGTGTTGCAACATTTTGGGCAATAGCCCAAACTTAGTTTTTATCTATTCTTTAATTAATTGTTCATCAGTCTCCACAGCTGTGCATTACAGGAGTGGGGATGAGGCTACTTCCAACACAATTACACACATACCTTCTTTGTCCTGCCCCAGCCAATTATTTTATTACATTAATTACCAATTTTTCTTCTTTTTTTCCCTTCATTTTAAAGTGGCAGAGTACAATATTGCACATTTCTCTCTCAGGAAAACAAGATTAAGTTGTTTTACATCTTAACTTTTTTTTCTTTCTTTGGATCCTTTACTAGGCAAATCTTCCCGATTCTCATCCCCCTTGTTAGCTGCCATGGAGTCAGCTCCAACTCATGGCATCCTTATATGTAAAGGAACGAAACACTGCCCTGTCCTGCACCATCTTTGTGATTGCTGGTATATCTGAGTCCATTGTTGTAGCTATTGTGTCAATTCATCTCACCGAGGTTTCCCTTGTTTTGCTGGCCCTCTACCTTACCAAACATGATGTTATCTCCTAGCAATTGGTCTTTCTTGATGATGTGACTTAAGTAAGCAAGTTGACATTTCACCATGATTACTCCTAATGAACGTTCTGGTTGTATTTCTTCTAAGACTGACACATTCATTCTTCTGGCAGTCCACAGTATATTCAATATTCTTTGCCAAGATCACAGTTTAAACACATCAACTATTCTTCTGTCTTTCCCTTTCATTATCCAACTTTCTCATGCATATGAGGCAACTGAAAAGACCACTGGCTTGGGCCAGATGTACTTTAGTCATCAAATTTACATCTTTGTTTTTTAAAACTTTAAAGAAGTCTCTTGCAGCAGATTTGCAATACATCATTTGATCTGACTGCTGCTTCCAAAGATGTTGATTATTGATCTGAGTAGAAAGAAATCTTTGACAATAACATTTTTCTCTTCATTTATCATGATGTTGTTTATCAGTCATTATGAGAATTTTTGTTCTCTTCACATTCAGGTATAATCCATACTGAAAGATTTCATCAGTAAGTGCTTGCAACCTGTCAAGCAAAGTTGTGTCATTCCTATACCACAGGTTGTGAGTGAGTTTTCCTCCAATGCTGATGCCATGTTCTTCTTTATCTTGGGTGATTTGTTCAGCATACAGACTAAATAAGGCCTTCATCCTATACCTTCTAAAGTGGACTTACTAAAATCAAGTCATTCTGAATTTGGGAACAATGGAATAGAGGGTCCAAGGATGATCTCAGACAGTTGGAAGCATATAAATAATTTTGTATCAGTAAGTATTTTTCTAATGAAGAGAGTACATGGAGTTCATCATATTTTTAAAAAGATTGAGGAAGCAAAAATGGTTAAGAACTACTGACTTAAATAAAATTCTGTACAGCAGCATATACTGTGAGAAATCAAATTCAAAATAAGTCTTTCAATGATTCACATTTTTTGCATTGCCTCAATTATGGAATATTCTATTTATTTCATCAGAAAAATATGCTCATGTTACAATGAACAATCCAAATAATGACAAAATCCAAAAGAATCTCCTTTAGTTTTTTTTTTTTTTTTTTTTTTAAAGTTTAATGATAGACACATAGACCAATGGAATAGAATTAGAACCCAGAAATAAATCCATGCATCTACGGGCAACAAGAATGCTACATACATTCAATGGGAGAAGAGCAGTATTTTCAACAATACCAGCAAAACTGGCTTTCCACATGTAGAAAAATGAAGCAAGACTCACACTTCACACCACACAGAAAAACTAATTCAAAATAGATTAAAGACCTAAATGTCAATACAAAAACTATGAAGTTCTCATAACAAAATATAGGACTTAGTTTTCTTTAATAACAGACTGTTATATACAACAAATGTATAAGCAACAGAAGACAAAATAGACAACTGGGACTTCATAAAAATTAAATACTGTGTTCATCAAAAGACTTTATCAAAAGAGTAAAAAGAACTTAAACACCAGGAAAACAATCTTTTGGAACCACATAGCTGATGAGGATTTAATACTCAAAATATACATAAACTTCTACAACTTAATAACAAAAAGACAAATAATGCCATCAAAAAATGGGCAAAGGACAGGAGTCCAAAGAGGAGAGTCAAGCAGCCAACAAATAGATGAAAAGATGCTCATCATCATTAGCCATTAGAGAGATGCAAATCAAAACTACAAAGAGCAAACACTTCACCCATATTAGAATGGCAATGATCAGAAAACAACAAATACTAGTAGGGAGATAAGAACCCTTATCCACTGCTGGTGGACTGAAAAATGGTACAAATATTGTGGAAAACACTACAGCAATTCCTCAAAAAATTAGAAATACTGTATGAACCAAAATCCCACTCCGAGCAAAAGGTCATTAAAAAGACAAGGAAGAAAGAAAAGACCAAAATAGATACCAGAAACTCTGAAACTAGCAATTGACCATAGAGCAGCTAAAACAAATGGAATTCCGAAATGATGAAGTAAAAGAGCTAAACAGAAGATTTCAAAGGGTGGCACAGGAAGACAAAATAAAGTATTATAATGAAATGTGCGAGGACCTGGAGTTAGAAAATCAAAATCAAGAATACACTCAGCCATTTCTCAAGCTGAAAGAAGTAAAGAAAAAATTCAAGCCTCAAGTTGCAATACTGAAGGATTCTATGGGCAAAACAATGAATGATGCAGGAAGCATCAAAAGAAGATGGAAGGAATACACAGAGTCACTGTACCAAAAAGAACTGGTTGATGTTCATCCATTTCAGGAGGTATCATACAATCAAGAACCAACAGTACTGAAGGGAGAAATCCAAGCTGCATTGAAGGCACTGGTGAGAAACAAGGCTCCAGAAATTGACAGAATAGCAATTGAGATGTTTCAACAAAAGGATGCAATGCTGGAAGCACTCACTCACCTATGCCAAGAAATCTGAAAGATAGGTACATGGACAACTGACTGGAAGAGATCCATATCTGTGTCTATTCCAAAGGTGATCCAACAGAATACAGAAATTATCAAACAGTATCACTAATATCATATGCATTAGTAACACAGCAAAATTAAATTTTGCTGAAAATAATTCAAAACAGTTCCAGAAGGACACAAAGTGATCTGCCAGTAATTCAAGCTGGATTCAGAAGAGGATGTGGAACGAGAAGAGGATCTGCTGATGTCAGATGGATGCTGGCTCATAGTAGAGAACACCAGACAGATGTCTGTGTTTTATTGACTATGCAAAGGCATTTTACTGTGTGGCTCATAGCAAATTAAGGATAACACTGAGAAAAATGAGAACTGCAGAACACATAATTGTGCTCATGAGGGACCCGTACACAGACCAAGAGGCAGCAGTTCCAACAGAACAAGGGGATACCATATGGTTTAAAATGAGGAAAAGTGTGGTTCAGGGTTGTATTCTTTCGCCATACTTATTCAATCTGTATGCTGAGCAAATAATCTGAGAGGCTGGACTGTATGAAGAAAATTGTGCCATCGGGATTGAAGGAAGACTTACTAACAAACTGCGATATGAAGATGACATAACCTTGCTTGCTGAAAGCAAAGAGGATTTGAAGCACTTATTGTTGAAGATCAAAGACTACACAGCCTTCAGCATGGATTACACCTCAACATAAGGAAAACAAAAATCCTCACAACTAGAGTTGCAACTGGGGCCTTAAAGGCTTGTGAGCAATCATCTAAGGTGCAACTATTGGTCTCTCCCCGTCCAAAGTAAAGAGTGAAGAAAATCAAAGACACAAGTAACAATTAGTCTAAAGCACATGAATCCCAGCCTCCATAACCCTCAGACCAGAAGAACTAGACAGTACACAGAGACCACTGCTGTCTGCTATATAGGGTTCACAATAAGAGGTCCCAGATAGAGTGGGGGAAAATGTGCACCAAAACTCAAAATCATCCTGGTCTGATGAAGACTGCAGGAACCCCAAGACTATGGTGTGGCCCTTACACACCAGTCAAGCTAGGAAATGAACTTAATCCCTGGGAATTAACTGCTAGCCAAATGATAGCCCTATAAAGTGAATAGTAATACCAGGAGGGTATGCACTTATTAGAACAATCAAGCATATGAAATCAAGAGGACAATATTTGCCCAGGGATAGAGCTAGGAAGCTAGGGAGTGGATGGAAGAAAGGACGACAGGAAGGGGTGGGCAGAGGGAAGTGAGAAGAATGCTCTTACAGTGGGGATTACAGAATATGTCACAAAACAGATTGTTGAATAGCAAACTAATTTGCTCTGTAAACTTTCACCCAAATCATAATTAAAAAAAAAAAAAAATCTCACAACTGGACCAATAAGCAACACCATGATTAATGGAGAAAAGACTGAAGTTGTCAAGGATTTAATTTTACTTGGATCCAGAATCAATGCCCATGGAAGTAGCAGTCAAGAAATTAAATGGCATACTGCATTAGGCAGATCTGCTGCAAATGACCTCTTTAAAATGCTCAAAATAAAAGATGTGACTTTGAAGACTAAGGTATGCCTGACCCAAGCCATGGTATTTTCAATCCCCATATACATGTGAAAGCTGGACAATGAATAGGAAAACATGAAGAAGAATTGATGCATTTGAATTAAGGTGTTGGCAAAGAATATTAAATACACCATGGACCGCAAGAAGAGCGACTAAACCTGTCTTGGATGAAGTATAGCTGGAATCTTTCTTAGAAGTGAGGATGGAGGGACTTCACCTCATGTGCTTTGATCATGCTGTCAGGAGAGACCAGTTCCTGGAGAAGCATATCCTGCTTGGTAAAGTAGATGGTCAGTGAAAAAGAGGAAGACCCTCCTGAGATGGATTTACACAGTGGCTGTAATAATGGGCTCAAGCAGAGCAAGGATGTGAGAATGGCGCAGGACCAGACAGTATTTCTTTTTGTTGTATATAGGGTCACTATGAATCAGAACCAGCTCAATGGCACCTAACAAAAACAAGGGACCTAAAAGTGGGGACAAGAAAAGACATATGTACTCCAATGTTCACTGCAGCACTATTCACAATAACAAAAAAATAGGAACATACATAAAATGTGGTACATACATACTATGGAATATTGCTCAGCCTTAAAGAAAAATGAAGTCCTAACACATGCTACAAAACGGATGAACCTTTCAGACACTACGCTGAGTAAAATAAGTTAATCACAAAACAAAAAAAATATTATATGGTCCCAGTGATATAAAATGACAAAAACAGCTAAACATGCCAATGGCTATTAGTGGGTTTTAGGGGTGAGAGGGGGAATGGAAATCTTTCTATGAGAAGTACTGAATCTTTATGGTGATGGGAAAATTGGCATCAACTAAGCATAATGGTTATACAAACTGACTACTGCAACTGCTATCACTAAGCTATACACTAGAAAAAGGTTTAAAAGGGGAGATGAAATGACAAATAAAATGCTACATTTAATTTTACAACAGTATTAGCAGTCTTCCCCCCACCCCCACCCCCAAAAAAAGCATACAGCTGTTGACACTACTAGAGTCAAATAAACACCTCATGGGATTAGTTTTCTCGGTTCAAGGGTTTGTGGTAGTAGTTTCATGAGCCTGTCCAGTCAGTTGGCCTAGTATCATTTTTAGAGTTTCTACTGTTTCTCCTAGTTCAGCAGGTAATGAATGCCTAGAGTCTTAAGAGCTTGTGAATGGCCATCCTGGAGCAATAGAGAAGTAAGATGATCTAAGAATTAGAGAAGGAAATTATGAGACCAGAATAAAGGGATGGTGCCTAGCTACCAATACAGAATGTTTTCATCAGGGAAGCAAAAGATGGATCTTGATTAAAAGGAGGAAAATTGTGGAATGAAACTTCAAATTCTTACTAAACTTACAGAGGGACACTCGAATCTATTGCCTGAAACAACTTTTGAACTCTGAGCCAAGAAACCATTATGAAGTCATCTTTAAACTAAACACTTCAGCTCAATAAATGTCTGCTTTTTAGCATTGCACCCCATTGAAGAATTACTTACATGAACTAGAAATGAAAACAGGAACTCTAAAGCACAAATGAGAACTTTAAGGGGCAGATTGTATATGCTAACAGTAGGCAAACAATAGGGGCAGTAACAGTGAGAATGGTGACACAGTATGAAGTATGTAACCACTGTCAAGTAATTGTAAATGAAAAAAATTGCTGAATGGGTGTATGTTGTGTTGTGCATAGTTTCAACTTCTTCAAAGTCTTTAGGAACTAGTGTTCCTACCTCAGTTAAGGTAAAGAATTTTTCAAGTATTCATTCACGATATTAACAAGTATTTATTGAACACTACTATATGCCAGACACTGCATTTGGCCTAATCTGCTTTTGTGATTAATTCTTGGTTCTCTTCTAAATTGTAGTCTCAATAGACAAATACATGTCTGGTTAGAGCATACAGTTCATATATGTATTCCAGCAATTAGCATAATGCCTAGATCTTAGTGAAAACATTTACTGAATTGTGTACTGATGAAACACCAAGACAGGTTGAATACAAACGCAGTATATTCACATTAAGAAAAACCTCCCTGGCCAATTTTCTCTGCTAGCCCATGCCACTAATGTCAGAATGAGATGGCTCATTAAAATCTGTCATTTCCAACAAAACACTCTTCTAAACATACATCCTTCAGATAACATTTTCCTTGGACACATAAAAAACAAGGCAGGCATGCTCTTAAGCTACAAAAGGACCCTAAACAATGTCAGGAATAGATCAAATTTGAAGGCCTTTCAATAAGGTGCCCAAAAGATGGAAAACTTGAAAGATTCACAAGCACACTATTTTCCCTATACTAATCTTGATATTAACTTTCAAGGTTATTGTTAAAGCAGCAACATCAAGAAGTAACAGAAATGAGGAACAAAAGAAGTGAAAGGAGAATATACATGCTGAGGATAAGCAGCACTTCAGCTGAGTCTGAGTGGAATGTTCTCAATTACTGCAAATTTCCAGAATAATCTGTGTGTCTCAAAAGTTAAGATGGGCAAGGTCTGGCCACTACAATTCACCGTTATGTCAGCAGCATTGTTCCCTTCTTGAAAAAGTCCAAATAAACATCCTGCCTGCTGCTTTCTCCAGGTGCCGCTCACCCTTTTGGTTATATTCCTTTGAGTCTGGATTTTCGGGGGCGGGGGAATCAACAAGTATTTAGGAGGAGCCTAGAGAGAACTTTTCACCCCTAGCCGCAGCCCACGATCCTCCCAGGGGAACTGCCAATGGACCGCAGCCCGGACCGACTGGCGGAGGGGCGGGCGGCCACGCCCGGATGCGCGGTAGCATAGGTCCAGGCCGGACCGCCAGTAGGCCACACGCTCTGCTGGGGCAGCCCCGGCGCGGGGCAAGGTGCAGCCGGGCCTCACCTCCACTGCCTGGCCCAGCTCCAGGTCGAAGCCCACCACACACACGCAGTGCAGCCAGGCAGAAAAGCCGTCCCAGCGCAGCAGGCCCCGGCAGCGGCCCTCGTCCTCCTCATCCTCCTCTGGAGCGACTCCCGCCGCCACCATGGACGGACCCTTGTTGTCCTCCGCCGCCGCCACCGCCACCGCCTCGTCCAACGGCCCGCGGGAGCTGGGCCCCAATCCGGCAAGGCCTGGCAGAGCCATCAGCCACCCCCTCGATATTCGCACCGCCTACACTGCGGACCGCGCTGCAGAGCGCGCTCCGCTCCGCGCAGGCGCAGCCGCTGGTACCGCAGCCGCCCGGGACGGACTCCGCTGGGGTGGAGACGCGGCCCACGTGACCCTGGGAGCTCCGCTGTGCGCGGTGCTCTCGGGCCACCCGTGCAGACGTGAGAATGTCACGCTGGCGTTTGGGATTCTTAAGCAGCCTCTGACGTCTTTATTTTTAAGCTCTTCAAAAGTGAAATTGGTTTATGAATCCTTGTCACCATCGTTCGCAGTCCAGTCACCAGGGGATGACTTTTTCTTGAAAGAATGTGGTCTATTATTAAATGATGAAAATATAAACCAAATTGTTCTGTAAACTTTCACTCAAATCACAATAAAAAATAAAAACAACAATAACAATAGTAATGGTGGCTAGCAATTATTGAAGACTTAGGCTCTGTCAAGTGACGTGCCAGGTACTTACAAACATTACCTCATAGAATCCTTACATCACATCTTAACACCATGGCTAGGAGGTAGATATTTCAATTTGCAGATATGAAAACTGAAGTTTCGAGAGGCACTAGCTCAACAAGTATTAACACCTCCCAGCAGGTTTACAGTTCACTCACACAATCTGCTGACTCAGAGATGTGTGCTTTCACTCAGAGATTTTCTCTCCACCAAAGCTCCTCCTACCTTTCTTCGCTGGTTGCCCATGACTCACTCAATTTACCTAGACCTTCCTGAAACTGCAGGTTGGGCAGGTTGGCCTATATAACACCCTGCAGATCACTCTCAGCACTGTGACAAGGGCCTTTGTCTCTTGCAGTTTTGTTCTCGGAGATAAGCAGTGGGCTGGGCACCCACAAGGCATTCAGTCTGTTGAATTGTTACTGATTATTGATCAACATAAAGAGCCCTGGTGGTGCAATGTTTATTTACTAGGCTGCTAACCCAAAAGCCATGGGCCATTCGAACCCACCAGCCTCTCCACAGAGAAAGATGTGGCGGTCGGATTCGGTAAAGATTTCTCACCGCCGTTGAGTCGGATCCCACTCATAGCGACCCCTCCTTGGGTTTCTGAGGCGGTATGGCTACAGAAGTAGATTGCCCAACCTTCCTTCCGAGGATGGCTGGTGGGTTTGAACCGCCAGCCTTCTGGTTAGCAGTCAAATACCTTAGGCACTACTCCACCAGAGCTCCCCCATAAAGATTTACAGCCTTAGAAACCCTATGGGGCAGTTCTACTCTGTCCCATAAGGTAGCTATGAATTAGAATCTACTCCAGGGCACACAACAGTCAGCAAACTAAGACTAGGATTTATTACACACCCACTATGCTGAGTAAAAACAGCATAATAAAAATAAGTGGGGACACACAATAATACCCCAATACGAAAATGGATGTCAGTTGATATTAACTCACAGTTAAATATATATATATATATATATATATTAAATACAGCCTTTACACATACTATCATACGTAATCCTCCCAACAGCTCAAAAAAGGAAGGTGGTATTATCATTCTCATTTCACAGGTAAGGAAACTGAGAGTCTATGAGATGACAATGTCACAGCTAGTAGGTAGCAGAAAGAGATTTTAAACCCAGGGCTCTGACACAGCTTGGGCTTATTTTGCAGTACTGCCCAGACAAATTCACCCTATTTGACAAACATTGTCCTCTCCACATCCTTAGGAATTTAATTTGGAGTAAGTGTTAATATCCCTACTTTCAAGGAGTAGGTAATTAAACACAGACAGCAGTAGTGATACTTTTGAAGTCTCTCTTTAGAGCATAAAACGAACTGAGAACAGCACTAAAGTTAGAGGCCAAGTCTTTGGTCAAAGCAGCTTGCCATTTTGCTCCATTGAACCACTGTAGTTAAGAGAGAAAATGTGTATTCTGCATTTAAGTAAATCTCTAAACACACTATTAGAAAAGAAAATAGCCAATTGTGTTAGAAAGAGCACTAGACTAGAAGTCAAAAAATTTGGATTCTAGAGCCAGTTCCACCCATGATCATGGCTGCAAACTGTTCCAAGACCTAGTTTCTGTATTGGTAAAACAGAAATGACTCATTTCACCTATAGTTGGAAGGAACCAAGCTATGCCAATGCACACAGTTTACTAGATGCTACTTCATTATTAATGATTAATGTAATTTAAAAACCAGTCATTTCACAGGGCTGGTTCTTTGGAATGTGGGCATAAACTACCATTCTCTGACTTGCTGGTTTATAATTTTGGATTAAGGGTAATCTTGTTAAAATATAGTCCCCTGAAAACAACAGACATTTTATGAGAAAGGCATGACCAGGGCTCTAGAGAATTTTGAAAGTTAAAAAACAAATTTTTTGAAAAAAAAAATTTTCGTTCAGTCTGTTTAAAACACACACAACACCAACAAAAACAGAAAAATGCAACACCAGTTCTCAAACCTTGATACACAGAATTCACAACCAGCAGGGAAAACAGAAAGTTCCCATAGTTTTATCCCTCTGAGAGAAAAAAAAAACCCAAAAAACTAACCTTTCTTTCCTTTCTAAATTTTCATCATTAGTGTCTGTGAATCCGAAAAGATCCTGGCTACAATTGGTTATAGCTCCAAGCCTCCCATCTTACTCATGAATATTCTCTAAAACTCTGAAATTTGGTCAGACATCCTGCATTCTAATACTTCTGACTAAGGTGAAGTCACTACTTTGCAAAGCTGCTATTTTATGGATGTTCATAAGGGCTAGAAAATTCTTCCTTTTGTGAAGACAAAGTCAGCCACTTTGTAATATACGCCCATTGGTCTAAGTTGTGCTTGCTGAGATTACACAGAAGAGTTCATTCAACTCTTCTACATGATAGCCCTGTGAATATTTGAAAATGGTGGCCCCACAACCCCATTTTTTTCTAGTGTCCAGGGGAAACTACCCCAGTTCCTCCAACCGTTCCTCAAAGGAGGTAGTTTCTAGGCCATTCATCATGCTGTTGCCCATCTTGGGAGTCTCCAGCTTGTCAACATCACCCTTAAAATGCAGTGCCCAGGAGGAAACACCATCCTCCAGTTGTGATCTCACCACTGCAGAGTGTACTCTGGGACTATTACCTTCCATATCCCAGCCACTAGGCTTCTACTGATGCAGGTTCAGATCACATTTGCTTGTTTTGGCAGCCAGGTCACACATCACTGGCTCAGGTTTCATTTATTGTCAACAAAAGCCCTGGGTCTTTTTCCATATGAGGAGCACTTAAGTCAGAGTAGTCTGCTTCAGCCAAGAGCATGACTGGATTCATGGCTCTGTTGTTCTAATATTACTAAATGCAGCAAACTCAGGATTAAAAACATTCCAAACTTCCCTACTCAGCCCTAACCTAACTCCTAACACTTCAGTAATTTTTATAGTTTAGGGGAAAAAAAGAGAAAAAGAAACGGGTGAGCTTTAGACAACGCTGTGAATTACAATGTCTCTGGACTTCATTTTGTCAAAAGAAGGTAAGAGAAGAAGCTCAAATGCCACAGATAACTACCTAACTAGGCAGCCAGGACTGCCTTCTTACACTTGAGCTAAACACTGCCAGAGCTCCTGGGATATAACTACACTTGGGATGGCAAGAAAATACACAGAGGAACACAAAGATACCCATGTGCCCACGTGTTATCAACAGAATATTGATACCATATCTCCAAGAGACAAAATGGCCAAATGCAGCTTTTTAAGAGAGGATCTAGCAAAATAACACTATAAAATGCACATCAGGAGCTTCCTAAATAGTGCCTGTGAAAGCAAAATAAATAAATAAATAAAAAGTCAAAAGCTTTGTTTCTTCATCTTTACTTCCCTAACATCTACACAGCTCCTAGCACATTGTTGGCACTCAGTAACTGCTGCTGTCCTATTCCCCTATTTTATAGATTTTTCTTATCATGGTCAGTTGTGTCAATGCACAAAACATCAACATAAAAATGTTTCTTAAAGAATAAATGGAAAGGGGAAACACAGGGAGAAAGTGGGAAGAGTGCTGTTAGATTGTGGGAATGGCAATCAGTGTCACAAAACAAAATGTGTATGAATTTTTAACAGAAAACCAATTTCCTTTGTAAACTTTCACCCAAATCACAATTAAAAAAAAAATTATTCGGCTACAAAAAAAAAAATGTTTCTTAAATGGAGTTCACTCTTAGCTTATAAAAGTAAAAACAGTAACACTTCACTTTTTTGAAGGTTACTTTTTCAACAACTTCAGCTGTTGGCTCAGTTAATACCAGGGTGTATGTTTCATAGGCCTACTAGAATCCAAAATGCAAAATAGAGCATTTAACCAGTAAAGTTCATGCTCTTTAAACTGAGACTTTCATTTATAAATCATTTAGTCTAAATTTACATATATTTTAACAAATTTGTTTGTGCGGTTTCCCAGACTGTAAGCAGAAAATTAGAAGGAAGAAGAGGCTGCTTAAGGCTGAGCAGGACAAGAACAGAAAACAAAAGGTGGTATGTCGATAGAATGGAAAGAAAAAAAAAGAGTCAGAAAACATAAACAAGTTCAGAAGGACACCCAGTAAATTTTTAACAATGTTTGCCCTATGGGGAACGGTAGTACAAATAGAAATAGGGAATTTTGCTTTTTTAAATTTTATACAATTTCCTCCTGTTTTAATTCTTTGCAGACAGTACGGACTGATTTTGTTATTGAAGCATTAAGAGATAACAAGAGTGTAATAGAGCTGCTTATGATAGTAAAAAATTGGAAACCACCTAAATGTCCAACAACAGGGGCTTGATTGAAAAAACACTAATAGACTATTGTGCAGTCACGAAAAAAGCCACAGAAATATATTTGGTGACAGAAAAATGTCCAGTATATATATCTGAAGCAGAAAAGAGTTGATTACAGCACAAAAATGCTGAATGCTAAATGATCCTGTCTTTATATTTAAAATAATAATAATAACAAAAACCAAACTCACTGGGTCAAGTCAGATTCAACTCATAGAGGCCCCTCTTTGGGTTTCTGAGGCGGTATCTCTACGGAAGTAGATTGCCCAATCTTCCTTCCAGGGAATGGCTGGTGGGTTGAACTGCCAGGCTTCTGGTTAGCAGTCAAATGCCTTAGGCACTATGCCATAATCACCTAACTAAAGGATATATGTCATTGTTGTTAGTTGCTGTCAAGTCAATTATGATATATATCTCACTAAAAAGGTGAAGCAAATATCATCAAAAATAATCTTCAAAAGAAAAAGAAATAGCACAACATTTTGTCCTTTTCTTCCTTCAAATATTTATCCTAACATGAGAAATTTTTTGTTTTCAATTAGATATTTCTTTCATTTCATCTATGTATCATCTACATAATTATAAGCTTTTTTTATTTTTTTTTTCTCTTGATAAACAGTAACTGAGAGCTCTAGTGGCATAATGCCTAAAGCATTTGACTGCTAACCAGGAGGCTGGTGGTTCAAACCCACCAGCCACTCCTCAGAAGGCAGGCTGGGCAATCCACTTCCATAGATATACTGCCTCAGAAACCCAAGGGTCTCTATGAGTCTCAATTGACTCAAAGGCAGTGAGTTTTTTTT
Source organism: Orycteropus afer afer (assembly GCF_000298275.1). Lineage (NCBI taxonomy): Eukaryota > Metazoa > Chordata > Mammalia > Tubulidentata > Orycteropodidae > Orycteropus > Orycteropus afer. The sequence goes on from NW_006921628.1 coordinate 7,536,434, forward strand.
TTTTTTTTAATAGTAGCTATTTTATTTTATTTTTTGCCAATTCAATATTTTTTGCATGTACAATTCAGGGACAGTGATTATGTTCATCATGTTGTACAACCATCCTCAATATCCATTTCCAAATTATTTCACCACAATTAACAAAAATTTTCATCCTGTAAACAATGGCTTCCCCTTAAAAACTTATTTTTATAACAAGAAAACAGCTAAAACAAAAGGGAAACAAACTAAAATACAGTGTTTTCACTAATATTTTTGTGGCAGAAACTGCTAACCAATCTAATATCCATTCTCCCCTTATTCTTTAGTAATACAGCCTGTTTTATTTTGAAGTAGCACTGAGTACAACTAAAAGACTACATTTCATGGCTTTCATTGAAGATAGATATGGCCATGTGACTAATGAGCCATATGCAAAAGTGCTGATTGGAACATCTGGTTATACTCAAGCAGGAAAAGAAAGAAAAGACAAGCAGCTCTTGCCCTTTTGTACTCTCTGCTTCCTCCTACCACCAACCTGGTTTGGAAGGCCAAAATTCCAGCAGCCACCTTGAGACTATGAAGAAAATATCAAGAGACTCACATTCAAGCAGCGCCAAACCATTGACAGCAACTACCTGCCTCTGGATTTCTTGGTACAAGATAAAAATAAGCTTTTACTTGTTTAAGACATTATACCTGTCATTTGCAGCTGAATGCAATTTATAATTGAAAAATGAGTTAGTTTTTACATTAAAACTTTTACAATATACAGTGAGTATATTAATGGGGAAGCAACAATTCAGACAAGAAAGATGAGAAGAATGTTGGCACAACTTGAAGAATATAATGTGTCACTGAGTCGTACATGTAGAAATTGTTGAACTGATGTAAGTTCTGTGTGTGTTTTCTTGACAACAACAAAATAAATTAAATTAAAAGAAAACATTTACAATGTACAAAGCTATATCAGAAATTTCAGCTGATACGTAGACTTTAGAAAACAAACTATAATTTCAGAAATGAGTTTGTGTTTAGAGTTGACTTCTTAGTTTTGGTCATTGCTCTTATACCAAAACAAATTTAAACATAGTTTTGTTTTGCAAAACTAGGATTTTTTTTTTGTGTCTTTATTGTGAATTCCTACTGCTCTTATCTACCCATCATCCATTGTACCTTCTTCAGTTTTAGAGTTAGTTCCCAGTTTCCCAATAAAAGCCACCTCACCATCATTCTCAGTCTATGAGGTTTGGGAGAAACTAGACACTACTTCTAGACGCTGCCTAGGCCTAGCCAATCAGTGTATTCCATGTACCTGAGAACAATAATAAGTTCAGGCACATCCTGTGACCAATCAATCAATAGGATGCAACTCTGAGAGTCTTTAGAACTGTTCTAAAAGAGCCACTGTTCTAACACTGGAATTGCTGTGAGCATAGAATGTGAGCTTGGAGTTGTTAGCAGACTTGTCACATCAAAGAAGAGCTAACTTCAGAGTGGCACCACCAGAGAAAAGGGGAAGAAATGGAAAGAATAAAACTAAGTTCTAGTAATATTGTTTGCACTGAACTTTTCACATTTGTGAGTCAATAAATTTCCCTTTTTGGTTGAAGCCAGTTTGAGCTGGGTTTTACAATATTTGTAACTACAAGCATCCTGACTAATATAGTTACACATAGTAAATAATCCTGATTCATTACATTAGCCTTTACCATGCCAAGTACTTATAGGAAATCTTCCAGAAGAGTTTATTTACCAAAATAGCAGCATAGTAGAACACCAACCTAATGCATTGTTTCTGGGTTTTTGATATTCTAAAATAGTCCATTAATTGTTTTCATTAATTTTTTTTTTAATGGGGCAAGGGTGGTTTAGTGGTGGAGTTCTCACCCTCCATGTAAGAGACCCAGGTTTGATTCCAGCCAATGGATCTCAAACACACCTGCCACTCATCTGTCAGTGGAGGCTTGAGTGTTGCTGTGATGCTGAACGGGTTTTAGTGGCACTTTCAGACTAACACAGACTAGGAAGAAAGGCCTAGCTACCTACTTTCAAACCTCAGCAAACGAAAATCCTGTGGTTCACAACGGTCTGATATGCAGCTGATTGGGGGTATGGTGCAGAAATGGGCAGCAGTTAATTCCATTGTGCATGGAGTCACCACAAATCAGGGGCTAATTCAACAGCAGCTAACAACAACAATTAGTGTTTAATTTAACAAAATAAGGATATACATCATTACTATAGTATAATCACCTAAACAACGCAACGCAACGCAACGCACTGCCGTCTAGTCGGATCTGACTCATAGAGACCCCTCTTTGGGTTTCCCAGGCGGTGTCACTGCAGAAGTAGACTGCCCAACCTTCCTTCCGAGGAATGGCTGGTGAGTTTGAACTGCCAGCCTTCTGGTCAGCAGTCAAATGCCTTAGGCACTATGCCATAATCACCTAACTATAGGACATATTGGACTGCTAAAAGAACTAACACATCTGTCCTGGAGGAAGTGCAGCCAGAACGCTCCTTGGAAGCAAGAATGGCCAGACTTCGTCTCATCTATTTTGGTCATGTTGTAAGAAGGGACCATTCCCTGGAGAAGGATGTCATGCTTGGTAGGGTGGAGGGTTGACGAAAGAAGGGGAGGCCTTCAACGAGATGGATTGACATGGTGGCTGCGATGATGGGCTCAAGTATAGCAGGGATTGTGGGGCTGGCGCGGGATCGGGCAGTGTTTCGTTCTGCTTGCTATGAGTCGGAAACGACTGGAAGGCACTTAAAAACAACAACATAGGACATATGTCGTTGTTGTTAGTTGCTGTCAAGTCAGTTTTGATATATATCTCACTAAAAAGGTGAAGCAAATATTATCAAAAATAATCTTCAAAAGAAAAAGAGCACAACTTTTCGTCCTTTTCTTCCTTCAAATTTATTTAACTTCTGCAGGTCACAGTTCTAAAGTATGAGGGATGTATTTTTTAGGCTCTTAACATTTAGCAAGGCAGACAAACCATGCAGACAAATAACAGCTATACACCATTCTCTGAAAATTAGAAAATAGTAAGGAATAAGATGTAGGACAGGTTTAAAAAAATCCTATAATATTGCTAGAGCAACTGGAGTTCTTGGAGGTACAAAAATTCTTTCAACACATGGTTGAGAAAACTATGGACCAGAGAGCCAGTGACTTGCCTTAGTTTTTCATAGCAAAATTCTGCTAGAAGCCAGACGTCCTTAAATAGAGTCCAACATTCTTTCTTACTGCCCCACCCTACCGCTGTTAGGAGAAAAGCAAGAAGTTTCTTGAACTATAACTTTTCTTCCTCCCAACTTAAAATGGAGAGAGAGTCTTAAAGATCACACTAAAATAAGCTTTTTTTCTTTTTGTCATTTATGAGGCAAAACAACTAACTCTCTGTCTCAGTTACTGGACTTTGGCTTCAACTCTCATTGACTTTTGTTTTTTATTAGTCTAACCTTGACTATGCAGAAATCTTGCCTGAGACAAATCTTAAACAGTTTGTTTTGAACATATTTGTTCTCTAATATATTTTGGACAAACTAATGAAGTCTGCAGTGCCAACTAAGTTACCCAAATTAAACTTACTCCAGGAAGTCTTCCTTGGCCAGCTTCCCAGCTGGGCAATGCTAGCAGGCACAAAAGACCAGGACACTGCAAATTCTAATTCTATTGTGAGTTTTGTCTAAGGAAAAGAAAGGAAATACCAAGACTCCAAATGAAGGCTGTCATTCCTAGAGACCTTCTTGTTAAAAATTTACAAAGAGAACTTATTCTTATTAGAAATGACTGCTGTGATGTATGTATTTTTGCAGTGTTACTAAAATGACAACCCACTACAAATCATTTGAGGAAGTGGATTAAAATTTTGGTTTCAGGCTTGTAAATACATTGAAAATAATTTTCAGACGCCAGGCTTGCTAAGCTATAGAATTTCTTTCTTTCTTATAGTGATAAATTCTAGAGGATTTCTTTTGTCAAACATTCATATGGACATTGAAGTTTCACTCATTTATTTTTTTAATATGTGCTTTGAAGTTCTTTATATATATATTCATTGAAAACTTGCTGAGGTTACAACAGTAGCAAAACAATCATAGTTCCAGCCATAGCAGAACTTACAGTTTTGTCAGGAAAAACAGATAAAAAGAAAGTAAACAAGTAAATAAAATAATTATGAATTATAGAGTATGATGGGGAGCTCTGGTAGCATAGTGGCTAAGGCACTTGACTGCTAACCAGAAGGCTGGCGGTTCAAACCACCCAGCCACTCCCCGGAAGGAAGATGGGGCAATCTACTTCCGTAGTGATACTGCCTCGGAAACCTAAGGAGGGGTCGCTGTGGGTCGGGTCTGACTCAACGGCACATAACAACAACAGAGTATGATGACACAAAGTGAAGAATGTGAACAGTATCACTGAATTGTACATGGAGAAATTGTTGAATGGGTGTATGTTTGGCTGTGTATATTTTCATCAAAAATAAATAAAAATTATGAAATATGAAAAGTTAACATGCTAAAATGTAGATTAATGAAGGTGGGGAAGAGCTTTTATTTTTTTACTTTTGTGGTGAAAACACACACAACAAGACATTTGCCAGCATAACAACTTCTTCATTTACAACTCAGGGACATTGATTATATTTTTCATGTTGTATCACCATTATTGCTATCCTTTTCCAAAATATTCCACCATCTATTAGCATAAACTCAGTGCCCCCCAAACAAAACTCAGTGTCCCCCAAACAAAACAAAACTCGTGCCCCCCCAAATAAAAGCTTCTCCCTTCCCCCTCCCTTCTACCCCTGGTAACCACTAATAGTCTTTTGTGTATATGTATGTGTATATATATGTAGATAGATGGATAGATACATAGATATAGATATATGGGAGATCTATTTTATATGAGTCTTATTGTGTGGTCAGTGAAGGATTCTCAGAGGAGGTTACATTTCCATGGAGAACTAAACAATCTAAAGAAGCTTATCACGGCATGACCCAGGGGAAGGATACTCTAGAAATAGGAAACACATGCAAAGGTACATCTGAAGTTTTTAGGCAAAATGCACTTTTCGAGAGCAGTTGTACATAAGGCTGCCCTCATTTCAGACATCAATTATAAGTTTAGGGGGTCCTCAGGGCCATTCTAACTTCAAACCAGCTTATTACAAATTAGGAAGTTCCTGTCGACTCCCTTTGATTTGATAATTCATTAGAACAACTCAGAGAATGCAGGAAAACACTATTCTTACTATTATGATTTTGTTATATCAAAAGGATATAAATTAGAATCAGCCAAAAAAAAAAAGAGAGAGAGAGATACATAGGGCAAGTGTGGGAGGATCCACAACATGAAGCTTCTACTGTCTTCAGGGCCATGCTACTCTACCAGTATTAAAGTATGACAATACTAAAAGAGTATTGTCAACCAGATATTTCATCCAAGCTTTGGTGTCCAGACTTTTAGTGAGGTTTCATTATGTAAGCGTACTTGATTGAAATACTGGCCATGCACTTGAACTCAATCTCCAGCCCCTATTTCCTCCCCACAGGTTGGTTTGATATTATGTGGCTCAAAGTCCCAAACCTCTAATCACATGGTCAATCTTTCACCCTCAAATTCTGAGTCACCTCCTTAGTATAAACTATCAGCTGTGGTCTGAGGGGCCAACCACGAAAAACAAAGACACTCCTATCACTCAGGAAATTCCACGGGTTTAGAAGTTACCTCCCAGGAACAGGAGACAAAGGCCAGCCAAATTCTTTATTATGCAGGTGTAATGTGCATTTGTTGTACTGTTGGAGAATATTTAAGTCTGCTGCAGAAAAACAGAAGAAAAAAAAAAAAAGGGACAGGTGAAACTCACAAGACAGTGTAAATATAGATAAGTAGTAAGTCGGTAGACCATGTGTGTATTAAGCATAGACAGGAGTGGAAGGACTAAAGAGTAGTATTCATATAGTACTAAATATACATGAAGTATCTAGGTACTAAATATTCATGACAAATTAAATATGTAAGAGTCATTTTGTGTCCAGCATACACAATCTAGGGAGCTCCGGTGGCGTACTGCCTAAGGCATTTGACTGCTAACTAGAAGGCTTGCAGTTCAAATCCACCAGCCACTCCATGGAAGGAAGACTGGGCAATATACTTCTGTAGTGATATTGCCTTAGAAACCCAAGGAAGGGTCACTATGAGTTGGCTCCAACTCAACAGCAATGAGTTGAGTTTATACACCAACTATATGTTGTTGTTATGTGCCGTCAGGTCGGAACCGACTCATAGCGACCCCTCCTTGGGTTTCCGAGGCAGCACCACTATGGAAGTAGATTGCCCCATCTTCCTTCCGAGGAGTGGCTGGTGGGTTTGAACCGCCAGCCTTCTGGTTAGCAGTCAAGTGCCTTAGGCACTATGCTACCAGAGCTCCTCACTAACTATATACTATGTGTTAATTTAGCCACTCACTGGTAATAGTTATTCTGGCCTACCTGTCCTGTGTCCAAAACACATCCACCTAAAGCCCAAATAAAACCCGTGACTATTCAGCAGGCTGCTTGGCAAGCTACAACTCTTGGTCAGGCCTACTTGTTCCTGAGTCCTTCCCACAAAGCAAGTATGAGTCAATGGCCTATGGCACTTTTTGTGTGTTGGCTCCCCTTGCATGAACTTCAACTCGTGTCCATGAGCAAGGAAGGGTGATGCAGCAGAGAAACACAGGGCATTGCATAAGCAAGAGTTAAAGAGTATGGTCTCTGTGTAGTGCAAATCGTTTTCCCTAGGCTAGTAATCAAAAGCACCAGCCACTCTGCAAAAGGAAGACTGGGCAATCTACTTCTGTAAAGATTTACCACCGTGGAAACCCAGTGGGGGTTGATGTGAATTGGAATTGACTTGATGGCAGCGAGTTTGGTTTTTGGTTTTTTAGTAATCAAAAGCTTGGCAGTTCACACAATGGTCCATGGAAAGAAGGCTTAGTGATCTGTTTTTGTAAAGACTGTTGTTGTTGTTATGTGCCACTGAGTCGTCTCCGACTCATAGCTTCCCTATGTACAACAGAACAAAACACTGCCGGGTCTGTGTCAGCCTCATGATCCCTACCATATCTGAGCTCATCACTGCATTCACTGTGTCATTCCATCTCGTTGAGGGCATTCCCCTTTTTGGTTGATCCTCCACTTTACCAAGCATGACATCTTTCTCCAGAGAATGGTCCCTTCTGACAACACAGCCAAAGTAGATGAGATGAAGTATGGCCATTCTCGCTCCCCAGGAGCACTCCGGCTGCACTTCTTCCAAGATAGATTTGTTAATTCTTTTAGCAGTCCATGGTACCTTCAGCATTCTTCGCCAGCACCACAACTCAAAAGGATCAACTCTTCTTCGGTCTTCCTTATTCATTGTCCAGCTCTCACATGCATATGAGGCAATTGAAAATACTATGGCTTGGGTTAGTCACATCTTAGTCTTCAAGGAGATATCTTTGCTCTTCAGCACTTGAAAAAGGTCTTTTGCAACAGATTTGCCCAATACAATAAGTCTTTTGATGTCTTGACTGCTGCTCCCATTGGTGTTGATTGTAGAACCAAGTAATATGAAGTCTTCAACATCTTCAGTCTTTTCTCCATTTATCATGATGCTGCTTATTGGTCCACTTGCAAAGATTTTAGTTTTCTTTATATTGAGGTGTAATCTATACTGCCAACTGTAGTCTTTAATCTTCATCAGTAAGTGCTTCAAATCATCCTCACTTTCAGCAAGCAAAGTCATGTCATGTGTGTGTCTCAAGTTGCTAATGAGCCTTCCTCCAATCCTGATGCCACATTCTTCTTCATATAGTCCAGCTTCTTAGATTATTGCTCAGCATACAGATTGAATAAATATGGTGAAAGTATACAACCCTGATGCACTCCCTTCCTGATTTTAATCCATGCAGTATCTCCTTGCTCTGTTAAAATGACAGCCTCCTGATCTATGTACAGGTTCCTCATGAGTACAATTAAGTGTTCTGGAATTCCCATTCTTCTCGATATTATCCACAATATGTTATGATCCAACCAACTGAACACTTTGCATAGTCAACAAAACATAAGTAAACATCTTTCTGGTATTCTTTGCTTTCAGCCAAGAGCCATCTGACATCAGCTATGATATCCCTTGCTCCATGTCCCCTTCTGAATCCAGGTTGCATTTCTGGAAGTTTTCTGTCAATATACAGCTGCAACCATTTTTTAATTATCTTCAGCAAGATTTTACTTGCATATGACATCAAAGTGATTGAAAATACCATAGCTTGTGTCAGGTGCACCTTAGTCCTCAAGGAGACAACAACAACAACATGATATCAATGATATTGTTCGATAATTTCCACATGTTATGGGATCACCTTTCTTTGGAATGGGTACAAATATGGATTTCATCCAGTCAGTTGACCAGGTACCTGTCTTCCAAATCTTTTGGCACAGCAGAGTGAGTGCCTCCAGTGTGATATCTGTTTGTTGAAACATCTCAGTGAGTGTTCTGTCAATTCATGGAGCCTTGTTTTCTGCCAGTTCCTTCAGAAAACCCTAAGGAGCTCAGTTTTACTCTCTAACACATGAGGTCCCCATGAGTCAGAATTGACTCAAAAGTAATGGGTTTGGTCCTTCCACCCAGCCTGTACATTTTCCTAATAGTATGTCAACTTAGCTCATCTCTTTTCCCTGGCTTCTCAATGTGTTGTTTAAATTAATTTAATAAACTGCATGATTCAAACATTTTAATTAGGTATGTGAGTCCTTCTGTACTGATAGTATACCTGGTAGTGCAATGGTAGGTTACCATTGCATCAAAGTAATTTCCTACATGATGTTGTTGTTGTTAGGTGCCATCGAGTCATCTCTGATTCATAGTGACCCTATGCGCAGCAGAACAAAACACCACCCAGCCTGTACCAGCTCCATGATCCTTGCTATACTTGAGCCCATCACTGCTGCCACTGTGCCAATCCATCTCATTGAGGGCCTACCCCTCTTTCGTTGACCCTCCACCTTACCAAGCATGACATCCTTCTCCATGGAATGGTCCCTTCTGACAACATCACCAGAGTATGTGAGACAAAGTCTGGCCATTCTTGCTTCCAAGGAGCATTCTGGCTGCACTTCCTCCAGGACAGACCTGTTAGTTCTTTTAGCAGTCCACGGTACTTTCAGCATTCTTCGCCAACATCACAGCTCAGAAGCATCAATTCTTCTTCGGTCTTCCTTATTCATTGTCCACCTCTCACATGCATATGAGGCGATTGAAAATACCATAGCTTGTATCAGGTGCACCTTAGTCCTCAAGGAGACATCTTTGCTCTTGAGCACTTGAAAGAGGTCCTTTGCAGCTGATTTGCCCAGTGCTATATGTCATCTGAAGTTCTGACTGCTGCTTCCATTGGCAATGATTGTAGAACCAAGCAATGTGAAGTCTTTGACAATTTCAATCTTTTCTCCATTTATTGTGATGCTGCTTATAGGTCCAGTTGTGAAGATTTTTGTTTTCTATGTATTGAGATGTAATCCATATTGCTTACTTTATTCTTCAATCTTCATCAGTAAGTGCTTCAACTCATCCTCACTTTCAGCAAGCAAAGTTGTGTCATCAGCATATCGCAGGTTGTTAATGATTCTTCCTTGAATCTTGATGCCACATTCTTCTTCATATAGTCCAGCTTCTCAGATTATTTGCTCAGCATACAAATTGAATAAGTATAGTGAAAGGATACAACCCCGATGCACTCCCTTCTTGATTTTAAACCATGCAGTGTTCCCTTTTTCTGTTTGAACAACAGCTTCCAGGTCTGTGTATAGGTTCTTCATGAGTACAATCAAGTGTTCTGGAATTCCCATTCTTCTCAATGTTATAATCCACACAATCAAATGCTTTTGCATAGTCAATAAAACACAAGTAAACATCTTTCTGGTATTCTTTGCTTTGAGCCAAGATCTATCTGACAACAACAATGATATCCCTCATTCCACATCCTCTTCTGAATCCAGCTTGCATTTCTGGAAGTTCTCTGTTAATATACTGCTGCAACTGTTTTTGAATTATCTTCAGTAAGATTTTACTTGCATGCAATATTAATAATATTGTTTGATAATTTCCACATTCTGTGCATGTGTGGGATCACCTTTCTTTGGAATGGGTATAAATATGGATTTCCTCCAATCAACTGGCCAGGTAGCTGTCTGCCAAATCTCTTGACCTCTAGTGGGGTGTCCATTTGTTAAAACATCTCAATGGGTATTCCATCAATTTCTGGAGCCTTGTTCTTCACCAATTCCTTCAGTGCAGCTTTGACTTCTTCCTTCAATACCATGTGCCACCTCCTGAACATATGCTACCTCCTGAAATGGATGGAGATCAACCAGTTCTTTTTGGTACAGTGACTCTGTGTATTCCTTCAATCTTCTTTTGATGCTTCCTGCATCATTCAATATTTTGCCCATAGAATCTTTCAATATTGCAATTCAAGGCTTACATTTTTTTCCTCAGTTCTTTCAGCTTGAGAAATGCCAAGTGTGTTCTTCCTTTTTGGTTTTCTAACTCCAGGTCTTTGCACATTTCTTTATAGTAATTGGCTTTGTTTGTTCAAGCTGCTCTTTGAAATCTTCTGTTCAGCTCTTTTATCTTGTCATTTCTTCCATTTGCTTTAGCCACCCTCCACTCAAGGGCAAGTTTCAGAGTCTCTTCTGTCATCCATTTTGGTCTTTTCTTTCTTTCTCATCTTTTTAATGATCTCTTGCTTTCTTCATGGATGATGCTCTTGATGTCATCCCACAATTCTTCTTCTGGTTTTCGGTCATTGGTGTTTAATGCATCAAATCTATTCTTTAGATGGTCTCTAAGTTCAGGAGGGATATATTCAAGGTCATATTTTGGCTCTCATGGACTTGTTTTAATTGTCTTCAACTTCAAGTTGACCTTGCATATGAGCAGTTGATGGTCTGTTCCACAATCAGCTCCTGGCCTGCTTTTGGCTGAAGATATTGAGCTGTTCCATCACCTCTTGCCACAGATGTAGTCAATCTGATTTCTGTCTACCCCATCTAGTGAAGTCCACGTGTATACCTGCCATTTGTGTTGTTGAAAAAAGGTATTTGCAATGAATAAGTCATTAGTCTTGCAAAATTTTATCATGAGATCTCCAGGGTTATTTTTGTCACCAAGGCCAAATTTCCCAACTACTGGTGATTCTTCATTGTTTCCAACTTTTGCATTCCAATCACCAGTGATAATTAACACATCTTGATTGCATGTTCAGTCAATTTCAGACTGCAAAAGTTGATAAAAATCTTCAATTTCCTCATCTTTGGCTTTAATGGTTGGTGCATACATTTGAATAATAATAGTATTAACGGGTCTTCCTTGTAGGTGTGTGGATATTATCCTATCACTGACAGCATTGTAGTTCAGGACAGATCTTGAAACATCCTTTGTGATGATGAATACCACACCATTCCTCTTCAATTGTCATTTCTGGAATAGTAGATCATATGGTTGTCTGACTTAAAATGGCCAAAACCAGTCCATTCCAGCTCACTAATGCCTAGGATATCAATCTTTATGTGTTCCATTTCAGTTTTGACAACTTCCAATTTTCCTAGCTTCAGACTTTGTATATTACATGTTCCAATTATTAAAGGACGTTTGTAGCTAATTTTCCTCAATTTGAGTTGTGCCACTTCAGCACATGGAGGTCCTGAAAGATTTACTTTATCCATATCATTAAGGTTGGTTCTACTCTGATGAGGGAACTCTTTCCCAGTCCTATTTTGAGTGCCTTCTGACTCAAGGGGCTCATCTTCCTGCACTGTGTCAGACAATGTTTCCAAGCTATTCATAAAGTTGCCCAGTAATGTATCAGCTGCTTTTCAGGTTTTCCCTGGCCAATTTTTTGGGAATTGGATGGGTCTTCCTTCTTCCTAGTCTGTCTTGATCTGTAAGCTGCGTTGAAACCTGTGTACCATGTGCAACCCAGCTGGCATTTGAAACACCAGTGGCACAGCCTCAAGCCTCACAGCAATGTTCAAGCCCCACAGGATGACAAACTGACAGACAAGTTTGTCTCCTTTAGCTGTTGGAAACCTCTCTGCCCTCCCCTTACCTAATTCCTACCTGGATCCTGCTGCTCTGTGGTCCCCAGCTGCTCCCTTCCTTTCCTGGCTCTGGGAGCTGGGTCTTGCCTGCCTCCCCCTACCTCCCATTACCTGGATCCTGCAACTTTTGTGGTCCTCAGCCATGTGATAAAAGGCCTTAAAATGGAAGAGGTTGATGTGTTCTAAAACTTCACTGTCCAGCATTGTAGCCACTAGCCACCTATGGCTATTTAAACATAAATGAATTAAAATTAAAAATTCACTTCCTCTATTGCATTAGCCACATTTCAGGTACTCAATAGCTACATGCAGCTGGTGGCTATTGCACTGGACATGCAGAAGAACATTTCCATCATTGTAGAAAGTTCTGTTGGAAATGCTCCTCTAGAAATCTAGCAGAGGCCAGTGTGACTGTAGAGTGATGCTCAGGAGGGTGGCAAGAGATGAGTTTGGAGGGGAATACAATGTCCATGTCACACAGGGACTAGTAGATCATGGTAAAGAGTTTAAAATTTAGTCTAGTGTCTTAGTTATCTAGTGCTGCTATAACAGAAATACCACAAGTGGGTGGCTTTAACAAACAGAAATTTATTTTCTCTTGTTTAGGAGGCTAGAAGTCCAAATTCAGGGCACCGGCTCTAGGAGAAGAATCTCTCTCTCTCTCTCTGTCAGCTCTGGGGGAATGTTCCTTGGCTACTTGATGATCTTCATGTGGTGTTGCATCTGTATTCCTCCATCTCTCTTGCTTATCGATACCTAACCTGCTCTTTCATGTCTCAAGAGAGATTGACTTAAAACACCTATACTAATACTGTTTAAATATCATAACAAAGAAAACCCATTCCCAAAATGGGATTATAACTACAGGTATAGGGGTTAATATTTACAACATATAATTTTGGGAGACATAGTTCAATCCATAACAGCTAGTATTATATATAATATACTTTATGTTTTAAGAAGACACTTTCTGGCCATTGAATGAAGAATGGATTGGAGGGTGTGCAGAAAAGAGTTAACTTAGCTGGTCTGACTTCTATCTTTAGGCCTGCTTACAAAGTTGGCCTTTGGTTAGAGACTGGACACTTAGATTTCAGTAGGGTTCCTACTACCTAATAAAAGTGGAGTGGCTCACTGTGCCTAAACTGTTTCTACAAACAATATGCTTTACGCTGAACACCTGGTTTTCTTCTGAGAGTCTGGAATTTTGGTATGTGCTGGACAGAGGGTACATAGGTAATTAGCCCCAAGTAAAACTTTGAGCACTGAGTCTCTAATAAGCTTCCAGGGTTAGCAACATTTCACATGTGTTTTCACAACCTATTGCTGGGGAAATTAAGTGCATTTTGTGTGACTCCAGTTGGAGAGGACCCATAGAAGCTTGTACCTGGTTTTCCCCTGGACTTTATCCCATGTGTCTTTTTCCTTTGCTGATTTTGTTTTGTATCCTTCCTCTGTAATAAATCGTATCTGTGAATACAATTGTAATCTGAGTCCTGTGAGTTCACCTATTGAATCATCAAACATGGAAGTGGACTTGGGGACCCTCAACATAGAGGGGAAAAGATAAGAATGATGTGTTGTTGTTGTTGTTGTTATGTGTCGTCGAGTCGGACCTGACTCAAAGTGACCCCTCCTTGGGTTTCCAAGGCACTATTACTATGGAAGTAGATTGCCCAACCTTCCTTCTGAGGAGTGGCTGGTGGGTTTGAACCACCAGCCTTCTGGTTAGCAATTAAGTGCCTTAGGCAATACACTACCAGAGCTACCAGAATGATATAGAAAGATCATTTAGGAAGCAATTTCAATCATCTGGGTGCAAGATAATGATGGCTTGGACTAAAGTAGTAGAAAGTGAGATGGAGAGGAGTGGGTTAGGATTTTCACAATATCTTTGTAGAAAAAAAGTAAAAAGGAAATACTGAGGTAGAAATGGAATCCTTAGCTGGTACATTGATAGGAATTTGACTTTTTCTCCCCACTCCCCCAACCGTTTTTGTGTTTTAATTATAATTTGATTTGCTAAATATTTATGTACTTGCCTTTAATGTTCAAAGGGTGAAATCAGCTATGTATAATTCATTCATCTTCTTAATTATACTTATCCACCAAAATTTTAGATTTTTCCATTTAAACAGTTCCCATTTCTGTCCCTTTTGTCCCTACTTCATCATTGTTGGTCCCATTATTATAACTCTTGAGGTCTGTATTGCATCAGTTTAGGAAGTCAGTCTTCCTATATCAGCTTCTCCCACACTTAACCACACTCAACATAACATCATCTTCCTTAATTATCAGTCATTTCCTATTCCTATTATATTAAATTCCTCTACCCTAGTTTTAAGGCTCTCCCACTGCCCCACCCTATCCAGTTTAACTTGCCATCCTTGTCCTCCCTGACATATGTTCTCCTCTCTTTAGGGCTCCACCAGGCCAATGTGCTCTTTCCTACCCATTGGTGTCAGTTACACTTTTCTCTCTCCTTACCTCTTTTTGATTCAGTATTTAAAATCCCTTCCAAGCCTCATTTTATTCATAAAGCCTTCCATGACTGGCACTGCCTTAACTAGTCCTTTCAAATGAAATATTTAGGATAAAAACAACACAATTTCAACTTTATGTATGCATCAGTTGGGACTCCAATTGGGTTGCAAATTACAGAAAACCCAACTCAAGTGGCTTTATTAAATAATAGAAGAGAATTTAAAAATTCATGTAACTTAAAAGTTCAGGGAATATCTGGTTTTATTTATCTATCCAGGGACTCCAACAATGTCATCAGGATTTGGTTGCTCTCCACGTATGAGTTCTACCTTCCATTGTGCTGTCTTTATTCTTGAGTTCTATCTAGGTGATCAACCCTACTCACTCCCAGCACACACATCTCCAAGTTTCAAGTTCATATCCTCCCAAATTCAAGTCCAGTGAAAAAATAGAGAATACTTTTTCCTGGAAATTGTCAAGCAACTCCTGGAATTCATCCTGACTATCTTGAGTAGGACCAGAGCTGAGATAAGAGGAATTCTGCATGCTGAGTAGTCAGATCTGGGTCACATTCTCCACTCCCTTAACTGGAAGTAAAGCCCCATCTGAATCAAGTGGATCTGAAGGGAGTAAGGAGATTCCTCAAGGAACAGTGAAATAGGGTTATCAGGAGAAGGGACACTGGGAAACAAAAACAACTGATAATCACCACAATTTATGTAACCTACGAACTGCTTCATAACTTGCAGAAATTTCACTTTACCTTTTTTTCCTAAATTGAATTTAATCTGGTACTGGCTTTACCTGCCTGGCTGATATAACAACCAATCTTTAGGGTACTCTTACGTTCTACCTTGAAGCATACAGAAACACTGGAAATTATAGCATTCAAGACAATTGGGCCAAGAGTTTTAGGCTTTGGTTCATCATAATGGTTTAGAAATATTCAGTGTTCACATTATCCATTTGAATATGAGTAGCTCTTCTGGGAACATGTGCTGTCTCTGTACCTCTCAAGACTTTACTGTAGCTTCCAAGTGTGACCTGTTTTGTATTTAGGGTCCAAGAATCTATACATTTCTTCAGTGGTTTTGCTCCTACCAGGACAGAACTGAGTAAGATCAGGGCTCATGTTTCCATTAGTCATATACAGTTATCCCTCCATATCCATGGGGGATTGGTTCCAGGATTCCTGCGGATACCAAAATCCATGGATGTTAAAGTCCCTTATATTAAATGGCTTGTTGTTGTTATTGTTGTTGTTTGCCGTCGAGTCGGCCCCGACTCATAGCGACCCCTCCTTGGGTTTCCCAGGCAGTATCACTCCGGAAGTAGGATTGCCCAACCTTAGCGTTTGCAAATAATCTACAAACATCCTCCCACATACTTTAAATAAATTCTGGATTACTTATGGGAGCTCTGGTGGTGTAGCCCATAAGGCATTTGACTGCTAACCAGAAGGCGGGCACTTCAAACCCACCAGCAGCTCTTTGGAAGGAAGGTTTGGAAATCTACTTCTGTAGTGATACTGCCTCGGGAACCCAAGGAGGGGTCTCCATGAGTTGGATCCGACTCGAAGGTAGTGAGTTTTTTTTTTTTCTTCTTTTTTTAGATTACTTATAATACCTAACACAATGTCAATGCTATGTAAATAGCACCTTACACTCCCTCTTAGACTTTGAGGGATTAATACAACCACTTAATTGCTCCTACCTCCAATAATTTTGATCCATGGTTGGTTGATTCTGCGGATATGGATCCCATGAATAGAGAGGGCCATTTTTAATGCTTTTATCGTCATGTACTCTTTTTTAAACCTGTAACAAGATATTGTCTCATTCTTTTTGACACCCTATAGTGCTTCCTTCCTTTTAAATTTTTATTTTCCTGTCCTCTTACTCTTCCTTGATTTGTAGTTGTAGCTAGGTGTACTTCCTCGAATAGATGTTAATTTCCTATGGCAGAAGCTGTACATTCTCTTCCTTGTACCTATCGACAAGTATTTACTGGATTCTTTATGCTCAGCATAATGAGGCATGCAAAGCATAAATTACAAAACATTTATAATTTAATTTGGAAGAAAAAGGCTTAGCTGTGTAAAACTGTACCAAAAACTACTCTAAGAATGCCCTTAAAGTCTTGAACCCCTTCAAGAAAGAAAAGAGACTTTTGTTTCTTGGTTTTAACTTTTTGAATTGGAACTGTTTTAAAATCTAAAACAACACTGTTGGGGGTAGATCCAGATGTCTGGAATACATTCTAGTCTCTCACTCTTGATTTCTTTTCATTAAGATTGAGACTTTTAAATTTAATTTGCATTTTATGAATTTAACATTTAATATCTATTAGTGTGGATTCAAACTGCGTAACTTAATTTCTAAACTCATAACTATACAATAAACACTACCTTTCCTTCACCCATTTTCCTCTAATTTCATATTAGTAGTAGGGGCCCTTAAAGTAATCTGTCGTGATAATGAGATAGACTAGCAAACTGCAGGCACTAAGTGCCTATTTCAGTACTTAACCTGTTCTCCAACTCACATACCCAGAAAAATAGTATACAACAATTGATACTTTATATGTAAACCTTAAAACTGAGGAACTGGCATCCCCGAAATGGAGTGACTCCAGGCCTAAATTAAAACTACATTCTGAATTAAGCCGAAATCTTCACATCTACTGTTGTAAAGAGACAATTTAGGCATTTTGTAAAAGTTTAACTACTTGTAACTCAAAGAGTACCAATGCAATGCAACCACTGCCATGGAGTCGGATCCTACTCATAATGACCCCTCCTTGGGTTTCTGAGGTGGTATCACTATGGAAGTAGATTGCCCAACCTTCCTTTCCAGGAGTAGCTGGTGGGTTTGAAGCGCCAGCCTTCTGGTTAGCAGTCTCATGAGTAGGAGTCAGGATTTCTATATTGGATAAGGAATTGTTGCTGGAAAGTGTCTGCTAAAACTGTTTACTCAGCTTAGTCTAAAAAGAATGCCTTGCTTAAGTTTGTCCCCAGAAGGTACAAAATAGGATTAGAATTAATAATGTTAAAATGAACTACCTCATAACTCTGTAACCAAAATAAGGTGAAACATCAAGTCTTAGTTCTAATATCCTGACTCCTAAATCAAACTCCCTTTCCACTCACTGGAATATTATGATCCATTTCTGCTAATTCTTTGTAAAGCTATAAATAAAGCAAAAAATATAAGCTTGTTGCCCTAAGATAAGGAAAGAAGTAAGCATGCAGCCATATTGACTTAATTTATTACTAACAGAATGACTTGATAAACAAATCTCAGGATTTAACAGGTAAACTTACCATTGTTAGATGTTTAAGATTACAGTTTAATAAAACCCTTGCCAATATAATTCCCCCATATGTGTCCGTGAGTATATTCCTTTGTTTGTTTAACCTGATAAAAAACTGTGCTATTTCTCTGCAATTTGGAACACACTCTGCAGCTTTTTGGGAGCTGTGGTGGTGTGGTGCAAAAGGCATTTGTCTGTTAACCCGAAGGTTGGCAGTTCAAACTCACCAACCACTCCTCAGAAGGAAGTGTAGGCAATCTACTTCCATAAAGATACTGCCTTGGAAACCCAAGGAGGGATTGCTATGAGTCGGAAATGACTCGATGGCAGTGAATTTTGCTTTTTTTCCTGAATATTTTTGCCTGGGTACTCATGTGTCCCCCATTTTATTAAATGTTTTGTTTGTGTATGTCAGTGAACCTCTTTATTTCTATTTCTACCAGAACGTAAGTCTGGTGTTTCACTATGACACTGTTTAGCTATATAAGATCAAAGACTTAAATGTGAAACATACAACCATAAAGTTTCTCAATGAAAAACTAGGGGCAAATTTAGGGGCCCTAATATATGGCACAAATAGACTATCAAGCATAACCCAAAGTGCACAAACAGAAAAAGAGAAACTAGATGAATGGGACCTTCTAAAAATTAAATTTTTATGTGTTTCCAAAGACTTCTCCAAAAGAGTCAAAAGAGAACCCACAGATTGGGAAAAAATATTTGGTAGTAACGACATATCTGACAAGGGATTTATCTCTAGAATTTATAGAAAACTCCATTGCCTCAACAACAAAAAGACAAATAATCCAATTAAAAAAATGGGCCAAAAATATGAATAGACACTTCACCAAAGAGGATGTTCAGGCACTCAACAAACATATGAAGAAATACTTACTATCATTAGCCACTAGAGAGATGCAAATCAAAACAAAAATAAGATACCATCTTGCCCCAGCACCAGTAGCAAAGTTCAACAAGAGAGAAAATAAAAAATGCTGGCTAGGATGCGGAGAGATTGGGATTCTCATACACTGCTGGTGGGACTGTCAAATGGTACAACCACTATAGAAAGCAGTCTGGTGATTCCTTAAAAAGTTGGAATTAGAAATACCATCTGAGCCAGCCATTCCATTACTAGGTATATATCATAAAGAAGGAGCAGTCAGCCGCAGGGGTCCAGGTGAGGAGAGAGAACCCAGGCACGCCCAAAACAGCAGGGTGGGAGAGTGAGAGAAGGGGGATTAAAAGCCAGGAACCAGGAAAGAGGAGCAGTCAGCTGCAGGGATCGAGGTGAGGAGAGAGAACTCAGGCATGCCCAAAGCAGCAGGGTGGGAGAGCTGGAGAAAGGGGATTAAAAGGCCCAGTAACCAGGACAGAGTAGTAGTCAGCTGCAGGGGTCCAGGTGAGGAGAGATAATCCAGGCACACCCAAAGCAGCAGGATGGGAGAGCTGAAGAAAGGGAATTAAAAGCCAGGAACCTGGACAGAGGAGCAGTCAGCCGCAGGGATCCAGGTGAGGAGAGAGAACTTGGGCACGCCCAAAGCAGCAGGGCAGGAGAGTGGGAGGAAGGGGATTAAAAGGCCCAAGAACCTGGACAGAGGAGGAGTCATCCACAAGGACCCAGGTAAGGGTGGTACGAGAGGTTTCCAACAGGGAAAGAAACTTGTTTGTCGGTTTGTCCTACTGTGGTAACATGTTGATGTGAGTTTTGAGGCTGAGCCACTGGTGTTTCAAATCCAGTAGGATGCACATGGTGCACAGGTATCACCCCAGCTTACAGACTGAGACAGACTCGGAAGAAGGAAGAGGCCATCCACTTCTCAAAGAATTGGCCAGGGAAAACCTTATGAATAGTAAAGAAACACTGTTTGCTACATTACTGTGCAGCTTTATGAGTAGTCCAGTTAGGTTAGAAGGCTCTCAAAATAGGACTGGGAAAGAGCGGCATCATCTGAGTAAACCCAGCCTCACTCATATGGATAAGGTAAAACTTTCGAGACCTCCATTTGCTGATGTGGCACCACTCAAATTGAAGAGAAACA
>NW_006921628.1:7558404-7561465 GCF_000298275.1 Orycteropus afer afer
CCCTGGAGGAGGATGTCATGCTTGGTAGGGTGGAGGGTCGACAAAAGAGGGGGAGGCCTTCAATGAGATGGATTGACATGGTGGCTGTGATGATGGGCTCAAGTATAGCAGGGATTGTGGGGCTGGCACAGGATCAGGCAGTGTTTCGTTCTGCTGTGCATGGGGTCGCTATGAATCGTAAATGACTCGACGGCACCTAACAACAACAACAATCCTAAAGAAGTGAGTGTCAGGACAAGAACAGATATGTGCACACCTATGTCCATTGCAGCACTATTTACAATAGCAAAAAAAGGAATCAACATAGATGCCCATTAACAGAAGAATGGATAATCAAACCATGGTGCATGCACACAAGGGAATACTATGCAACTCTAAGGAATAATGTAGACTTGGCAAAACACTGCATAATGTGCATGAACTTGGAGGAAATTATGCTGAGTGAAATAAGTCAAACACAGAAGGACAAATATTGTATTAGTCTGTTGTTGTAAAAAGTCAAGGAAAGGTTTATATATAGAAACAAATTTTCTTTGTTGGTTACCAGGGGAAGGAGGGGAGCAGAGAGAACACTATTAGATAGGTAGAGACAAGTGTTGATTTGGGTGAACAGAAGGGCAATATACCAAATGTGAGTAATCAACATGGTGGCATTGAGGAAGACGAAGACATAGAGAGGTGTGTGGGAGGTGCAGATAGCAAAGTTGAACCTTTTTGCGAGTACAGTACTGCCTTGTCAGTGAAGGCAAACATGGATATACAGGTAGATAGATGGGTGGACAGGCTGAACTATGTGTCTATGAAGAGGGGAGTGTGCCCAAGACCATGTATAGGGTTGGTATACAAGGTTTCTACAAGTGTATTGGTATGTTCTGTAAGAATTCCCAGATATATAATAGAGCTAACAAGGGACAAGGTTGTAGTCACTTCTTCTTGACTACAGCCAGCTACCCAGAGGGAGCGAGCAGTTGGACCTGTGGGCTCGGGACCATAGTCTCAGGGGACATCAAGCTCAATTGGCATAATGTACTACACAAAACATTGTTCCACATCCTACTTTGGCGAGTAGTAACTGGGATCTTAAAAGACTGCACACAGCCATCTAAATGCATTGATGGGTCTCTCCTCATCCGGAGCAAAGAAGAGTGAAGAAAACCAAAGATTCATGGAAACAATTAGGCCAAGTGACTGGTACACCATGCAATCTGCAGCCTTAAGATTACCAAACCAGAAGAACTAGATGGTGCCCGGCTACCACTGTTAACCCCTTGTAGGGGGATCTATGTAGAAAATCATGGATAGAGTGGAAGAACAATGTGGAACAAAACTCAAAATAATTTGGAAAAAAAAAAAAAGGACCAGGTTTGCTGGTCTGATAGAGCCTGGTGGAACCACTGAGACTATGGCCCCTAGCTGCCCTTCAGGTCTGGAACTGAATCCACTCCTGTGGCTTCCAGCCAAACAAAAGACAGGCATATGAGGTGAACATTTACACTAGGGAGATACACACTTTGGAGAGAACAATCATGGAAGGATAGAAGGGCTATCCAGGGAGACACCTCAATGCATGGAGGGATGGACACAGGGAAGAGATAACTATGGGGAGGAAGTGGGAGGGGAGCTGTTACCTTGTGGGAAACTGTAGTCAATCATGAGACAAAGTGTATGTGAACTGCTGTATGGAAGTGAATTTGCTCTGTAAACGTTCACCCAAATCACAAACACACACACAAAAGAAAGGAGTGGTCTGATATAGGATCCTGATGAATAGGAACACGTTAATTTTAAAAAGGTTGCATATATAAGAAAAACATTCTCTTTTATGATGTAGGGAAATACTAAGACACATAGAAAAAAACACATAATTTGTGCATTAGTGGCTGATAACTAATAAAAGATGGAATTGTAGAATGCTATTTGTATAATTTTGAGAGAAGTACCAGAACAGCATTTGTGTGGGATCTCTAGTAAAAATAGCACTGACTTACAATAGAGTAATAACTAAATCACTGTATTTCAAATATTCTACTGCAGGCCAGGGTGAGGGAGGAGGGTCAGAGCTATGAAGAGAATATAATACCCAGAAAGAGTAGGTATTAAGATTAGAAACTACATTTCTTTCTGCAGCTAGAAAGGCTTGGTTCTCTGATAGTCTGTCTTGTTGTTGTTGTTGTTGTTGTTTGCCGTCGAGTCGGCCCCGACTCATAGTGACCCCTCCTTGGGTTTCCGAGGCAGTATCACTATGGAAGTAGGATTGCCCAACCTTCCTTCCGAGGAGTGGCTGGTGGGTTTGAACCGCCAGCCTTCTGGTGAGCAGTCAAGTGCCTTAGGCACTATGCTACCAGAACAACAACGATAGTATGTCTTAGGCAAAAAAAAAAAAAAAAGAAAACTCAAACGTACTGTCATTGAGTCGACTCTGACTCATAACGACCCCCATTGGGATTCTGAGGCATAAATCTTTACAGAAATGAATTGCCCAGTCTTCCTTCTGTGGAGTGGCTATTGGATTTGTATCACCAGCCTTCTGGTTAGTAGTTAAATGTTGTAGGCACTGTGCCATCAGAGCTCCTTAGTATGTACTACCTATTGGATGTTTGTTTAAAAAGTGGATTGCAGGGCCCCACCCCTAAAGAGTTAGAGTCAGTGGATGCCAATTAAGGATAAGGAATCTACATTTAAACAATCCATTATGTTATTCAGATGAAAGTGGTCCGAGAATTGTGCCTTGGGAAACACTGCACATTCAGAGTAGTCTCTGCTTCATATTTTCCATACTAAAGATCATGTATGGAGAGCTCTTTAGTTGGAGGGGCTGGTTAAGGTGCTTGCTCTGGTATTTTGTTTAGAAAGCAAAAACTATATGCTTATTTGAAGTGCAGAGGGGCTCCTGAGGGAAACTGGAAGAGCCAAGTTTTAAGGGAAGCTTAAAAGTAATACTTCTTTAACCTTAATGGGCACACAAATCACCAGGAATCTTGTTAAAATGCAGATCTTGATTCAATGGGGCTGGGTGGGTTATGAGAATTCTGTATTTCTTTCTTTTTTTTTTTTAATTGTG
>NW_006921628.1:7572655-7587918 GCF_000298275.1 Orycteropus afer afer
TGGAGAAGGAGGTAGTGCCTTTCACTCAGTAAGTGAGGTTGCAGGAGGCGTCGGTGTAGTTGTGTCTTATGGGGACTGTTGCTGTCTCCTGCTCAGTTAGACAAAAATTACAATTGAATAACTATAAAAAAACTAAAAGCACATGGACAAAAAACACTCCATGTAATCACATAGGAACAGTAACCAAAAAAAGAAAAAAAGGAGAAAGAAGAAGAAAACAACAATAAAACCTGCAATATCTGGTGATGGGGCACTAAGAGAAAAAGGGGAGAGAAGGGGAATAATGAAGAAAATAATAGGAAAAATGCAAAAAGGAAAGCAAGGAACAGGGTTAACCATGAGAAAAAAGGGGGAAAAAAGAAAATTAAAGATAAATTTTTTTTTTTTTCAACCAGGAACAGAGAAAACAAAAAAAGCTGAAAACTAGGACCTGGGAAGGGAAGAATAGAGATTAATAGTAAAAAGGGCAAAAGTAGTATTAATAATAACAGTTTTAAAACAGAAAAATACAAGCAAAGTAAGCACCCGAAAAAGAAAGCAAAAAAGAAAAATAAAATAAAAAGAGAAAAAAAATTGATGGAGGACAGGGAAGGGGCACCCAGGCTCCGTCTGAGCACATAGACTTGGATGGAGTTCCTGAGGGCCTAGACGGTGGGTGGGAGTGGGGGATGGCCACACTTTCTTCCACTAAGCAGCTGTGGAGTATAAGAATAACAAGAGGAATGTCGCACCTTTTCAGTCATGCAGGTCTGGAGTGTCCTTGGGGTTGCTGGCAAGCAGAATCTGTTCTTAAGCCCCTGGAATCTGCAAGAGCACTGTCTCTCTAAATACCCAAAATGGTTAAGCCACTTGTAAACATTCAAAATGGCAGCATCCTCCGGACAGGCAAAAGTCCACAGCTCAGCCTGCCTTTCTCTTCGCCTTCTCCGTTTGTTCTTCAGCCACCAGAGCAGTCCTCCATGCAGTCACTGGTTAGCAGGGCTGATTTTTAGGTTAATTCTTACATTCTACCACCACTTGGCACTCTCAAAACTGTCTGCCTCGTGCCGTCAGGATTGCTCAGGATCACTGCCAGATCACAACTCTGTCTGTCTCCTTTTTTGGTATTTTCATGCAAATTCTTCTGCTAGTTGGGGTTTAGTCCACTTCTATATCCTTCCCTTCAATGCTCAGGGGTCCACGATTATCTTCTGTGTCTGTGTTAATTGGTTTCCTTTTTCTTTGTTGAAGAGTGTCTGTGTAGTCTCTCTGCCTAGTCCGCCATCTTACCGGAACTCGAAAAGTCTGTACTTCTAGCAAGCTCCCAGGTGATGCCAATGCTGGTGGTCCTAGGACATCACTTTGAATAGCCAGACTTTTAGGTTTAAATTTGGTCTATGGAACAGAGATAAATCAGAGTCCCTGAGCGGTGCAAATGGTCGAAGCATTTGGCTATTAACTGAAATGTTGGTGGTTCAAGTCATCCAGAGGCATCCTGGAAGAAAAACCTGGTGATCTACTTTGAAAAATCAGCCATTGAAAACCCTGTGGAGCATACATAGTTCTACTCTGACACACATGGAGTTGCCATGAGTTGGAAGCAATGGCAATTGGTTTTTAATAAAGATAGATTGGTGTGATCAGAAATTGCATGTGAAATTGAAAAATCAAGACATGAAACATAACCAACGTCTGAATTAGGTTAATCTAAAGGTTAAGAAAATTGGAGTCCAGAAAGAGAAATAGCTAAATGAGAACCCTAGGCTACCCAGATTGGCTAACAGGAATCATGAAGGCTCTGGCTCTCAGCCTTTTTTTCCCATCATGAAGCATGTTTGATGTCTTCATGAACAATGGGAGTGATAGATAGTCTATCCAGTGGTCAGGTTCTTAATAGAACGTGTACCCACAAAACACTTAGCAGTTTCTTAAAGAGACTAACTTTTTCTCTAACTAACAAACCCAGCCACCACAAAAAAAGCTAGAAAATGCAACTTTTGCAACACAGCTTAACTGATTATTAATGAAGAAGTTTCAAAAACCAGTCTTAATCCATCTTCCTCTGCTAAGAGTCCTGGATGGTTCCCTAGTGTGAGAGACTTCTGAGCTTTGAGTTTAACTCCCTCTACATTCAGCTCCACACCAACATTTCCACCCTATATCTTAACAATCTCCAGTTTCCTCACAAGAAGTTGGTGGACTAGTTAAAACTTCTACTGCTAAACAACAGGTTGGTAGTTTGAACCCACTAGCCACTTTGTAGAAGTTCTGGTAGCATAGTGCCTAAGGCACTTGACTGCTAACCAGAAGGCTGGCAGTTCAAACCCACCAGCCACTCCTCGGAAGGAAGGTTGGGCAATCCTACTTCCATAGTGATACTGCCTTGGAAACCCAAGTAGGGGTCGCTATGAGTCAGGGCCTACTCGACGGCAAAACAACAACAAGCCACTTTGTGGCAGAAAGATGTTTGCTTCTATAAAGATTATGGCCTAAAAAACCGTAGGGCAGTTTTACTCAACTCCACAACACCTAAGAATAATTTTCTCACACACTTTTAATGTTGGTCACACCTACCTCCAGTGTATTTCCTATTTCTAGGCCTCTGGTCCAGTCAGTATCTTTGCTCTAATGTCCTTCTTCAAAGTCTAGCTTAAACATAATAATAATGATAATAATGCAACAATAATAACTATGTTTACAGAGTTCTTACTATTCACCAGATACTACATTATCTCAGTAAATCCTCCCTTCAACTATGAAAGGCTGAGATTATTATTATTGTCCATCTATTCATTCAGCAATTATGTACTGGGCACCTAATATGTATCAGGCACTATTTTAGGTACTAAAAAACTAAATCTACAAAGTTCCTTCCTTTAAGACTTACATTCCAGTGGAAAGAGACCGATACTAAAGAAACTAATTATACATTATGGTAGTGACAAGTTCTGTAGAGAAAAATGAAACAGGGTATGGGGATAAGAGTAATTATTTGAGCAGATACTTGAATGGAGACAACCAGCCTTGAGGATAGCTAGAAATAGAGAAAACAGCAAATGCAAGGAGCATTCTTGACAACTATTGGCAAGGAAAGAGTGACTGAAGAGGAGGGTAGCTGGAGATGAGGTCAGAGAAATGCTACTAGGGGGAAGGGATGTGTGGAGGAATTGAGTGTATAAGAGGTGAGGAGAAGTAGGCTAAACAACATAGGAAGGTTTTATAGGCTAGCCTAAGAATTTTTTTTCCCTCTATGTTAGATGAAAAGCCATCTACCATTTTAAAAGTGTCATGAGCTATTGCCTTGAAAATTGATCACGGGGGACAAGGACAGAATCAGGGAGACCTGTTAGGACACTGCTGCAGAGATATAAGTGAGAAATGGTGAAGGATTGGCCCAGGGTGGAAGTGGGAGAGGTGGGGAGAAGTGATCAGACTCTGAATCTATTCTGAAGATACAGTAGGCAGAATATGATGGCTTGGGGGTGGCTTTGGGAGTTGAAAGACAATGAAGTTTTTGGCCCCTACTGCTGGCAGGATGAAATTGCTATTTGTTACTATCTTGTAGATAAAGAATTTGAGGTTAAAGGAGGTTAAGTAACTCCTCCAAAGTCAACTGTCTAGTTGTCTGTTACAGGTTTATCTGAAAAGATTAAGTAGTAGTTCCCCTTCTCCCCATCTCCTCAAGAAAATAGCCTGGGCTGGACTTCTACCCTTTCCTTGACCCAGCAGATAATTAATAGGTCTTTGTTTTCCAAGAACATTTCACTAATGGAGAGACAAAAGAATTTCACTGAGACTGGGAAGGATTGTGGGATTTTATGATGTTCAAGTGTATTCCTCTCTCAGAGCATCTAGCAGAAGACTTGGGATGGTTGCAGGATGCTTGGAAGACAGATCACTCAGTACTAAGACCCTGGAGGCAGCAGTCAGGGCGCTAGGCTACATCACTGCCAAGAATGGAGAAGACTTCTGAAGATGGCTGTCTGTGGTTAGACAGAGGAGGATCAGCAGCATCACCCCTATTCCAGTTTTCTGGGACCACTCAAACCCAAGGGTTCTTGCAGAGTTCACTGCAGTGGGAAAAGGAATCCCAGAAAACCTTTTAGCACCTTGGTGAGTGGGGACTCAGAACAGATTTTATTTGAACGGAAAAAACAAAGACATATAACACCTCTTACTCCAAAGGGTTGTAGTGAAAATCCATTGCATACTTATTCTAATATTAGAGCTAGGAATGTGCTTGTCTCTTAGGTGTTAGAAATTAAAATCACTGTATTTTCTTTTAAGAAAGGGACTAATTTTATGTCCTCATTGGTTGTATACACAACAGGTACTCCACAAACAAACTCTGTTATACTCATTGATATGTATGCCAAGTACCTGCCACATAAACTAAAAAATCAAACCTGTTGCTATCCAGTTGATCTCAATTCATAGTGACCTTAATAGCCCCATAGGGTTTCTGCTGTAAATCTTTACAGAAGTAGACTGGCTTTTTTTTTTTTTTTTTTCCCGTGGGTTTGAGTAGCACCTTGTCGGTTAGCAACCAAGCACTTGACCACTGCACCAGGAGGGATTCTGTACCTGTCACAGGTGTTAAATAAATACTAGTTGGCTCCTCAGTGAATAAACATTTTGAATAAATGTCTGATGAATCCAATTTTAATCAGCACAAACTATACCATAAAGAGGATGAAGTATTAAAACAAATGTTATGTCAAAATTATTAAATTCTACTTTCTGAATAAATCTCTTTAGCCTAGGGAATATCCCCCATTTCTACAAAACTATAATAAGAAAGTAAGTGCATAAAGATGTCTGTACAAGAATGTTCACTACAACATTGCTAATAAAAAGGAACCATATACAAAATGTATATGGATTGTTGAATGGAAAACCAATTTGCTCTGTAGACTTTCACACAAATGACAAAAAAATTATTTTTTTTTAAAAAAAGGCAACAAAGGAACCTTAAGAACAACCTAAATGTTCAACAACATGGGAATGATTGACTAAACTATGGTATTTATATATAGGTGTAGTGGATAAGGCATTTGACTGCTAACCAGAAGGTCAGTAGTTCAAGACTACTAGTCCCACTACAGAAGGAAATTGGGGCAATCTACTTGCATAAAGATTTACAGCCTTGGAAACCCAATGGGGGTCACTATGAGTCAGAACCCGCTTGATGGTAGTAAGCATATAACATGTAATACTATTCATCCATTTAGAAAGCTGGAATAGATCTATAGTTATAAAGGTAGAAAGATGTCCACAATGTGTCACATAATGAAAGGATCAAGTTACAAAACAGGCTACAGAGTATGATTCTGTATATGTCATACCATGTGCATACATATGCACACAAATATATATTTGATTGGTTGTTGTTATATGCCATCAAGTTTGACCTATATATGGGAAGAGATAGCTAAAAGCAAATTCACAAAATGTTGATGCTTATCTGTAGCTAATGAAGTTCATGTAATGTAATTTATGTCCTGCATCTTTTCTGTATTAACTGAATTTTTATAGTGAGCATGTCACAGTTATGTAATCAGAAAAAAAAAAAAACCTTCCGTTTTCATCTTGCTAAAAATCAACTAGCTAGGATTTTGAAATTTTGCCTTTAATTATAAAAATAAATAAGTATAAAAATACTTTATCTACAGCTAAATTTAAAGTATTCATTAGACATTTTGCTAATCCCCATTTTTATCAATTAAATATTGAAAAAATGTAGTGCATTAAGCAATGTCTCTTTATGAGTGAGTTCTTTCCCTTAAGCACTCTAAAAATGTTCAGTTCTATTTACTCATTTTTAACATGACTTTCCTTGGGCTTTCTTGCTAACAAAAATTAAGTGGTTACTTTTTAAAAACCACAGTTACTTCCACAAGTAAGAAGACATAAATTCTACTGACATTAATTTTTCAATGAAGCAGAGATAATTTTGAAATGACCAAAGGAAAAAGTACTTTCCAAAGTCTGGGGTTTTAGCACATTAATTAAAATGATTTTTCTTCCCAACTTGATTACTAAGTTATATGACTTGTAAAGTTATTTTTTCTTTAATTTTTGAAATGTTAGTGCTTACAGGTACAGCATTTATCTGTATATTTCTATATTTCTAAAGGAGCCCTGTGGTGCAGTGGTTAAGGCATTTGGCTACGAACCAAAAGGTTAGCAGTTTAAACCCACCAGCCTCTTTGCAGGAGAAAGATGAGGCAGTCTGCTTCCGTAAAGATTTACAGCCTTGGAAACGTTGTGGGGGTAAGTTCTACTCTGTCCTATGGGGTTGGTATGAGTCAGAATTGATTCAATGATAATGGGTTTTGGATAAGTACCTCAGCTGAAATCAGGTAAATTGGTGGAATGTCAACTCATAGATTATTGGGGACTAGGCATATTTAGGTGTTAGAGATGAAAATCACTATATTAGCTGAAAAATAATTTCAAAGAATTAGATGGCTATTGACAATGAAACCAAAAACTGTGCCATACCTGCAAAATATTCAAAAAAGGAAATCAAGAGTTGTGCCACACCTGTTATATACTCAGTAAAAGGAAAGGTTTGTTTTGTTTTGTTCACAAAAAACAGGAAGGAGAAAAAGGAAAAAAAAGAGGAAGTAACAGATTATGAAACGAATACAAATGTATTAGAAAATAGGTGACGAAAACAAGCATAATTTAATTAAATTTTCTTTTTTAAAAAAATTCAGTGCTATAGAAAAGGGGCATAGACCTTAAAGAATTAGAAATTACAGGCAGTTCTAAATAGGAAAATTTTAGGAAAGAAATAATTTTTAAGACTCTTCCCTATCCTTAATCTCTATAATCAATTAGCCACCAGGTTCTGTTGATGATCAAATTTCCCACAAAATTGGGAGAAGTTCAAAGGCAGTCTCAAGGTACTCTTATTACCTCTACCTGATTCTAGCCCCACTACTCCAATCCCATCTCATGTTCTTCTTGTAAATCTTATTTCTAAATGGCTTTGCTGTCAGTGAAAGATAATTCTCTATAGATGTTAATTATAAATCCCTGAGATTTTATTCTTCCATGGTGTTATTTATATTTTTATTAATGAAAAAGACCTAATAACTTAAGTTTCTATCTTCAGCCTGATGTCACTTCTTCTTGGGTTCAATTTCAGATCAGTGTTTCTAGTTACATGTTTACCTGAATGTCCCGCGGACCATTCAAACTCACCTCCTCAGTAAGACTTGCTCTTCTTCCTAGACCTCACATCTTCCCTCTTTCTTACCCTACATTCTAAATACTATGCTTCCTGAAAGCCCCTGAATCCATTTATTCTCTATTCACACTGCAAAGGTGCTAATTAGCCATAAAGTCAGTTCTGACTCATATGACCCTCTGGGACAAAGTAGAAATGCCCTACAGGGTTTTTAGGGAGCTCTGGTAGCCTGGTGCCTAAGGCATTTGACTGCTAACCAGAAGGTTGGCAGTTCAAACCCACCAGCCACTCCTTGGAAGGAAGGTTGTACAATCTACTTCTGTAATGATAGTGCCTCACTATGAGTCGGTCTGACTTGACGGCAGTGAGTTTGTTTTTTTGGTATAGGGTTTCTAAGGCTGTTAATCTTTACAAAAGCAGACTGCCTCATCTTTCTCCTACAAAGTAGCTGGTGGGTTTGAGCTGACAACCTTTGGGTTAGCAGTTGAATGCCTTAACCACTGCACCACCAGACATCCTTAAGATGTTAGTTCAAGGCACTAATTATTTCTCATCTGAACTTGGAATAGCTCCTAAATAGGTTTTCTGTCTCTACTTCACCTTCCATTTGGCCATTATTCTAAAGTGTACAATTAATCATTCAGTTACCTACTTACAAATTCTTCAATGCCTCCTGATATCCTTCAGGATAAAAAATAAATATATTGACATGGTATATATAATCCTTTGTGAGCTAGTTCCTGTCTACTCTTCTAATCTCTCTCTACCTAGGAGCTCTAGTGGCATAGTACTTAAGGCATTTGACTGCTAACCAAAAGGTTGGCAGTTCAAACCCACCAGCCACTCCTTGGAAGGAAGATGGGGCAATCTACTTCTGTAGTGATACTGCCTCTCTACCTATGCTTGGAAAATCAAATCCCAAATGTGTAAGTATTGATTCAGTTCAATCTTATTCTTCTCTGCTTCACTTCTGTTCTGACACCAGCTGCACATAAGGGCTTTCCTCTGACCTTGACGACCCAGAACTAGATTACACTTCACAAGTTAAAGGGCACAGTTTTCTAGACTGGCGAGTCTCCCCAACACCTCAGACAATAGCCACGAGCTTGAAGCCCCCGTAACAACATCACTTTTGATCTGCTAGCTACAAATTCAGAGTTTTTCCTCACTACTTCTTCAGGATGCCAGCCATAAGCTTGGGGGTTCCCAGGGCCCCTTCACTTCTGACCTTCTTTCTGTTCCTGCAGTGCAGTGAATTACTTAGTATGGCTTTTCTAGCCACAGTCTGCAATTCCCACCAGATTACTTGGTGGGACCAAGCAAATAAGGTGTGTAGAACTCTGATGTTGGGATTGGTTAGTTTTGTCACTCTGCCAGGCTTAAAATGAACCTTCCTAAAGGCAGAAATGGGAGCTCTGGTGGTGTAGTGCCTGAGGTACTTGACTGCCAAGTAGAAGGTTGGCAGGTCAAAACCACCAGCCACTCCTCGGAAGGAAGATTGGGCAATCTACTTCCATAGTGATACTGCCTTGGAAACCCAAGGAGGGGTTGCTATGAGTGGGAGACAACTGGGTGGCGCATAACAACAACAACAGGGGTTCTCATTGCCATCAAGAGAGAAGAGCTGGAGGTGAAGTGGATATTGGATCCAATATCACTGCACTGGACCTCCTTGGCTGAGACACCCGCCTGAGAGACAGAGGCAGTGGAACCAAGAGGCAGGAAATAGAGCGGTGACCTTTGTGGCTCACAGAATGAGAAAGTTGAGTGCCCTTGGGCAGGAGCCTTGCTGGTAGAGTGGGATGCACCTAGGTGTACCTACCAGCAGATCTAAAAGTGCTTTGTAACACTTGCAGGGCCGAGGCCAGGTTGAGAGGCCAAGGGCCAGAGAGGCAAGCCTGAGGGCATAGCAGAGAGCAGACTGTCCCTATCGAAGCATTGTATCCTGGGAGTGTTCCTGAACCTGAATTGTAACCTGTTACTTCTCTAACAAACCCAATAATCGTCAATACTGTTTGTGAGTTCTGTGTGGCCATTGCAAGAAATAATCCAACTCAGTAGAGAATTAGTGAGTGCCATGGGAGCGATGGGTAGTGTCAGAATTGGTAAAAAAAAAAAAAAGGTTTGGAGGGTGGCTGCATGTTTTGCCTCAAAGGAATAAGCCTTGGGCTGCTAATGGTGATTACGTTTCCCTCTTACAAAGTTAGAGGAGGTCAGAAGATGCCGACCCCATTTCCTTTTAGCAGTTTCCCACTGCTATCTCAGGTTAAATAATTTCCTAGAATGACTCACGGAACTCAGGAAACCAATATACTTATACCTTCAGTTTGATTTTAGCAAAAAAGCATACAAATGAAGAGACACATAGGGGACTCCTGGGAGCATTCCCAATGCAAAGCTTCCATGTCCCAAAAAGGGTGTACTACCCTCCCATATGTACCATGGACTGCCAAAAGAACAAATCAATCTGTCCTGAAAGAAGTGCAGCCAGAATGCTCCTTGGAAGGGGAAACGGCCAGACTTCATCTCACTTACTTCAGTCGTGTTGTCAGAAGGGACCATTCCCTGGAGAAGGATATCATGCTTGGTAAAGTGGAAGGTCAATGAACAAGGGGAAGACCTTTTGACACAGTGGTTGCAACGACAGGCTCAGGTATAGCAAGAATTGTAAGGATGGCACACGACTAGACAGTGTTTTGTTCTGTTGTATACAGGGTGCTACGAATCAGACCTGACTCGTCAGTACCTAACAACAACAACAACCCTCCCACGTGTATCAGTGACTTTCACCAACCAGGAAGCACATGTAACTTCTGTGTACAGAGCATTTATTGTGGCCTCTTACCTAGTCATGGTTGATTGGACCATGCCTCCCTCCTCTGAGGTCAGCTGATATCACAGGGTAAGTCTTTCTGTCCTGACCAGCCCCCACCCAAAAAACACTCATTAGCAAAAACCCTCAGATATGGTCTGGACCCCTTATCAAAGACATTTCAATCACTGGGGAAATTTCAAGATTTTAGAGGTTATCTTTTAGGAGCCAAGGACAAAGATCAAATTCTTCGGATAAATTTAACCTCACTACCTCATTCTTTAAATATACTGCACCCCAGTCATGCTGAACTAATTGCTGTTTTTCAAACAAATCATGGCCTCTTGCCTCTGGTCTTGTGGTCAAGCTGTTCCTTAAGCAGCCTGAAATGATTATCCTTTTTCCACTATAAATCTACCTGCAAACTTCTACTTGTATTTGAAGAAGATTCAATTCATGTCTCCCTCTCCCTCTTTCTTTTTTTTTTTTTTTCCTGAAAACTTTCCTGATCTCTTTAGGTAGAGACATTTATTCTGTAGAATCTATATCCCTACCCCTCACTTATCAACTATCTGTTATCCGACGTTTCACATCTATGATAATAGTAAAAAATCTGCTGTCCAACTATTTTGCTCACTAATGGCTTATGTTTGGCAGTAAGAAACACCAAGGTGTGAAGCAAGAGTAACGCTGGCTGCTGCGATGGTTAAGGTTATGTGTCAACTTGGCTGGGCCATGATTTTCAGTGGTTTGACAGTTATGTGGTTTGACAGTTATGTAGTGATGTAGTCATCCTCCATTTTGTGATCTGTTTATCTTTCATTTTCACATAATGCCAATTTTTGCATAACAACCTGGTCTTTAGAACTCGAACATGTCTGTAAGCGAGAAGTAGGTGTAGTAATGTTCTTGTTGTTGTTATGTGCCGTTGAGTCAGACCCGACTCATAGCGACCCCTCCTTGGGTTTCCGAAGCAGTATCACTATGGAAGTAGATTGCCACATCTTCCTTCTGAGGAGTGGCTGGTGGGTTTGAACAGCCAGCCTTCTGGTTAGCAGTCAAGTGCCTTAGGCACTATGCTACCAGAGCTCCTAGGTGTAGTATAGTGTTTTAAATATCTATTGCTGCATAACAAATTACCCAAAATCTTAGTGGCTTGAAACAATAATAAACATTTATTGTGTCTCCTAGTGTCAAATTTCCTAGCCAGAAATTTGGCAGCCACTTGGCTGGGCAGTTGTGGGTAGAAGTTTCTGATGGCATTCAGTTGGACACCAGCCAGAACTGCAGTCATCTGAAGGCCTGAATCGTATTGGAACGTCTACTTCTAATGTGGCTCTCTTACATGGCTGGCAAGTTGGTGCTGGACGTTGGTTCTTCCCTCTGTGGACCTCTTTGGAGAGTTTCTTAAGTGTTCTCTTGAGATGACTGCTGGCCTCCCCCAGAGCAATTGACCCAAGAGACAAAGGCAGAAGTTTCATGTCCTTTGTGATCTAGCCTTGGAAGTCACCCACTGTAACTTCCACCATAACCTGTTGTTCACATAAACCAGACCAGACCATTGTAGAGGAACACTTCACAAGAGCAAGAACACCAGAAGGTGAGGATCATTGGGCAATAACTTGGAGACTGGCTGTACTTACATGCAGGGTAACTCAAATATACATCTTAACAGCCTGTTACTATAAAATAAAATCATACTCTTAATATAAATTATGATGGAGTAAGCTCTCATGCCCACATCCCAGAAATGTCACACCCCTGGCCCCTCACGTTTTTTATAATATTCCAGAATGTAACTCTTTGTGTTCTTGGGAATAGTTCCTTGCGTTCTTCTGCCTCAGCCTTCTGAATCTGCTGCAGCTCTTGCTGCCTCTCATCCTTGTAAGAGTGCAGCCACAGTGGGTGCCACTATCTTGCAGAGATGACTGTCACCAATGTTTCCACCACTGACTTTAAGAAGTACTGCATATTCCTCCAGAAAAAGTGGGACAAGCCCCAGAACACAACTGAGGCAAGTCTATGGTTGTTAATAAGTCTCTTGAGAAGGCTTGGGAGTATCAGAAAAGTGTAACAGGCACTACTACTGGCAGTGGCTACTCTGAGAAGTTCATAGTCTAAACTCACCCTCAGAATTTACAAATCAGAGTCATCTGGAAACTCCACGATGACCAGATAAAGTCCTCTTGCCTGTGCCCTATGAAAGACAAACTATAGCACAGTGTGTCATTAGTTCAATTCCTCAGCTCTGGGACTTTTAGTATTAAATTACACCACAGGTGGAACTTAAGCATCTACTCCATAGCATGCTATATCAAGTGTCCTCCATTTCTTGATTATAGCCTCTCCTCCAACACTGGGTGAAGAAAAACAAGCCTGCACACTCTCTCAGCCTGGCACTCCATCCCTCTTCCTCAACCTGCACGAACTATTGCTCAAATAGTATTCACATTTACAGGGATATACGGTAATGCACAGACATTTTTCTTTTCTTTCCCCAGTTACTGTTGAACCTATTCCAATTCATGTGTGTCAGAGCAGAACTGTGCTCTATTTTTCTATAGCTGATTTTTGAGAAACAGATTGCTGGGTCTTTCCTCCAAGGTACCTCTGGGCGGACTTGAACCTACAATCTTTTGGTTAGAAGCCAAGTATGTTAACCATTTGCACCACCCAAGGACTTGTCCCCAAGAACTGTTGCTGTTGTTGTTAGCTGCTGTCAAGTTGGCACAGACTCATGGTGATCCCAAACACAACGGGATCCTTAGGATTTTCATTTGCTGTTTTTTCAGAAGTAGATCAGCAGTCCTTTTTTCCTAGTCTATCTTAGTCTGAAACTCCACTGAACTCTTCAGCTTTATTACAACATGCAAGCCTATACTAACAGACAGATTGTGGCACAACAAAGAGTGAGTAATTGCTTTGCAGTTTCATAGCCTGAGAGGCCACTCCAGGGTGTTTTCCAGAATTAAGAGTTAGTACCAAAGGGAAACTTGATTCTCTGCTTTTAGAAAGTAGTGCTTACAGCTGCTTTACTCATCAAGGTTAAAAAATAAAATCCTGGCTTCAGCCACCCTGGTTATCATATCACCTGCTGTAACTACTTGTTGGAAAGTATGTACCCTCTTCATTAGAGAGCATGAAGGTCAGCCAGAAAAGAGATATTGACAGAAGAGATTTTAAAGGAGTTAAGTGTGCCTAGAGATAGAAAATAACATCAAATGGATTGCCACATGGCAACAGTGGGCTGCAGTAAAATGACGAGAGGCCATGGAGTCAGACAGATGTGGATTCGCATGACAGTAGGATGCATCTTCCATGGTGAAGTAACTTGGACTTAACTCCTCTAAGCTTTGGTTTCTTCACCTATAAAATCATGGTGTTATAATTGTTACGTGGAATTGAGACAATTTTCTTTATTTTTATCTGGTCAGTTGTAACGTCTCCTCTTTTCATTTCTTATTTTTATTTTCATCTTTTCCTTTTTTGTCTTTGTCGGTCTAGCAAAATTTTGCCAATTATAAAATTTATTAGGATTTTAGGATTTATTGATCTTTTCAAAGAACAATTTCTGGATTTGTTGATTCTATTGTTCACCTATTTAAAGAACTTGATTTCTGCTCTATCTTTGTTATTTCCATTCTTCTGGTAGGTTTAAGCTTAAGTTTTCTCTTTCTAGGAGCTCTAGTAGCGTAGTGCCTAAGGCATTTGACTACTAACCAGAAGACTGATGGTTCAAACCCACCAGCCACTCCTCAAAAGGAAGGTTGGGCAACCTTAGTAATATCACCCTGGAAACCCAAGGAGGGGTCACTATGAGTTGGGTTCAACTCAATGGCTGTGAGGTTTTTTTTTTTTTTTTTTTTTCCTCTTTCTAGTTCCTCAAGTTGTAAACTTAGGCTATTGATTTGACACCTTTCTTCTTATTTTCATGTAGGCATTAATTGCTATAAATTTCATGAGTATTGCCTTTGCTACATTCCATTAGTTTTTTTTAATGCATTTTATTGAAATATAATTTATGTACAGTGAAATACACAAAACTAAAGTGACATGGGTCAATACATTTTTTTTTCTTGAAGTGTTCCCTCCCCTCCTCTCTCTTGGCAACCAACAAAGAAAGTTTTCCTACATATACAAAGCTTTCCTTGACCCTCCACAACAACAAACTAATACTATATTTGTCCTTCTGTGATTGACTTATTTCACTCAGCACAGTGTCCTCCAAGTTCATCCATATTATGTGGTGTTTTGCATACTCTGCATTATTCTTTAGTGCTGCATAGCATTCCAGTACGTGTATGTACCATAGTTTGGTCAACCACTCTTCCGCTGATGGGCACGTAGGTTGTTTCCATCTTTTTGCTATTGTAAGTACTGCTGTGATGAACATGAGCATGCATATATCTGTTCCTGTCCTGCTTCTCACCTCTCTAGGATATATACCTAGTAATGGGATTGCTAGGTCAAATGGTATCTCAAATTTCAACTTTCTAAGGAATCGCCATATCGCTTTCCACAGTGGTTGTGTCACTTC
This sequence comes from Orycteropus afer afer, assembly GCF_000298275.1. Classification (NCBI taxonomy): domain Eukaryota; kingdom Metazoa; phylum Chordata; class Mammalia; order Tubulidentata; family Orycteropodidae; genus Orycteropus; species Orycteropus afer. The sequence goes on from NW_006921628.1 coordinate 7,587,182, forward strand.
ACAGTTACACAAGCAGTGTATGAGAGTCCCAAGAATTTGTTATTTTCTGTCTCTTTGAACCTTGCCATCAGTGCTGGGGTGAGACAGTGTATCTCATTGTTGTTTTGATTTACATCTCTCTGATGGCCAATGATTGTGAGCATCTTTTCACATATTAGCTGACCTCCTGAATATCCTCCTTGGTGAAGTGTCTATTCATGTCTTCTGCCCATTTTTCAATTGGATTGTGGATTCCTTTGGTATCAAGACGATGGAGTTTTCCATCAATCTTAGAGATAAGCCCCTTGCCAGATATGTAATTATCAGCAAATATGAATTTGTTGCTGCCATTTTTGTCATGTGCTTTTTCATTGTGCTGGTTTCTTTGTTCCATATAATTTTCTATACTGAGCTCATTTTGTTTATGAATCATGCTATCACTTTCTTCATTGCTATTGTTTTAGTATTTACTGAATATTTATACTGGTCCTCTTTTTTATTTTGATGTGAAGGTTTATCATTTTTCTTTGAAGTTACCCTGTGATTTATAGTTTTCTTCCCAAGTTTAGGACAGTCCATTCTATCTTGTAGTTGTCTTGACTTCCCTACCATCTAGAAGTTCTGTAATGACACAGATTTTTTTTCCCTCTTTTTGGTTTGTAGTTGTCCTCATTTGTCGGTTGGTGTCTCTGGTTCCCTGTTTACAATCTTGTAGGCTTCTTTACTTTGGATACTTCCATATAGCTGAGTTGGTTTCT
>NW_006921628.1:7599560-7603967 GCF_000298275.1 Orycteropus afer afer
AGTATATAGTCCGGAATGCCGTTCTTCCAGCTTGTCCTTGGGATAGCATTGCAGGTAGGCCACACCCCTGGGGAAACTCCCCTTGGGCAGACCGGCTGCTCAGAACTCAGTCATGTGATCCATCATGGGAACCACCACTCACAACTGGAGTCCAGCCAAGTTGACACATCTTCAACTATCACACCTGGTATAGATTTCTTTGGGTTTATCCTGCTTGGAGTGCTTTGAGCTTTGTGGATTTGTAGATTCTTGTCCTTTTTCAGATGGGGAAATTTTCTATCATTATTTCTTAAAATATTCCTTCCATCCCTTTGTTTCTCTCACTTCTTCTAGAATTGCCATGATGTATATATTGGCTTTGTTGATGTTATGCCAAAATTCCATTAAATTAAGCTTAGCCAGTTGAGTCTCCATTCTTATTGCTCTTCAGCCTCTGTAATTTTGACTACCTTATCTTCTAATTTGCTGATTCTTTCTTCTGCCTAATCAAATCTGTTGTTAAACCTTTGATTGTATTTCTCTTTTCAGTTATTGTCCTTTTCAGTTGCAATATTTCTGTTTGGTTTCTTTTTACAGTAATTTTCATGTATTATTATTTTTAAAAATCCTCATTTTGTTCATGCCTTGTTTGCCTTATTTCTTTTAGCTCTTTCTTTGTGCTTTTCCTCAACTCTTTAATTATGTTTAAAGTTGTTGTATTATAGTTTCCCAGTCTTTTTATTGTTTGGTCTTCCATAGAAGAGTTTTCACTCCTTTTGTCATGTTCATTTGGATGAGCCATTATTTCTCTTTTCATTGTGTGTCTTTTGTTTCTTTGTTGGGGCATTGGAATTTTCAAGGGTGATAACTTTCTCAGTTATCCTCAGTATTTGGTGCTTTTGCCTATAGTACTTTCTGGAAAAAGAAAAAACTCTTAGGCAGGCAGAGACTTTGTTCTTTGCTTACCTTTTTCTTTCCCTCTCTCCCTCTCTGTGATAGCTCTCATAGCAACCCCTCCTTGGCTTTCCTAGGCAGTTTCACTATGGAAGTAGATTGCCCTATCTTCCTTCTGAGGAGTAGTTGGTGGATTTGAACCACCAGCCTTCTTGTTAGCAGTCAAATGCCTTAGGCACTATGCCCCCAGAGCTCCCAGTGGTTTAATTAGGATTTGAAAATTCAAAATCTTGGTTTTCAACTTTCTCCTAAATACACTGGAGAACACATTATGGCCAATCTGTTCATCAATGGGAACCACCACTCAAGAAGATACCAGTAATCACACCAATCAATCTGTCCACCAAAGGGTAGAGTCCTATTGCTCCCTTCCCTTCTCTTTTTCTGCAACCACATTTTCAGTCAGAAAACCCACACCCATCATGCCCTTTTTGGAGCTGGGTGTTGCCCTCTGGTTTTGCCTGAGACTTCCTTCCCTGCTCTGAGGAGGTTGCTTAGATCTGAGCTGGCATTTAAGAGAAGCACAAGCAGACTTTCCATTGTTTAAGGAGAAGAATGGGCTGGAACTCCCTAGAAGGACTTCTGAGAGATCTGTCTTTTTGGTTTCAGAGCTCCAGTGACCCTGTGGTAGTAGGAGGAGCAGTCTCCCCTTAGGTGACCCATTTCATGGCTCCTCTATAGGGACCCTTCTGTTGGAATATGTATCAGTCTAGCAGTCAATAGTTATTGGGTGGAGGAGAGGCTGTTATGCTCTGAAAAATCCCCAGGGAGGCCTGCCTTGAGATCAGAGGTCCCCCCTCACCACCAAAATATATTGGTTGTGGTTGTAGCCTTTACTCAAGATGCCTGCTTCCTAAGCATATAGTAGCCTCAGTTAGCAGTCCTCAGATCTGACCAGAAGGAGGAGCAGATAGACCCAATCTGACCCCCTGGGAAGCATTTATTATTTCTCATGATTCTGTGGATTCATGGACAGTTCTGGTTGGGGTCTGCTTGGCTGGGACTAGGATATTCTAGGATAGCCCACTCACAGACCTGGCTGCCCTCCAGGTGTTGGCATGCTCTGAATCGATCCCTGAGGAGGTCTTCCTTGTTGATTTTAGAGAATTAGCTTGGAGTCCTGTCTCTTTGTACAGGCAAATGGTGTGAAAGTTAGAGAAGCAGGCTCTTTTGCTAGGACCACGTCTCCAGTTCACAGCAGTTGGTGTCCCACGTGGCTGAGGGGAGGAGTAGGGACAGTGGGAGAAGCAATGTTCCTACTGTATTTGACTCATTGATTTGTTGACTCTTGCCTATCTACAGTTCCCTGCTGCTGTCCTCTGCTTCCTGATTCAGAGACACTCAAGGCTAAGCACAGTTTCCTTGTTGCATTTCTTGTTATATTCTTTGGGAAGGGTCAGAACAATGGTCTGTTTATGCATCCATCTTCCCAGAATCCCACTGAGTCAATTTTTGACTCATAGTAATGCCATCTGACAAAGTAAAACTGCCACATAGGGTTTCCTAGGCTATAATCTTTTTTTTTTTTTTTTTAGTTGTGTTTTGGGTGCAAATTTACAAAGCAGAATTTGTTTTACATTCAACAATTTGTGTGCATTTGGTTTCATGCCCCATTTACCATCCCCAACCCTAACCCACTCTCCTGCCCTCTTTCCCTGTGCCCTTCTTAACTATGCACTCCTGTCTGTCCAGCTTTTCCTCCATGTGAATGCTGACCCTTTGGTGGCCCGTGGTCAATTGCTCCAAGGAGTGTATATCCCTAGAGTAGGTGGGTGCATCACCCTGGGTTGGGTGTTCTGCATGTAAGTCTTTCCACTGTTGGACTAAGAGACAGTCCTTGGGAGTGAGTCCTATCCCAGGCCCAAAGTTTATCCCAGGGCCATAGTCTTGGGGGTCCCCCCCAGATTCCATCTGACTAGTAATTTTGGTCATTATTGTGTTTTTTAATTTTGTTCCGTGTTTTCCCTCCCACTCTATCCAAGATTTCCAGTTTGAGCCCTTCCCGAGTGGTTGGCATTGGTCTAGGCTATAATCTTTATGGAAGCAGATTATCATGTCTTTCTCCTGTGGAGCCACTGAGTGGGTTCAAACCACCAACCTTTTGGTTAGCAGCCAAGTGCTTAACCATCTGTACCATCAGTGCTCCTTAAAATGATGGTAAGAATCTCAAACTCCATGTTTGAGGATTAAGTGAGAAAATATGTAATAAAGAACTGCCATGCAGGCAGCACTTTATGCTCTAGGTACAACATTAGATGCTGGGAATAGAGCAATGAAGAGATAAAAATGATTCCATATCTTTACTGAAGAGGATCCCTGGTGGTACAATGGTTAAAGTCTTCAACTGCTAACTGAAAGGTTGGTGGTTTGAACCCACCAGTGAGTTTGTAGGAGGAAAGACCTGCAATCTGCTCCTGTAAAGATTACAGCCTAGGAAACCTTGTGGGACACTTCTACTCTGTCCTACAGTGTCACTATGTGTTGGAATTAACCTGACAGCAACAAGATTTTTTAAAAGTTTCATTGAGATTCCATCAAGAAGGGAAGACATATTGAATAAAGAATTAATTAATTACAATTGTGATGTATACTACAAAGAACTCTAGGATACCATTAAAAGAAAAAAAAAAAAAAGCCTGACCTAGTTTAGGGCAGCAGGGAACATAGTCTTCAGGAAGTGACACAAAGCTGGGGAGTCTGGGGACATGTCAGATTTGTCAGAACATTCTATGCTCATGGTAGGTGCTCAATAAATGGAAGCTGCTATTATTATTTATTTATTTATTGAATACTTACTATGTACCGTGTGCTACTATGCTTAATGAGAATATAATATTTGTGTGAACTTGAGAGCAAGTAGCTTAAGTTCTTTGAGCATTAGTATGCTCGTCGGTAAAATGGAGATGTTAATAACACCTACCTCTTTAGTCTTTTTTGTGATGATTTGATGAGGCAATGCATGTAAAGTGTTAAGCACAGTGCCTGGTATAGAGAGGATATATGTTCTTAATAGTATTCTTGTTCACTAATTCCAAAAACAAAACCAAACTCACTGCCGTTGGGTTGATTCTGACTCACAGTGACCTCTCCAGTTTCTGACACGGTATCTCTATGAAAGTAGATTGCCCAGTCTTCCTTCTTCTGAGGAGTGACTGGTGGTTTGAACCACCAGCCTTCTGGTTAGCAGTCAAATACCTTAGGCACTACAACACCAGAGCTCTGGTTATATAATTTCAGGTGCAAAATGGCATGATGGAAATATTTGACCTCTTCTAAATTTATTAAGGGAAAAGGAGAAGCAAGGTCAACACCCCAACGCTGATCATATGAGGTGGAAGTCAGACATGACTCTACCCTCCAACCTTTTTATCAATTCTAAAACCAACCATCTCTTTCAAGGCACTATTTCTCTGCTGCATTTGGTAATTTGTTGCAATGGCCACGCAGAACTCACAGACAATATTCATGATTATA
>NW_006921628.1:7604167-7605792 GCF_000298275.1 Orycteropus afer afer
ATGCTACCAGAGCTCCCAATGGGGAAGTAACAGGTTGCAATTCAGAATCAGAAGTGACTCAGGTTACAGTTCTTCTATCAGGACAGCCTCTTCTCAGCCTTGCTGCAGGCAAGTCTCTGGTCCTCAGCCCCCAAGGGGTCTCTTTGGCCCTGCTCATACAAGTGTTACAAAGCTCTTTGTGCTCTTCTGAGAAGTGCCCAGAGGCTCCCCACTCCACCAGTAAGCCTCTGCCTGAAGGTGCTCAGCTCTAGCTGCATGACTTGGCAAATCTAGCTCCACTAGGTGCCCAGAGCCATCCTATTCCTCCAGCAAACCTCCTGCTGAAAGTGCTGTATTCTTGCTCCATGGGCCAGGAAACCCACTGCACTGTCTCACATTGGTCTCCTGGTTCTGCTGACTCTGCTGCTGCCATTTCTCTGCCACATCTCTCTGGTGTTAAAACACACTGTCTCTCCTGGATCAAGTAGGCTCTCTGCATAGGAATCCCATGTCCAAAGGGTGTGCTTTGCTCCTATCTCTTCTTCTTGGTGGCTGTGAGCTCCCCCTCTGGTTTAGAACCAGCTCACTTTTAGGCTAGTGGGATGGCAAAAGTGACCAGTCCTCTCATTAGTGTCCATATACCTTGTTTGCATGATCTCACTACCACAAGGATGCCATGCACCTTTATTTACATTATTCACAAGCTATCCTATCCCTCTAATGGAGCAAAAGCACCTCATTTGCATAATCCCACTCAGTTATTTGGGAGTCACAAAGACTATGGCTAGAAGGGCTATATTAAGTAATTCAATATACTGCAATAGGGTCCAGTGCAAAATAAAAATGCAGGTCCTTTCATTGAAAAAAAAAAAAAAAAAAACAACTAAGAATTTCAAGGTGGTAACATCAGAGCATTAAACCAAGTATGGTGCTCTGTGTCATTGCACATGAAATTACTCATGAAATCAGCCCTGTCACTAATGTATATATGTGTATGTGTGTGTATTTATATAGTTAACCTATGTAACAAAGCTAAATTTTTCTCTTTTCTTTCTTTTTTTTTTTTGCAAATTTTTTTTTTTGTTTTTGTGAAAGTTTACAGAACAAAGTCATTTTCCACACAACAGTTCATACATGTTTTGTTTCTTGACATTGACTGCAATCCCCATAATATAACAGCTCTCTTCTCGCTTCCTCCCTGTGGTTACTTTATCCCTGTGTCCTTGTTTCCTATGCATTCCTGCCCTCTGAGCTATCTCCCTGTGCAAATACTGCCCTTCTGATCTCACATGGTTGATTGTTCTAACATTTTATTATATTCGCTTAATTATGTATCTATCAATCTAGTCATTCCTGTATCTATGCATTAATCCATCTTGTTTCTGGTATATTTCAAAGTAAATTATACACAACAGTATCACTAACAACGTTCCAATTTGTTTACAGTTTTTCTTTACTTTGGTGTAGCATTAATGTATAGAGGGATGTACAAATCTTAAGAGTAAATTCTCTGAGTTTGACAAATTTGTATACTTCCATAGCCAAAACGCCTTATCAAGATATAGAACATTACTATCATCCTAGTCAATCCTCATCTTCAAGTCTCCCAGAGGCAGCTACTGTTCTGATTTTTTTTTTTTTTTTTT
>NW_006921628.1:7606372-7650646 GCF_000298275.1 Orycteropus afer afer
TGGAACCATCATAGGCCTGGCTGACAGGTTTTTTCTTTTCTTTTTTTTTTTTTTTTGCTTTGGACAAACCCCTCAAAGTCAGCCTGGGCACACATTATATGTAGATTTTGATGCCTGACCAATCTTCTTGGTAAAAAGGTAAACAATTCTATTTACCAGGATTTTAAGACAGCCTAGTTTTGTTAGAAGCTGTATCATAGGACAGTCTATGATGGTAGGTCTGATACTGGACCATTCTGAATACCTTTAAACACTATCCCTGAAAGAGCTGGAATCATCTTTTTTAATGGGCACATTAGATAGATACAAGAGGCTCTGGTGGTGTAGTAGTTAAGACATTTGCCTACTAATTAAATGGTTCAAACCCACCAGCTGCTCTGTGGAAGAAGGATGAGATGAATCTGCTTCCATAAAGATTTATAGCCTTGGTCAGAAGACATGAATAGACACTTCACCAAAGAGGATATTCAGGCATCCAGCAAATACAGGAAGAAATGCTCATGATCATTAGCCATCAGAGAGATGCAAATCAAAACAACAATTAAATACCATCTCACCCCAGCATTAATGGCAAAGTTCAACAAGACAGAAAATAACAAATGCTGACGAAGATGTAGATAGATTGGGACTCTCATACACTGCTGGTGGGACTGTAAAATGATATGACCACTGTGGGAAACAGTATGGCAATTCCTTAAAAAGCTGGAATTAGAAATACCATTTGACCCAACAATCCCATTACTAGGTATATATCCTAAAGAAGTGAGAGCCAGGACAAGAACAGACATATGCACACCCGTGTTCATCACAGCACTATTTACAAAAGCAAAAAGATGGAAACAAGATAAGTGCTCATCAATTGAAGAATGAGTAACCTAACTATGGTACATACACACAATGGAATGCTAGGCAACACTAAAGAATAACCTAGAATCTGCAAAGCACTGCACAACATGGATGAACTTGGAGGACATTATGCTGAGTGAAATAAGTCAATCACAGAAGAACAAATATAGTGTTAGTTCATTATTGTAAACAGTCAAGGAAAGGTTTACATATGGAAGGAAACTTTTTTTATTTGTTACCAGAGTGGGAGGGGAGAGGAGGGAACAACACTGCAAAAAAAAAAAAAAAAGAATTGACCCATGTCACTTTAGTTTTGTGTATTTCATCATACATATATTTCAATAAAATGTATTAAAAAAAAAAAAAGATTTACAGCCTTGGAAACCAGTGAGGGTTGCCATGAGTTGGCATTGACTCGATGGCAGTGAGTTTATTTATATTTATATAGATACACCATTCCTTAGGCCTAGGGATGTTGGATTAAAAAATGAGTATATTTTACGTACAGGTTTATGATACCAAAATGCCTTCCAAAGAATGACACACCAAATTATATCCACTATTTGGCTAAGTTTTCAATAAATGTTTGTTTCATCTTTTTCTTTTAGGATAGAAAAGAGGGAAACATGTGAAGGCTAATAAGCCCATATTTAAACCAGCAACCAAGAATGTATGTAAGCAATGCCCCTAAAAGCGCTGCAAAATCAATCCAACTGAACTCAAATAAATAAATATTAAACATCTATTATTGTTTTATAGGAGCTGTGGTAGCATAGTGCCTAAGGCACTTGACTGCTAACCAGAAGCCTGGTAGTTCAAACCCACCAGCCACTCCTCGGAAGGAAGGTTGGGCAATCTACTTCCGTAGAGATACTGCCTTGGAAACCCAAGGAGGGTTCGCTATGACTCATGTCTGACTCGACAGCACATAACAACAACAACAACATTATTGTTTTGTTCTGTATGCAAAGAGAGGCACCTTGGTAGCATTTGGCTGCTAACCTCAAGGTTGGCAGTTCAAACCCATCAGCTGCTCCATAGGGGGAAAATGAGACTGTAACAACAACAACAACAATTTCTGTGAAGATTTACAGCCTTGGAAACCCAATGGGTGTCTCTATGAGTCAGAATCAACTTGATGGCAGTGGGTTGGGTTGGGTTTGGTTTATATACAAAGAGAAGGTTAGCTATTGGGAAGAGAAAGACAAGTCATGGATCCAATCTTCCAAATCTCCACAGTCTAATAGGACAATTTCCTTGGATACAGGAACTTAAACCATTTTTGAGTCCACATGCTGAGACTGGACCAATGGTCTATTCTGAAAAGGACCCTGACTCCTACATTAAATTTAACAATTTTAAGCAAATTTGATTTGGCACAAAACTCAAAAACTTTCAGTGAAAAGCAAATCTCCTTCCCATCCTTTTCCCACAGCTCCCTACACTCATCCATAGTTCTCTTCTCCAGATGTTCCTACTGTTGCTGATTTCCTGTATGTTTTTTCCAGAAAACGCTCTTTATATAAATATACAGGAATTCCTCGGGGGTGCAAACAGTTAATGTGATCAGCAACTAACCAAAAGTTTGGAGATTAAAGTCCACCAAGAGACACCTCAAAAGAAAGGTCTTGGTCTTCCAAAAAATCCAAAAGTAATTGAAAACCTGTTTAGTGGCCCCATAACGCTTCTCCATAAGGTTGTCAAGGCTGATTTCTGAAGAAGATCATCAGGCCTGTCTTTCAAGGCTCCCATGAGCAGTTTAAAATTGCCAACTTTCAACTAATAGTTGAGTACTTAACCGTTTACACCACCCAGGCTATATAAATGTTTAGGCTCAAATGGATTTAAACTTTGGAAGATAAGTTTTAAGAGAGAAAAGAAAAAGCCCACCCAGAGATCTCCACTTTCCCAGGGCTGAGTGCACTTCTCCTGAGCTCTGCTCATTCCACGTGGATCTAATTGGGAAATAGACACAGATTAAGGATGCAAGGATGTATACCATTTGGGTTCAAGAAGTACTGGTATCTGAAGCCTTCTCTCTCCTTATATGAGGAACAAATGATGTAACTCTGTCTGTAAACCATCCAGGCTTCAATTCACCTTCTCCGTCAATTTGACTTAGTTTTTAATTACTGACAAGGTCATGTAATGCAATGTTTTCTAAAGACTATAAATTTGTTTTGTTAAATGTGCTTTTACCCTTCTTCATCAGCTTCCTTAAGCAATTATTTTTACTCTTTTGAACATTGCTTTTAAAAATATACCTTGGAATTGTTCCATTTCCATTCATATAAAGCTGCTTCATTCTTTTTTATCATCTACGTAATATTCAATTGGATGAATGTACCATTATTAATTTAACCAGGACTCTATTGATGGACCCCAAGGGCAACTCCAATATTTTACTCATGCAGACAATACTATAATAAATATCCTTCTAGGTACTGCAACCATGTGGGAACAAGAAATTACTGTTCAAAGTTAGTAATGTTTGGCTTCAAATCAAGTTTGTAAATATTAACTTAATAGTGATAGTTGTTGGGCTATAGATGAATATTAAAAAATACAAAGCATGCAAAGTATGCTGTATCCAAACTACCTGCTCCCAAACAACTGTTAAAATAAAAGCATAAAAGCCAACAGGAAATCTCCACCCACTGAGTCAGACTCCTCTGGCAGGAGTAAATAGATAAGCTTTATCCAGTGTCTTAAAGTCCACAGTAGAGCTTTGTCACACTAACAGGGAGGACTCATTGTAGAGTGCATGCCTTGGCACTAAGAACTTCCTCTAGGGAGTTTGGGTCTAGCAATATGGACATACAAATATTCATTTGTCACACAAGCAATTCATTAAAAGGCTTTTGGACATGCAAGTGGAGGAGATTTCCTTTAGCCCTTCCCATTGGCTTGTTTTCTTTTTGAACCTAATTTTGAAATAATTAAAAACTTAGAAAAAATTTCAAGAATAGCACAAAGAACCACACATCCTTCATCCAAACTCATCATTTTTTAACATTTTGCCATGTTTGCTCTAGCCTCTTCTCTCTCTCTCTCTGTGTTCATTGTTTAAGAGTACGCATGCCCCACTACCCCTTAATACTTCAGTGTTTCCCAAGAACAAGGATATCCCATTGATTTTTTTTTTTTTTTTTGAGGGGTGGGGGGAGACTGACATGGTAGCCCTTTTATAGAATCAGAGACATTTAGAGCTAGAAGAACCTGAAAGATGTCTGGTTCAACCTCTTTATTTTATATAAAGGCAACTCACAATTGAGTGAGTAAGCCAAGGTCACATTACCAGGTAGTGTTAGGCCTGGAAGTAGAACTCCGGTTTCCTGATCCTCTCTTCTAGCTCTGTCCATGCTATAAATTGCCTCTGCCATTAAAGATCATCTGGACCAAACTGTTCAGTAAATTTTATAAGTGAGGAAACTGTGGCTCAGAGAGAGAATATGATTTGTCCAAGGTCAAATAGGAACTTACTTGCCTGGGTTCCAAAGGCAACTATATTTCTTTGATAAGGGGCTCAAGGAGAAGGCTAATTTTCCTGAATGTGCACTTAGTGAGTAAGTTGATGAATAGACATCTAATATTTTCACCTGCCCAACAGACCTTTTCTCCCTTACAGAGATAGTAGAACTGCCTGCCCTTCGAAGTATCCCATCTTCCTGTCATAAAGTGGACATGTAACTCAATCTAGACCAATCAGCCTCCCTGGAGCATTTGAATCTTGAGAAGAGTGATCCAAGAATTGAAAAAGGATATGCTGACTCTTCTTAAAGGTGGTGTTTATTGGCTCTTGTCGCTCGTCAGCTCTGCTTCCCATCTTTCCTGAGACTTGCTTCTTCATCATTTCTTTTAATTCTCTGAGCTACCCCATGTCTTTCCAATAATTTCCATAGCCTTAGGTTGGCCAGGATCCGTGTCTATTGCTTGCTAACACAAGACCCTACCCAATAACAGCAATTTTGAAAAAAACTTTATTCCCAGCACCCTTCTTTCAGAAATACTTGCCCAAACAGAATTGTGGCTTAAATTGCACAGAAAAAAGTTGGTCCTGGGTACACTTCCCCAAAGCTTAATATGGAAATGCCTTACAGGCGTTCAGCTCTGCTGTTCAGTCTAACTAATGATACCTTATTTCCATACTCCCAGAAGTGACCTTTCCTGGAAAAGCAGAGCAGTTTTTTGTTGATTGTAGCTCTCAGAAATATTTTCAAACCAAAGATTCATGGAAACAATTAGTCCTAGTGATTGGAGTGATTGGTACACCATGCAATCCGCAGTCTATATGACTATGAGACCAGAAGAACTAGATGGTGCCCGACTACCACTGTCAACCACTTGGAGGGGGATCTATGTAGGAGATCCTGGATAGAGAGGGAGAACAATGTGGAACAAAACTCAAAATCATTTGGGGAGGAAAATAAAAAGGGACCAAGTTTGCTGGTATGATAGAGCCTGGTGGAACCACTGAGACTATGGCCCCTAGCTGCTCTTCAGGTCTGGAATTGAACCCACACCTGTGGCTTCTAGCCAAACAAAAGACAGGCATATGAATTGAACATGTTCCTGAGGTAGATCCACTCCTTGGAGAGAACAATCATGGGGAAAGAAGGGCTGTTTATGCACAGGGAGACAGCTCAGGGGGCAGGAGTGCATGGAGAGATGGACACAGGGGAGAGGTAACTATGGGGAGGAAGTGGGAAGTGAGCTGTTGCATTGGGGTAAATTGTAGTCAGTATTATGAGACAAAGTGTATGTGAGCTGCTGTATGGAAAGTGAATTTGCTCTGTAAATTTCCCCCAAAATAACAATTAAAAAGAAAGAAAGAAATATTTTCAACTAGGAGGAAATGCTATAGTCAGTGGTTATTTTAACTCCATTTCCCCAAAACGGCTCCATCTGGGCCGTAGGGTGGTGAAATATAATTTAACTTCAGCACAGTAACCCAGGGTGGGCTCCCTGCCCAATTGACTCTAGGTCCTGTTGCCAGCAGGAAGTGAAGACACTGCTCATTATCTTTCCTGACAATCTGTCCTGACCTCCTGAGACCAACTTTTGGAAGGAACTCACATGTATGCAGGAACACAGAGATGTCTCCAGAATGACTTTCAGATAACATAGTCCAAATCTACATGAAGGAAAAAAATCTCCAGAAAAGCATAATCACCTACAAAGAATTTCCCAGGCTCATGTTGAAAACAAATTCTTAAAAAAAAAAAAAAAAAAAAAAATCACTCAGAGCAGTTTAGCTTCTCATTAGTCACTCAAGAACCAGATCTTGGCTTTATCTTTGTGTAGCCAAATACCCAATCATTTAACAAGTATTTAAGCATGTGCTATGTGCCAGGCAAGGAACTCTGGTGGTATAGAGGTTAAAGAATTTGGCTGCTAACCAAAAGGTTGGTGGTTCAAACCCACCAGTGGAAGAAAGATGTGGAAGAAAGATGAGGCAGGCTGCTTCCATAAAGATTTACAGCCTTGGAAACCCAATAGGAGTTGCTATGAGTTAGAATTTGACACAATGGCAGTGAGTTTAGGAGCTCTGGTGGTGTAGTGCCCAAGGCATTTGACTGCTAACCAGAAGGCTGGTAGTTCAAATCCACCAGCCACTCCTTGGAAGGAAGGTTAGACAATCTACTTCCTTAGTGATACCACCTCAGAAACCCAAGTAGGGGTTGCTATGAGTCGGGTCCGACTCAACAGCAGTGTGTTTGTTTGTTTGTTATGTGCCAGGCATTGTGCTAGGTGTTAGAGAAAAAACAGACAGCAAAACCAGAGTCTTTACACTCACAATGCTTAAAGTCCAGAGGGCAAACAGACATTTAAGCAAGATACTATACTCAACAACCATTATAAACCAAATAAGGCAAGTACAAAGATTTTCGAAAATGATTAAGAGTGAATTCTTTTCCTCAAAGCAAGTAATTTCCATAATTCCAAATAAATTTCTTAAAGAACTGGAAGGTAATACCATCCCCTACCCCTTAGTCTGTATATAGGAGGCACAGTTGCAGCAGCGAAAAGCTGCAGAAGATCTAATCTCCTTTCCAGAGCAAAATCTCAGGGTTCTGCCTTTATTTTCACATTGCATTAGCCATTATTGTTTTCAAAGCCAAATAGAAGAGAAAGATCATGCAGGTAAAATGTCCTAAAGAGTGAAAGACTATCATTTCAAAGGTAAACACAAATTGGAAGGTATTATTAGTTTTCTATTGCTGTCGTAACAGATTAACACATATTTAGTGGCTTAAAAACAACACAAATCTATTCTCTTACAGCGCTATAGGTTAAAAGTCCTTGTAGCTCTCATTGGAATAAAATCAGTATGTTGGCAGCACAGAGGTCTTTTCTGAAGGCTCTAGGGGAATATCTCTTTCCTTGCCTTTTTCCAGCTTCTAGAAGCTGCCTTTATTCCTTGGTGTATGGCCCCTTCCTCTATCTTCAAAGCTAGCAAAGTTGGGTAGAGTCCCCATGTCACATTTCTTTGCCCTACTCTTTGCCACCCTCTTCCACTTTTAAGAACTCATGTGACTGAAAGTAGGTCTACTTGAATAATACAAGATAATCTCCCCATTTCAAATTCCACACTCTTAGTCACACGTGCAAAGTGCACTTTTGCAACAAAATACACTCACTGATTCCAGGGATTAAAAATGGGTATTTTCTGGGGAGTCATTATTTTGTCTTCCACAACAGTTATGGAATATGTTGCCGTTCAGAATGAAAATAAGTACAGATGCTTAACGGACAAAATAATAAGTACAGAATGATGACATTTTTCTGTATAGCACCAAATTACTTATGGTGGTTATCCCCACGCAGAATTATGGATAACTTTTTACTTTTTATTTATATTTCTTTGTTTTTCAAGTTTTCTACATTACCAAAATATTTTTTGTAAAAACAAACAAACATATAATGTGGTTATTTAAGAGAATGTATTCTTCAGGTAAAGTGTCGTGATGTCACTATTTGATAAACAGTTCAGAAAAACACATACATACAGACAGATGGAAAAGGAAGAAAATTATGACAAGATGGTAACAACTTTAAATCAAGGTAGTGTATATGCGAGTGTTCATTGTAATTTTATTTAGTTTTTTCTTTACATTTGAAATTTCTTATAATAAAATGTTGGGGGGAGACTCTTAAAAATACTAAATTTTAATGAATGGAATTTCTGTTTTGACTCTATATTATTCTCATTATCGTGTCCAAGAGTAACTTCAGCGTTTGAACTAGAATGAGAAGATGAATTACAAAATCAAGGCAAGTTTTCTTCTGCTACCATGTTTGCCATTGATCCCAAGTTTTATGACTAGATTCTAAGAAATGGGAAAATGGATCCATCTGAGTTTACTTAAAAAGGTCTTATTTTTTTAAGGATGCTTCTTCACTGTCAATAGCTCACTAACTTCTCCTACAGTATTTCATGTGTCAATATCCTAGACTCATGCAGAGACTGGATTCTCGAACTTGTATGCTCAAGGCACAACACAATTTGAGGAGCCCAATGCAAAATGAGAATGAAGGACCTATTGTTAAAAATTGTTAAGAATTTCAGGACAGCAGAGCCTTCCCTAGCACAGGGCCCTGTGTGACTCTATAGGTCACACACTTATGACGCCTGCCTTACTCAAAGCTCAGGCAAGACTCCAGAAATGGTCTCTTCCCCACAGCCTTGTTTGCTGGGCATGCTTGAGTGAGGGGTTGGTGAGAATGGGCTGGGGGAGTGGCTGATACTCTAGACTCATTTTACTGCATAGGACTCTTCACTCCCTTTCAATCTGTCTTCCAAGGAATCCTTAAGACCTAAGAGCTCCAGGAAGTATGTTGGTTCTCTAAAACATAGCCATTCAGTGAGATGCTGATATTGACCATTATCTGTGAAATGTGGTATAGTAGTAACAATGAATTTATTGAAACAAAAGCTCTGAAGGAGCTTATTAAAAGGAAATACAAAGAATTATATTAAAATGATGATTCAAAATATAATTTTTCACGAAAAAAGAACACTTCAAAAAATATTTTTTTAAAAAAGCACTAGATAAGCAAAACTACGATATATAGTCTCAGATATTTCAATTAGTAACCAAGTTATGTAAAAACAAACCCAGATGTACCAATAAAATTTCAGAAAGAAAACGTCTCATGTGGCTTTCTGATGCAGCTTTTTTATTTTTATGCATTTGCTACAATCCAAGTAGCATTGTTAAAGTGATTATAAAAAACCAGTGCACACTTCTAGTAATCAAAAGGGGACTTAAACAAGAGTGACAGAAATAAACTTAATTTCCTTCTCCCCACTTCTAAAATATGGGCTTTTTGCTATTGATTTAAATTATTTATTACTTTTAGGAATAAGAGTCTTGCTTTGACTTTCCCATTTCTAATAAATTATACAGTATTTTTAAAAAGGCATGCCTCATGTGGCTAGAAAAAAATGTCTGAAAGGATATAGCTAAGAGTAGTTGACAGTTATGTATGTGAAAACTGGACAATGAGTAACAAAGACTGAAGAAATTATGCATTCAAATCATGGTGTTGGTGAAAAATATTGAATATACCATGGACTGCCAGAAAATGAACCAATCTGTCTTGGAGCAAATACAACCAGAATTCTTCTTAGAAGGGAGGATGGTGAGACTTCGTTTCATACTTTGGGCATGTTATTAGGAGGAACCAGTCCCTGGAGAAGGACATAATGCTTAGCAAAGTAGAGGGTCAGTGAAAAAGAGGAGGACCTTCAATGAGATGGACTGACATAGTGGTTGCAACAATGGGTTTAAGCACAGCAACAATTATGAGGTTGGCACAGGATGGGGCAGTGTTTCCTTCTATGGTGCATAGGGTCGCTATGAGTTGGAACTGACTCGATGGCACCTAAGAACAACAAAAATTAACAGTAGTTAGCTCTATACTGAGGATATGGAATGGGGCTGGGGAAGGCTTTCATTTTACTTCCCTTATTTCTGTTTATTAGAATATATACAATGTTATAAAAAAAAATCAATACTCATATTTTAAAAAGGAAAAACGGCATGTACTTTGGATCTAGCATAGGAATTTAAGATCAGTCACTTAACATCTTTGAGCTTTAGTTTCCCTACCCAAAACCAAAAAACCAAACCTACTGCCATCTAGTCGATTCCAACTCATAGTGATCCTATAGAACAGAGTAGAATTGCCCATAGGGTTTCCAAAACCATAAATCTTCATGAAAGCAGACTGCTTCATCTTTCTCCCACACAGTCGTTGGTGGGTTTGAACTGCTGACCCTTTTGGTTAGCAGTGGAATTCCTGCTAACCAAAAGAAAGGGTAAATACTACTGCATTTAAACTGAGGTTCTGGTGAAGAATATTAGCAATGCAGTGGACTGCCAGAAAAACAAACAAATCCATCTTAGAAGTATAGCCAGAATGTTCCTTAGCAGTGAGATGGCAGGAATGGCTTGATTACGTTGGTGACCCGTCATCAGGAAAGGCCAATGCCTAGAAAAGGAGATCATTTTGGCAGAGGGTCAGTGAAAATGAGAGAAAACTTCAATGAGATGCATTAACACAATAGCCACAATGATGGGTTCAAACATATCAACAATCATGAGGATGGCACAGGACTGGAAAATGTTTCTTTCCGTTATACAGAAGGTTGCCATGAATTGGAGCCTACTACATGGCAACTAACAACACTTACCACACAGAGATGCCATGAGAAAAATGTCTAACACAGGGTAAATACACATTCAGTGAAGGTTAATCCCTTCTCAGAGCTTCAATTTCTTACTTGCCTGTAAAACAAGGAAGTTGGATTGTCTACAATCCTTTCTAGAGTTAATATTCTGATTTTCTCTTTTTAAGTCCATAGAAAAAGATTGCTACCTGAAAAACAAATGTCTTTACTTGTCTTCTTGTAATTGTTTTTGTTTTATTTCCTGAAGAACCAGGAAGTCAAAAAAAGATGAGAAGTGCCTCTGGAATGTTTAGGCCACTCCTCCCCAGACACCTGAAAAATGACAGGGTATTTCCACTCATTAGGATCTTCCTGACAAGGAGTGTCTTCCTTAGTGGCAAGAAGATAAAACCTCAGTTTTAATAATCCATGTTGTGCCACTAAGAATATTATGTACTTTCAATTTTGATCTTGGAGTAATCCCAGCCTTCCCTTTAATTAGTTTGCTTACCTGTATTTGCAATCTAGAGACTCTGCTTAAGCAGTTATGTAAGTGTCCCATAATTCATTATATCCATTATATGTCCTATGAGATCATGATCAATTAAGGAAGGGTGAAATATTAACTGAGTTTATAGAATTGTCTCCCACACATCTTAAATGCTAATAATTGCTGGCCTTTTATACTGGTACTAAGATAATAATTTTAAAATTCGTTTTGCTTTTCTAAGATTGAATAGTAGCTGGGATCATAGCAGCGGTAATATTTATCCTTTTGTCAAAAAGGTAAAATTTAAAAACGGGAGAGAAATCTACAACATTGGAAAATATGTACTGCCATTCCAAATTTCTTAATATATTTTTTGTTAATTAAAAATTTGTATGGATACAGAATCAGAGAGAGGAACACCCACATGGCTTAGAATGCAAAATATCTCATGTATGAGATTTCTTAATTTAAGCCTTTTCTGAGCCTGCCGAATGCCAGTGGGTGAGGAATGCCCTCAAAGCCACTTTGGCATTTCCAGTGCCTGGCATTGCTTGGTAAGATTCTTTACCCTGCCAGATTACAGCAGTTTCAGCAGAAGAAAGCCCATTCTGTTTTGCTTAGCATTAGTTTTAAGAGATAGTGTAGGAACCAAACTAAAAAACCAAACTTGTTGCTGGTGAGTCAGTTCTGGTTAGGTATTGTAGAGAAGCCATGTGGTGCAGTGAATTACATGGTATTGTTCTTCTAGCCTGACCTTTGTGACTCCCATCAGATTACTGGGTGGAACTAGGCAAATATAAGGTACTTTTGGCCCACCAAGGGGATTGGATAGCTTGTTAGTAAGGTAAGTAAAGGTGTATGGCATCCTTGTGGGGGTGGAGCCATGGAAATGTGTATGGGTCCCTAAAGTGGGGATTGGTCAGTTTTGTCATTCTGCTAGGCTTAAAATGAGCCCTCCCAGAGGCATAAGGGGAGATCTCACTGCCATCAAGAGAGATGAGCTGGAGTTGGAGGGGAGCAAATCCTCTGACCCAAGATCCCTGTTCTGGACTTCCTTGGCAGAGAGACTGGCAGATACATGGTGCAGCAGAGACAGCAGAACTGAGAGACCAACACGAGACAGAGTGGCAGGCTTGTTGACCAACCAGTGAGAAAGTTCGGTGTCTTTGGGCAGGAGGCTCATTGGCAGAGTGGGGTGCACCTATCGGCTAAGCTAAAATAAGCTTCGTAACACTGTGGGAGCAGGGTACTGGCCAGGCCAACAGGCCGAGGGCCAAAGAGAGGTGTGCCTTTGGGCATGGCCGAGGGGAAGCTGTCCTGATCTATGAATTGTATCCTGAATGTTGTTGGATTGTAATCTGTTACAACTCTAATAAACCCCATAATTATGAGTATTGCTTGTGAGTTCTGTGTGGCCATTGCAATGAATGATCAAACTCAGCAGAACGCTGTGGACTGGACGTTTGGTGTCAGAGTTGGTTAAAAGGTTGGAGGGTGGCAGCATGTCTGTCCTCTTAAGAATGAGCCTTGGACTGCTGATGGTGATTCTGTTTCCCCCTTGTGAAGTTAGAGGAGATCTGAGGAGGAAGCCACCCCCATGTCCTTTTCGTTAGCTGAAAAATAAAGAGACATGTTTTGTTTCCACATAAATGATCAAGTTTCTCCATATACAAATTACGTATAATACAACCATATGTGGAAGACTATTAGCAATAATAATGAAAACTATTATTTTGGAGACATCATGTTGGGTATTTTTTCTAACATTACCTTATTTAATCCTGAGATGATTCTGTGAGGTATTTTGTGCTTTTTTTCAGACAAGGAAACTAAGAATTAGAGAAGTTAAGTCATTTACCGCTCTAACAGTGTTAGTAAATGGTGATGCCATGTCTGATTCTAAAACTAACTTTTAATACTCCACTCTGACCTTCTTGAAGGAAGATGGAAATATTCTGAAGTTTTTTGAACTGCTTCTATGCCTCTCAGCAACTGCAACACACTTCCCTATGCTCCCACCCCTTCCTCACCTTATCTTGCCCCTTAGGCTTCAGCAATATAGACTTACTTATAATTCCCTTCAGGTTCTGTACTCTCAAGTCTCTGGGATTTTGTTGATATTTTATTTGCCTAAAACTTCTTTATCCCACTACTATCAAACTACCTGCCTACTCCCACTAATTTTTCAAGTCTCAGTTTAAACAACGTTTCTTCCCTGCTTCCATTACTCCTCAAATTCTCCATTCTAGCCAGGATCTTATTGTGTCATTACCTAAATAATAAGCAACTCAAGGGAGTCATTTTTTTTTCTTCATTGTTGTATTTCCAGGGCATTTCAAAGTGTCTGTCTTCCAACAGGCATTTAATTAAATATTTATAGAAAGAAAGAATGCATAACTGACTTACACACCTATGCACAGAACTCATTACAGATTTCTAGCGAGTCCTACCTTACTTTATTCCATATAAACCTAAAAGTTACTAGAAATGAAAACTTTTCATCCTCTTAAAGCTTTACAATATATCCTTATTATCTACAGAGTAAAGTACTGGGAACAGAGTAGCAGTTCAATACACATTAGCTGAACTGATGAAGATCCTTAGAAAAGTATATAAGGTCTTTATAAACTAATGTCTATTTTTCTCTTCAGAATCATTTGTACCACTCCTAATTTTATCATCTGATAATAAGTAACAGTATGGAATTTTCATTTGTGCATCATATATTTATCAAGCCACTACTGTATGCCAGGCACATTGGTGTACTGTTTCAAACTGACTTGTTCCTTTTCTTGCTCTTCCCTCTTCCTGGAAATGTTAGGAATCCACTCAGGAAATACCTTATTTATTGTGGTTTTCCTATATTCCTTTATTCAGTTCACTTACCTCCTCCTCCAGAAGCCCTTCTCTAACCCCTGTAGCATCCAGTGCTTGCATCTTTCTTTACCCTGATTACATCAAAATGTATTTCACTTTTACCTGTGCTTATCACCACTCCCCCTACTGCTATACTACAAGACCAGATGTGCTCCCCTAAGGCAGGGTTGTGGTTTTGTTCACCAATATGTCCCCAGGGTCAAGCATAGAACCTGGGACAGTACCAAAACCCTATCTATATGTATTGAAATTAATAATACAGTGGTTACCCTTTATTGAGCAACATGGATTATCACCTCTAATTCTTGCAAGAGTTAAGTATATTATTTCCATGTTATAGTTAAGAAAAGAAGGCTTGGAAAGGTTTAGAAACTTGCCCAGGATCACAGAGGGTGGAGGCTGTATCACAGAAATCTGGAGAATGAAGTCACCATTGATTTTGAATGGACTACAACTCCTTCCCTCCATTTTTTTCTTAAAGTTTTCCTTTAGATTTTACAAAATCATTCCTTTTTTAAACCAGTGGCTCCTGTAAGCAAAGCAATATCACTTTTTATCATATTGTTGTCGTTAGGTGCCATCGAGTTGGCTCTGACTCAAAGTGACCCTATGTACAATGGAACCAGACACTGCCCGGGCCTGTGCCGTCTTCATAGTCCTTGCTATACTTGAGCCCATTGTTGCAGCCACTGTGTCAATCCATCTTGTTAACAGTCTTCTCCTTTTTCATGGATGCTCCACTTTACCAAGCTTGATCTCTTTCTCCAGGGGATGGTCCTTTCTGACAACATGACCAAAATAGGTGAGACAAAGTCTGGCCATTCTTGCTTCCAAGAAGCATTCTGGTTGTACTTTGTCCAGGACAGATTTGTTCATTCTTCTTGCAGTCTATGATACTTTCAGTATTCTTTGCCAACACCACAATTCAAAGCCATCAACCCTTCTTCAGGCTTCCTTGTCCATTGTCCAGCTTTCACACGCATATGAGGTGACTGAAAATACATAGCTTGAGTTAGGCCCACCTTAGTTTTCAAAGTGATATTTTTGCTCTTCAACACTTTAAAGAGGTCTTTTGCAGCAGATTTACCCAGTGCAATGACATCTAATTTCTTGACTTTTGCTTCCATGGGTGTTGATTGTGGATCCAAGTAAAATGAAACCTTTGATAACTTCAATCTTTTCTCTACTTATTGTGATGCTGCTTATTGGTCTGGTTGTGAGGATTTTTGTTTTCTTTATATTGGGGTATAATCCATACTGAAGACTATAGTGTTTAGTCTTCATCAGTAAGTGCTTCAGTTCATCTTCACTATCAGCAAACAAGGTTGTATCATCTGCATTTTGCAGGTTGTTAATGAGTCTTCCTCCAATCCTGATGACTCAATCTTCTTCCTAAACTCCAGCGTCTTGATTATTTGCTCAGCTTACAGATTGACTATTAGAATTGTTAAACATTCTAAAGTCTTATTCTTTGGGGGTAGAATCCCCTGGGGTCCAAGTGGACATAATAGGCCCAGTGCTAAAAACAGGCATTCAAACTGGAGTGCAGGGACTAAGGAAGAGATTTTCTAAAGGAAACAAATGCAGCTAAGAATTTAGCAGGGGGAGGATGGCCCTTCTGACCTTTGTTGTTGTTAGGTGCCAGCGAGTGAGTTCTGATTCACAGAGACCCTATATACAACAGAACACTGCCCAGTTCTGTGTCATTCCTATAATTGTTGCTATATTTGAGTGCAGCCACTGTGTCAATTCATCTCCTTGAGGGTCTTCCCCCTTTTCGCTGACCCTCTATTTTACCCAGCATGATATCCTTTTCCAGGCATTAGTCCCTCCTGATAACTCACCAAAGCCTGTGAGACAAAGTCTCACCATCTTCACTTCTATGGAGCACTCTGGCTGTCCTTCTTCCATGATAGATTTGTTTGTTTTCTGGCTGTCGATAGTATTTTTAGTATTCTTTGTCAATACCACAGTTTTGTCAAAGGCATCAATTCTAAACTCACCAGCCACTCCTCGGAAGGAAGTAAACTTATTTCTGGTACTCTGCTTCCAGCCAAGATCCATCTGACATCAGTAATGGTATCAATGTACTCCTGTAGTGATATTGCCTCGGAAACAGAAGGAGTGGTTGCTATGAGTTGGATCTGACTTGAAGGCAGTGAGTGTGGTTTGGTTTTTGGTATTCTTTGTCCAGCTTTCACATGCAAGTGACGTGATTGAAAACACTGTAGCTTGGGTTAGTTGCACCTTAGTCCTTATAGTGCTATCTTTGCTTTTTAAAGGGGGCTTTGGTAGCACAGTGCCTTAGGCATTTGACTACTAACCAGAAGGTTGGCAGTTCAAACTCACCAACTGCTCCTCTGAAAGATGAGGCAATCTACTTCCATAAAGATTTACTGCTTTGGAAACCCAATTGGGATTGCTAGCTATGACTCTCTGGTAGCATAGTGCCTAAGGCACTTGACTGCTAACCAGGAGGCTGGCGGTTCAAACCCACCAGCCACTCCTCGGAAGGAAGGTTGGGCAATCCTACTTCCGTAGTGGTAACTGCCTCGGAAACCCAAGGAGGGGTCGCTAGGAGTCGGGGCCGACTCTATGGCAAATAACAAACAAATAACAAGCTATGACTCAGAATCGACTTGATGGCAGTGGGTCTGGTTTGATTTTGGTTGCTTTTTAACACTTTGAAAAAAATCTCTGGCAGCAGATTTTCTCATTACAATTTGTCATTTGATTTGACTGCAGCTTCCATGAGTGTTGATTGTGGATCCAAGTAAAATGAAATCCTTAACAACTTCAATATTTTCTCCATTTTTCATGATGTTGCTTATTGGTCCAGTTGTGAAGACTTTTTTTTTTTTTTTTTTTTTTTTAATGTTGAGGTGTAACCCATAGTGAAGGCTGTAGTCTTTGACCTTCATCAGTAAGTGCTTCAAGTCATCTTCGCTTTCAACAAGCAAGGTCGTGTCATCTGCATATCAAAAGTTGTTAACGAGTTGTCCTATAATCCTGATGCTGAGATCTTCACACAGTCCAGCTTCTTGGATTATTTGCTCAGCATACAGATGAAAAAGCATGGTGGAAGGAAACA
The DNA here is from genome assembly GCF_000298275.1 of Orycteropus afer afer. Taxonomy (NCBI): domain Eukaryota; kingdom Metazoa; phylum Chordata; class Mammalia; order Tubulidentata; family Orycteropodidae; genus Orycteropus; species Orycteropus afer. The sequence continues at coordinate 7,623,353 of NW_006921628.1, forward strand.
ACCTTGACACAAACCTTTCCTGAATTTAAACCATTCAGTATCCCCTTGTTCTGTTTTTTAGGGAGTTCTGGTGGTGTAGTGCCTAAGCCATTTGACTGCTAACCAGAGGGCTGGAGGTTCAAACCCACAAGCCACTCCTGGGAAGGAAGGTTGGGCAATCCACTTCCGTAGTGATATCGCCTAGAAAACGCAAGGAGGGATCACTATGAGTCCAATTGAGTTTGGTCTTTTTGTTTGTTCTGTTTTTTTTAAAAAACCTGCCTCTTGGTCTATATACAGGTTCTGCAAAACCAAAAATTAAAACAAAAAAAACTTTTTTTTTTTTTGCTAGAGATTCTGCAAGAGTACAAGTAAATGTTTCTGGAACTCCCATTCCTTGCAATGTTATTCTTAATTTGTTATGATCCACATAGTCGAATGCATTTGCATAGTTGACAAAATATGAGCAAACTTATTTCTGGTACTCTGCTTTTAGCCAAGATCCATCTGACATCAGTAATGGTATCACTAGGTCCACGTCCTCTTCAGAATCCAGCTTGAATATCTGACATTTTCCTGTTGAGTATGCTTCAACCATTTTTGAATTATCTTCAGTTTAATTTTACTGTGTGTGAAATTAATAATGTTTGATAATTTGGGCATTCTCTTAGATCACTTCTCTTTGGGATAGGCTCAAATACGGATTTCTTCCAGTGGGTTGGCCAAGTGGCTCTCGAAATTTCTAGGCACTGTTGAGTGAGTTCTTACAGCATTGCATGGGTTTGTTGAAACTTTCATTTCCGTTGGATAATATGTCCCTGGTGACAGAAACTATGAGGGAGATCACATGATAGAATTTTGTAAGACAACGACTTATTAATTGAAAATACTTTTTTTTCTTCCTATCTTAGTTGCACAAATAGACTTGTGGGCTTTTCATGGCTCACATAACGCAGCTGCGTGGTGGTGGGGAACTGTGTTGACCATAGCTAAGATGGCTGCTAGTGAATCTCTCTTTTAGGTGTCTGTTCTTTTTCATCGTTAGTATTTTGAAAGAAAATTATAATAAATAAAATTTAGTCAAATCTAGTCCCGTCTTACTAGCATGGTAAAATAGACCGTTGGCACGTTTTGTTTAAAAAAATCTTCAACCCTCAATTTATTTCTTGCCCTTAACCAAAATGGTCATTAAGGTTGTCCGATGACTTGAAGCTTGCAGCCCTTAACAAAGATGACGCTTAGGCTCATGTTCAGAAACGCTTGCCCACTTCTTTGCCCTTGACAAACATGGCTACCAAAGCGTCGTCCACGTGACGTTCGCGGACTACGGCGCGGGAGAGGGGGTAGGAGGGCCTTTGAAGGGTGCGCGCTCCCGCGGTGGTGCACCGGGTAGGTTTCAGTCAGAGTCACTATGGCGGCCGGCGCTGGCAAGGTAAGATGAGACGGCGGCGGCGGGGGAGGCAGCACCCATCGGGGCGACTGGGTTCCGAACCCCCGCAGCCCGTCCGCGGAAAGGCCGACCGTGGTCGTGGCTACCCAGGGCGCCGGCGTGAGGAGGGCTGAGGGGGGCGATGGCTGAGGCGGGCAGGCACCGGCGCCTGACGGCCGTTTGTTTTGATGTTTCCTCCACCAGGTCGGAAAGTTTCCTGCCTCGTCGGGCACAGCCTGAGCGTGCCCCACGGGCCGCGAGTGGTGGAGGTGGCGGAGGAGTTAGCCTGGGGCCTCCAGGCCTCTCCCCCAACCCCAGGACCAGCCTCCCTCCCCCAACTCCTCGTCCGCTGGGAGCTGCGGCTGCCGTCCCTGCGATGCGACCCTCGCGGAGGCGACCCTAAGGGGAGGCAGGCCGTGTGCTGACCAGCGACTAGGAATCCAGACGTCCAGGGACCAACTTCCCGCCGGCCGGGACCTCCTAGTCTCCCCGGGGTCGCAAGGTTGTTCCTCTCTCGGTCCGCACCGGCCTGCGGAGTCGATCCCCGCCCTGCTATTGAGGACGCCTGCCAGGTGCCCGAGAATCCCCGGCCCGACCACTGTCCGCGCCCTCTCCAGTCTCCGCGCCTACGTGCCGGACCAGTGCTGCCTCGGTTCGTGTCAGGCTGGGGACCCCGCGCCCCTTCCCGGGGCGGCCTCCGCGCGGCAGAGCTATGCAGACTGTCCCGCTGATTGCCTAGACCCCCTCGTCGCCCCCTCACTTCCGTTTCCTCCATCCGTGAGGTCTTCGAGGACGGACAGTGGCTATCCTTCGGCCCGAAGGGACCTTCCTGGCCCGCACCGAACCGACCCTTCATGCTGCAGTGCTGCAACGTTTCCGCCACCGAGGGGGAAAAGCAGCTCCGATCCCAAACAAAACACAAGAATTGGTGTGTGACTCATCTGCTTGGATACCTCCAGCCCTCAAACTGTCTTCCAGGAGTTTTCTTGGCCGAAGCTGTCCGATGTTTGAGCATTTTCTTCCCAGAGAAGAAGATGGAGTGAAAGCTGCCAGTTGGGGGCTTTTTGTGTTCAGGGCGCTGCTGGATTTTAAAAGAGGTGATGGGGCTTTTGCTGGCTTGTCTCTCCACCCAAGGGAAGAGTTGTTGAAGCTCACTGGTTATGCTTAGACAATGCGCAGTTTGCTTTAATTTAAAATTTTGGGGGGGATATAGGCTTGTGAAGGGCAGTCCGGATCCGGAGGAACTCTTTGTCTCTGGTAGGAGAGACACCCCAGTCTGTCCTCGATGCCGTCAGCCTTGGCCATCTTCACTTGCCGCCCGAACTCGCACCCATTTCAGGAGCGTCATGTCTACCTGGATGAGCCCATCAAAATCGGCCGCTCGGTGGCCCGCTGTCGACCAGCGCAGAATAATGCCACCTTTGACTGCAAAGTGCTGTCAAGGAACCATGCTCTCGTCTGGTTTGATCACAAGACGGGCAAGGTAATGTCACCACTCGTCTAACAATCATTGCTTTTCTGTTCCCTTTGCTCTCTGTGAGGGGCATAATGTATGGATCATACCAGGGTTTACACCCAGAGGATTTTCAGCCAGATCACAGAATCTGCTTTCTGGTATGGTTGGTTCTAGTGGAAATTAAATTGAGGTGGTTGAATGGAAAACAGTGAAGGTATTGTAATTAAATGCCTGGGGAGGGCGATGGCATCTTGATAACATGGTCATTCCCAGTGAAATCCCAAACCCTAATTTGATTCAGGAAACTAGATAGTGAAACTTGGCATCTTGCTTTCCGTCTTTTTAGAAAGGTGAATATACTTCAGTGGTTGATTAAGCAAGCCGCAGTTCTAAAGCAATGGGAGAAATCCATGGCCAGTATTTCTCTGGAGCTCAAGTGTCTCATGGTGAGATGTAGTTAACACATAGCTTTTAGTTGAGCTCTAATCAGGGCCTTTCTAGTAAGGGCAGTTTCTTGTGTAAACAGACTTTCTTTTTGGAAAGACTTGATACATATTTGCCCACCACAATAATTTGCAGTAGTCAAATCTAGTTTAATTAAATGTGAAGAACATTTGCTTTACATTTTCAGAGTTTTGTTTACAAGGTGGGTAATATATTCACATTGCTTTTGAAAGTTGCTTCTTGATGGTTCTTGCAGCACTGTTCTTTAAAAATATTTAATGCATACTTACAGAGGTGATATTTAAAAATCATTGTTAGGAAATTAACTTCTTTATTTCCTGAAATTATATCCAATTCTGTAGATTATTGCATTATCTAGTGTGATAGGATAAATTCAGTGCTCTTCATTTTAAATGTAACCGTTTTAGCATTTTATGTTAGATCTCTAATTTACTACATGTATGGGTACTTTTATTTTAAGAATACAAAAAAAAAAAAAGATTATATAAGACTCTATCAGTTTTTAACTCTTGATGTATGTGGAGAGTATTTTAAAGAGCTCATTTTTGTGCTTAAACTTGATGTTTTAGATGAGCTACTGAATTAGTTCCAACTCAAAGTAAGTTATGTAAGATTAATAACAGTATCTCAAGTTTCATCTCCTGACTTTTTTCCCTTTCTTCTGAGTTAAATGACTGTCTTAAAAGAAGAATTTAAATCTTCAGGAGGAGTGTTTTGAAATGAAAGAAACCTGAGCCTCAAAGGGAAGAGAGAGCATACTTTTGCAGTTATTGAATTGTGGAGTTATTATATAAATTATTTTTAAAGAAAGGAGAAAAAGATTGCCAAAGTACTGTGTGCTTGCATAATACCTGTACCCTACTCTCTGTGTAGGATGAGAATTAAAAAGTATGTTAATTTTTCTGTATAATACCAGATATGCATTTACCTGTGGAAAAGATAATTTTTTTTCTCCCTGAAAGCTAAAATTTAGGTGCCTTGGAGACATCATAGGTTACCCAGAATCCTTTAAAGTAAATATTCATGGAAGTCATCTTTCTATCAATCTCATTCAGGGATTAGGTAACTACCAGTGTTTTAACTAGCTTTTACTTTTTTTGCCATTTTGTATCCCTGGGCAACTATTAAGGTCCAACCTAATCAGATAACAGGTTTGTTCCCAGTGCATTCTTTGCAAATATACTTTTTTTTTCTTTACTATGACCCAACACTTAAAGGAGACTCTGATTTTTTCTTTTACTTATTTGAGAAATAATAATTACGTGAACTATATCTTATTTTGAAATGACTTAGTAACGTTTAGTGTGTGAATTGAGGTGACATGTTAAAATTTTGAATGAAATTTGTTATTACAAAAACTTACCTTTAAAGGACATACTTGGTTTATTTCTATAATTTTCACTTTTTTTTTCTTTATCAGCCAAACTATACTGAGGATACAAGGCTATTACTTTAGATGTACATGGAATTATTACTTATTGTACCACCTGGTCTAATGAAAACAAATGCCCAGTCAGTTCTTGCCATAAGATCAAATTCATTTAGGAATTAACTATTTAAAATTTAGGTTTCATCAGGCAGTAGGTTTTTATTGCGCATCTTGTATGTACCAGACCCTGAGGTTCACAGTTCCAAAAAAGTTTGACCAAGTATCATTTATAGTTTTCTCTGAGGTTTCCAGTTTGAGGATTTCTGCTACAATTGTCTCAACAAAAGATGTTGTTGACAAAAGCCTCTGGGCCTAATATAATCCCAGCAAAAATAAACATTCCCAGCAAATTTCTTTATATAACAGAAAAATCCCTCCTTCTATAAGCATCACCACAGGCTTTTCTTTAAAAATATCTCTAAGACTTGGCTTTCCCATCTCATGATACTACTACTTACTGTTGTTTTGAGGGTTGAAATAATTATATAAATTATTTAGCACCCTGTACCTTTATTAAAGGCTCAACACTTGCAGAAATCATCTGGACAGCTCTTTGCAATTTGCTATAGTGCTCTGAAATCTTAGAAAGATGCGAATTTCCTTGTGTGTGTGTGTGTGTGTGTGTGTGTATGATGGCATATATAGAAATAATTTTTTAAATCGCAAACAAATGAAGTTGAGAACTTTGTCCAACTTGGCACTTTTGAACAATGGAAAGTGGAAAGCTGGGAAGTGGAAAATTAGAGTAACAGGCTGTTTAGCTGTCTTTCATTTGTGAGTGACTATTACGTTCCGTATTGGCTGTCATGGAAGGCTCATTAAAAGCTGCAAGAAATAATAAACGCTTAAAACTTTCTGATTATCTAGGTAATGTTCATTGTAGAAAATTTGCAAAATACAAAGAAGCGGATGAAAATTTAGGTGATATTTTTTATTTTATTATTTTTTAATAATTGAACACTAAAGTTTATTTCTTGCTCAGACAGAACTAGGTGGGAAAATAGGCTGGTGGGAAGCTCTTCTCCCTAGAGTCATTTAGGCACTCGGCCTGAGCAAGGCTCTGCCATCTTCAGCATAGGGCTTCTAGTCATCCTGGAGGTCATTTCCATTTTAGCTAGCATTGCCTCCCATTGATCAGATCTTGCTAGCAGCCAGTAAAATATAGATTTCCAGAATCAGCTCCCTTTGTCGTCTGTACTTCTTGTCTACCTCTCTATGTCTTCCTTTTCCTTAGTGATATTGTGATGGTCACCTGGTTTTGGTATATTGCCTTTCCTGTCACCCAGATCAGTGCATATCTCTTACCTAGCTAGCACTTCTCCCTCACCTCCCACCCTTTTCCCAAAGAAAGTTTCCTTCTATATGTAAACCTTTCCTTGACTTTTTACAGTTGTGGACTCATATAATATTTGCCCTGTGATTGACTAATTTCACTCAGCATAATGTCCTTCAAGTTCATCCATATTATGAAATGTTTCTCAGATTCTTCACTATTCTTTAATGTTGCATAGTATTCCATTGTGTGTACATACCATAATTTGGTTGTCCATTCATCTGTTGGTGGACAATTAGGTTGTTTCCATCTTTTTGCTATTGTGAACAGTGCTGTGATGAACATGGGTGTGCATATATCTATTCATGTCCCTGTTCTCACTTCTTTTGTATGTACATCTAGTAATGGGATTGCTGGATCAAATGATATTTCTATTTCCAACTTTTTATCAAAGTGCCATACCGTTTTATACAGTGGTTGTACCATTTTACAGTCCCACCAGCAGTATATGAGAGTCTCAGTTTCTCCATACCCCTGCCAGCATTTGTTGTTTTCTAACTTGTTGAACTTTGCTATTATTGCTGGGGGTGAGATGATATCTCGTTGTTGTTTTAATTTGCATCTCTCTAATGGTTAATAAGGGAGCTCTGGTAGCATAGTGCCTAAGGCACTTGATTTCTAACCAGGAGGCTGGTGGTTCAAACCCACCAGCCACTCCTCGGAAGGAAGGTTGGGCAATCCTACTTCCGTAGTGATAACTGCCTTGGAAACCCAAGGAAGGGTCGCTAGGAGTCGGGGCCGACTCTGTGGCAAATAACAACAACAACAATGGTTAATAATTGCAAGCATGTTTTTCATGTGTTTGTTGGCTGCCTGAATATCTTCTTTGGTGAAGTGTCTGTTCATGTCTTCTGCCCATTTTTTAATTGGATTGTTTGTCTTTTTGGTATTGAGGTGTTGAAGTTTTACATAAATTTTAGAAATTAAGTCCCTTGTTTGGTATTGTCATTGCCAAATATTTTTCCCTAATCTATAGGTTTGTTGTTGTTGTTAGGTGCTGTCGAGTCAGCTCCGACTCATCGCGACCCCATGTACAACAGAACAGTCTACTACCTGGTCCTGTGCCAACCTCACAATGCTTGCTATACCTGAGCCCATCATTGCAGCCACTGTGTCAATCCATTCTTGTTGAGGGCCTTCACCTTTTTCTCTGACCCTCCAGTTTACCAAGCATGATATCCTTCTCCAGGGAATGGTCCCTTCTGACAACATGACCAAAGTAGGTGAGACGAAGTCTGGCCATTTTCGCTTCCAAGGAGCATTCTGGCTGCACTTCTTCAGGACAGATTTGTTTGTTCTTCTGGTAGTCCATGGTACTTTCCGTATTCTTTGTCAACACCACAACTAAATCTGTAGGTATAGGTGACACTTTTTAATGCTAAATTCATGGACATTTATGCTGTTTAAACCTGTATGTTGGAGGATGATAGGTTTACCACAAAGTGGAATATAATAATCCTTCTCAAATCATCTTCTCAGGGGTTTGTTGTGTTAGGTGCTGTTCAGTTGGTTCTGACTCATAGCAACACCCTATACAACAGAATGAAACTATCCAGTCCTGTACCATCCCCCAATCATTGCTGTGTTTGAGCACATTTTTGCGTACACTATGTCAGTCCTTTTCGTTGAGAGCCTTCTTCTTTTTTCTGACCCTCTACTTTACTAAGCGTGATGTCCTTTTCCTGGGACTGGTCCTTCCTGATAACATGTCCAAAGTGGGTGAGACGAAGTCTTGCCATCTTTGCTTCTATGAAGCATTCTGGCTGTACTTCTTTCAAGACTAAGGCTTGGATAGGTACTCTTTAGTCTTCAAAATGATATCTCAAGGATATAGCAGCTGATTTTTGCTCCGCTTAATTTCCAGAATCAGCTCCCTTTGTCGTCTGTACTTCTTGTCTACCTATCCTTTCATCTTTCTCTCCATTTTCCAATCACGCACTTTAAATTAGATGGTAAAAGTAACTCACTGCTGTCGAGTCAGATCCGACTCACAGTGACCCTTCCTTGGGTTTCTGAGGCAATATCACTATGGAAGTAGATTGGCCAACTTTCCTTCCGAGGAGTGGCTGGGGGGTTTGAACCGCTAGCCTTCTGGTTAGTCAAATGTGTTAGGCACTACGACACCAGAGTTCCCAATTAGATGGTAGATGATAGATTATTTATTAGCCATTCTGTTGACTGGAGATACCACTAAACAAGCAAACCTACCCATAGGTTGCTTACATAGGAGGATAGTGCATGGACTGCCCTCTTGTGATTTGCATGACACTTGTGATTTGAGGCTTTGCGTACAGATGGAAAGCTAGTGGTTGAAATAGTGAGTCTCACTTTTTTACTTAAGCTTAATGCATGTTTTTGAGCACCTGTTCTATTTGACTGCTAACCAAAAGGCTGGCGCTTCAAATCCACCAGCCATTTCTTGGAAGGAAGGTTGAGCAATCTACTTCTGTAGAGATACTGCCTCAGAAACCCAAGGAGGGGTTGCTATGAGTCGGAAATGACTCAACAGCAGTGAGTTCTATCATGATCTGTTTTAGTGGAGGACATAGTGGTGATGGGGGAAGGAATGACAAGAACTGATAAGAAATTGTTCTTTCTTTCGAGGAGTATGTATCTTAGATTGTTGTTGTTAGATGCCATTGAGTTGGTTCCAACTCATAGGGACCCTGTGGTCAACAGAATGAAACACTGCCTGGTCCTGTGCTATCCTCACAATTCTTGCTATATTTGAGCCCGTTGTTGAAGCCATTGTACCTTGAGAACAGTTGATTGATGTAATATTATGTACGTTTAAGAGGTAAAGAGAGTAACGGTGTTTGAATTAGACTTTAAAATAAGTTAAAGAAAGAAGTTTGAATTTTTTGTTTTGTGTTTTGAGGGGAGTAAAACAGGCAAAAGAAGATTATTTTGAATGCATTTGGCATCTTCAGATGCTGCTGAAACTAGTGTTACGGGATTGGAGAGTTCTTTTGGAGAGTAGCTATAGGTGAACATCCTTTCTGCGAGTTGATTTAATGTTTTTGTCTTGTTTTCATGCTTAATTGTCAGACCCTGAAGGAGAAAGGAACCTGGTGGCACTGTGAGTAGGTGCTCAGTTGCTAACTGAAGGGTCAGCAGTTCGAATCCACCAGCCTCTCCATGGGAGAAAGATGTGGCAATCTACTTTCATAAAGATTTATGGTCTTGGGAGGCCTATGGGGCAGTTCTACTCTGTCCTATAGGATTGCTATGAGTCAGAATTGACTCAAGGGCACTGGGTGTGGTGGAGAAGCCTTACTGGGTGTCTGTTTCCTACTCTTGTGTAAAGTAGATGTGAAGTAAATAAACCTAAGCAGGATAGGTGGTGTCAGATTGTGTAGTGACCTGATTACCAAGCTAAGGACATGGACCTATGGGTTATGGAAGACCATGGGGGGTTCTGAGCAGAACACTGACATACTTAAACCACCATTTAAGAAAAAGTGATACAGTAATAGTCTGTAGAATGGTCTGGAGCAAGTAAAAGTGGATAACAGTCTAACACTGATTACTGATATCTGTTTCTTTGCTCTGTTCTGAGTGCTTTGCATGTTAATTTATTTGATCCTCAAATAACTGTTTGAGGTAGGTGCTTATTTTGCCCATATTAATTTATGAAGAAATTGAGTCAGAGACAAATTAGGTTAACTTGCCTCAGTTCACTCAACTAATAAATGGTAAAGCTGGGATTTGAACCCAGATATTCTGATTCTTGACTCAAGAGTCTAAAACACAGGATAATAACCACTCAGCTATTCCAAAGCTTTGTAACAATTTTGTAGGGTTATAGGTCAGGTTGACACTAGGAATGAAAATAATTAAATGCCAGAAAGTGAAAAAAGACTAGTATATTAATTTGTCCATTGGAGCTCTGGTGGTGCAGTACCTAAAGCATCTGACTGCTAACCAAACGTTTGGTGGTCCAAACCCACCAGCCATTCTGTGGAGGCGAGACTGGGCAATCTACTTCCTTAAAGGTTTACTGCCTCGGAAACCCAGTGGGGGTTGCTATGAGTCGGAATCAACTCAGTTGCAGTGGGTTTGGTTTTTTGGTATTAATTTGTCCATTAGGACTTTTGCAAAGAGAGAGAGTCTCCGTGGGCTGGAGATTTTACAGAAGGTTCATGGATGAGATGTAATTTAGCACTTTGAGAAAAGGACAGAATATCGATAAGAGTCAGGGATTTGGTTTAATTTGGGTGGGAGGAAATGCTCAAGCAAAGGCATAGAAGCAGGAATGATATGGCACATTCCAACGACAGTGCAAAAGAGTTGTTGCAAAGGAAGTCTCCAGAATTCAGCAACTGAGACTGTTTCTTCCCTCTTCCTTCACATATCTAAGTATAACCCCAAAGATCCTGGCCTCAGCTTTTGGGAGAACGCAGATCTTATTATATTCATCGATTTTGTTTGTGTTTGTTTTCACAGATACCTAAAGTTTTGTTGTTGGCAGTAGAAAGGTTTTAAGAGGTACTGGATTTTGTAGGAAAGTCATTAACTTGACACACATGAGAGTCCTTGGTAGTGCAAATGATTAAACTTTTTACTACGAGCTGAAAAGATTGGTGGTTCAAAAACACCCAGAGATGCCTTGGTAGACAGGCCTGGCAATCTGTTTCTTAAAGGTCACAGCCTTGAAAACCCTATGGAACAGTTATACTCTGCACACATGGGGTTGCCATGAGTTGACATCAACTTGGCAACTGACAGTAATAACAGTGATGTTTTAAGATGGATTAACATAGATATGTTTAGGAGGTCAGGTTGTGTATCTGTGGCATGTGACTCCATATCCACTCTCTTCTATGCTACATCTCATATAGTAATGAAAAGGAGATGAAATAATTTCTCTGTTGTTTTAAGCTGTTAAATATATGGAGAGTGTATTCAGTTAAAAGAGTTTTTTCCTCTTGGTTATTTCGCTTTATTCCTTAGGTTAAATTCACTCTTTATCTTCCCAGGCTCCTATTTGCTTTTCTTAAGTGGTATTTAAGTTAAAGCTTAGTGTCTATTCTCTTTGATAAACAGAATGTCTGTCGTTTAGAGTTTTAAATGAAAAGATTGTGAGATTGGTTCTTAATGTATATCAGTTACATGATAGTTATCTGAATCAAGAAAAATGGTGGTATTTGTCAGCTCCCACCATTTGTTACCATGTGTTAGCTGTTGAAGTGTTCTACAGGTTCTACTCTCCTGCCCGTGCTTCTCTCACTACCACTAGTTCAACAGTTTTCCTTCCTGCTCATAAATCTTTGTTGTTACCCTATTAATTTTTAGTATGATATATAAACCCTTTTTAAAAATTTCTCAATTTCTTTTTTTCTAGCTCTGTTTTCGATTACCCTCCCCTCACCCCAAACTCTGGGCACTAGCTATATGACAGTGCTCACTGCTCCTGGAACAAGTGCCTTTTTTGCTCTTTCATCTTCCAGAATGACCTCTCCCCTTCATCCTTTGAGGCCCAATTCCAATGAGAACCCTTCTCTTACTCCTACTAACTGAAGAATTAATTGCTCCTTCCTCTATACTCCCATAGAACTTTGTACATAATTCTGTTATGGGACACAGTCAATGAAATAATTATGATGCAAATGTACTATTGCTGTGCCAGATGTGAACTCTTGAGAACAAAGGAATAGGCACTATATATATGTTTGAATGAATGAAATGTGAAAAATGGAGTGGTCTGCATTTCTAAAAACCCTAGGAGGTTCAAAGGGCAGAAAGTCATTCTAGTTAGTATTCAATTTGAGATCATGAACTCAATTACCAATGTTGTTATGTGCCGTCGAGTCAGCCCTGACTCATAGCGACCCCTCCTTGGGTTTCCGAGGCAGTATCACTACGGAAGTAGATTGCCCAACCTTCCTTCCGAGGAGTGGCTGGTGGGTTTGAACCGCCAGCCTTCTGGTTAGCAGTCAAGTGCCTTAGCCACTATGCTACCAGAGCTCCCATTTACATAAAAATCATCTATTGAAAACTTACCATGTGGAATTGCAGGCAATTTTATGATTGGTGATAACAATCTTGAGTTAGTAAAATAATCTTCTTTAAAGAGTTTTATATTATTTGCAGTGCTTTCTTATTTTGTTTTATCTGCATGACACCCTTAGAAGGTAGGTAGAGCAGTTACAGGTTGACTCCCCTTTATCCAGAAAGAGTTTAATGTTTAGAGATTATTTCACGAAGTCATCTAGTGGTAACTGTGGGGTTGGAACTGGAATCTAGATTTTTCCCTTCCTTGATATAAAAGGCAACTGCTAGAAATTTACTCTGAACTGTTACATTATGATAGGAGCTCTGGTGGCATAGTGCCTAAGGCAGTTGACTGCTAACCAGAAGGTTGGTGGTTCATATCCACTACAGAGTGCGTGGAAGGAAGACTGGGCAATCTATTTCCATAAAGATTTACCACCTTGGAAACCCAATGGGGGTCACTGTGAGTCAGAATCAACTCGATGCTAGTGAGTTTGGTTTATTACATTATAAACTATAGATTTTTTGAAAATCTTTCTTTTGCTCTCTTGAAAGGTAATCTAAGCTATTGTTTTCTGGATACATATCTAAAATGCTGTCATATGACAGACTTTCAAAGACTGAAAGAATCTGAGTTAATTATTTCCCTGAGTCATCCAGCATTTTTTAAAAGTTGCCTCTACTACTCCTAGCAATAAAAGTACTTTTTCTTATGCTTGCATTCAGGCAAATCTGATTTGGATTTGGGTGTTTATGCGAGCAAATTAAACAGCTTTGGAAAAACTTGTTTGGCCATGTAATTTTTTTTATCCTTTAAGGAGAATAGCTGACAGATATAAAGAAAAAGAGTAAAGTTTATGTAGGCGTTTGCAGACATGGAAATTTTTGATAATTTATACCATATCCTTGCCAAAAATATAGTTTGGATTAGATTTTAAACTTAAGGACATAAAAAACTTTGTATATTAGATTTTATGAGTACTTTCCGACTTGTAGTTTTATTTACATTTATAACTGCTGATTTGTTCCAGCCGAGCCAAGCAGAAATGGATTTTCAGTATGGACTTTCAAGCTTTTATTTATTTATTTATTATAAAAATAATAGAAACACAGTCTCATGAAAATTTAAACAATAATGACGTTTATAGAGTAAAAGATGAAAGTCCCCCTTCACATGAACAGCCCTCAACCTCTTTCTTGAGAAATTACTATTATTAGTTTGATATGTGATTTTCAGAACTTCTATACATTTGCATACTTAGATGTATTGGTAAAGAAGTGTAGTTTATTTTGTTGTTACTTTTTCCATAAACGGTTGGATCATAATTTAAAATGTGCTTTTTAGCTGTTAGATGATCTCAAGAGAATTGTGGTAAGCTTACCTGACATGTGTTTATATATTCTTAAGTTTTGATCAGAGTTCAGACTTATAAGACTAATACTGCCATTTATTGAGCATTCACTAGGTATTATACTAAGAGTTTTTAGGTACATTATCTCATTTAATTCTCAGAACAAACTTTTGAAGTAGTTATTATTATTATCCTCCCTCTACGGATGAGAAAATTGAGACTCAAAGAGATGAAGGAATTTGTTCAGGTTTATACATGTAGTTAGTGGTGGAGTTATGATTTGAATTCAAGTCATCTAATTGCACAATGCACACTCTTGATCATTCTTTTTGTTTGCTATTTCAGCACTCTTAGTCATTATCAACTTATCACTATTCCTTTCATGAACACTAGATCAAAAGAAAGAAAAGAAAACCCTTATTTTCTACTATCAAAAGAAAGAAAAGAAAACCCTTATTTTTCTACTAACTCTTAGATACTTTAGTAGAAAATCAGTTTAGAATTTTATTTCATTTTTAAAATTTTATGTATTTTGTTGTTGAGAATATATAGAGCAAAACATACACCAATTCTACATGTGAATTTGATTACATTCTTTGAGTTTCATCCTCCTTTTCTGAGATGTTCCTTCATTAACATAAACTCACTGTCCCTCAAGTTTCCTATATCTTTTTAGTTGCTGTTGTCAGTCTGATCCCATGTAGGTAGTTCTTAAAATAGCATAATGCTCAAAACAGACTAGTGTAGAATTCCTAATTGAAGACTAGTTTCTCAGTCAGTGCTTATCACTTAAAAGTTTATGAGTTGAATAAAAACAACTTCATGTAAAGGTTATTGTTCTCAGTGTTCAGATACTATAATATACTTAAACAGATTTTTTTTCTTTTCTAGAATTGGATAATTTCTAAGTGTAATATGTTTGGAGGCTGTGTTTTAGATGAAATACGTATATACTATACACCCCGTAAATGAACCTTCTAATTTAGAAAAATGACTAGATTTGATTCTTTAGCTATAGAAAGGATATTGTATTAATGCTAATAATATGGTTCCTTTCATTTCTAAAATTCAGGGATGGAAAATAAGATCATGCTATATATTATCAGTATACCTATGGTAGTTAGATTTGTAGAATAAACATACTTTGTAGTTTTGAGTGTTTTTTGAAGAATTTGCATAGTAAAAAAATGTTACAGAGTTCTCTGGTGACTCAGAAATTGCACTCTTAACTATTACTCAAGAGAGAAGAGAACATGTCTACACAAAAACTTGTACATAAATAATACTGCTTATAGCAGCATTGTTTATAATAGCCAAAAAGTGGAAACAGCCCATATGCCTATCAGCTGATGAAGAGATAAATATGTTGTTTCCACACAATGGAATATTATTTGGCACTATAAAGGAATAAAGTTTTGATACATGCTTCAATATGGATGAACCTTGAAAACGTGCTAAGTGAAAGAAGGCAGTAGCAAAAGGCCACATATTATATGATTCTGTTTATATGAGATGTGCACAATAGGCAGATTGATAGAGAGAAAGAGGATTAGTGGTTATCAGGGGTTGGGGGAAGGGTTTGGGGGAAAATGGAGAGTGTTAATAGGTAGAGTTTCTTTTTTGCATGATAAAAAAGTTCTAAAATTGATTGTGGTGATGGTTGCACAGCTATGAATACTAAAACCCACTGAATTATATACTTTAAATAAATAAATAAATAATTTTATAAATATATAAATAAATAAACTTGTATGTGCATTGTATCTCAATAAAGCTGTTACATAAAAAAAGAAATACTAGATGGAGTAATAGCTTAGTAAAAGCGATTAGCTTATAAGAAGTGGAAAAGAGTAGGGTAAGAATTCAAGAGTGGGTAGGATGAAAGAGAGCCACTTTCGTAGTACTGTGCAAAAATGGCATGGTGGAGGCATCTAACCTCCTCTGACTTCATAAGACTAAAACCAAACCCACTGCCATTAAGTCAGTTCTGACTCATAGTGACCCTATTAAAAAAAAACAAACCAAACTCATCGCTGTTGAGTCGGATCCGACTCATAGTAACCCCTCCTTGGGTTTCCGAGGCAATATCACTAGGGAAGTAGATTGCCCAATCTTCCTTCTGAGGAGTGGAAGTGACCCTATAGGATACAGTAAAACTGCCCCATAGGGATTCCAAGGCTGTAAATCTTTATGGATGCACACTGTCTCATCTTTCTCCCTTGGAGCGCTGGTGGGTTCTTTTGAACTGCTGACCTTTTGGTTAGCCTCCAAATGCCTTAACCACTGTGTCACCAGAGCTCCTCAGCTTCACAAGGGGGAAGGCAAATCAAGATCAACAGCCCAAAGCTGACTCATGTGAGATGGAGGTCAGACATGCCTCTACCTTTCAATCTTTTTACCAATTCTGACACCAATCATCTCTACCATGTCACTCTCTACTTTTCTGCTGGGTTCTTTAATTCTTTAGAGTGGCCACACAGACAATTCTTATGAGTATGGGGTTTATTAGAGAACTAACAAGATTTTACAGTTTGGGATCATAAATGAATCAGAATACTTTGATCCAGGACAGACTCTTCTCAGTCTTGCCACAGGCAGGCCTCTCTCTGGTCCTCAGCCCCCTGAGGGGCTCCTTGGGTCACATTAGCCTCTGCTCTGCTTGGGCAAGTGTTACAAAGCTCATTTAGCTCTGTGAATAGTGACCAGAGGTACCCCACACTACTAGTAAGCCTTGACCTGAAGGTGCTCGGCTCTAGCTCCATGGATCAACAAACCTAGCTCCACCAGGTGCTTGAAAGCACCCTACTCCACCAGTAAGCCTCCTGTCTGAAAGTGCCCAGCATTCTCGCTCTGTGGACTGGGAAGCCCACTGCGCAGTCTCCCACCAGTCTCCTGGTTCTGCTTCCTCTGCTGCTATCCCTTGCTATCTCTCCAGTGTTACAACTCTTTCTGTCTCCTGGGTTGAGAAGGCTCCCAGTAGTGCAGGGCTCCTGAGTCCAAAGGACAAATTCTACTCCTGTCTCTTCTTCTTGGTGGTTGTGAGGTCCCCTGTCTGCTTTGGAATTGGCTCTCTTTTGACCCTAATGGGATGGCAAAACTGACCAATCCCCTTGTTAGTATTCCGTACACCTTATTTGCATGATCCCACCCTACAAGGGTGCCATGCAGCTTATTTGCATTGTTAGTCTCCTTGGTGGGCCAAAATAACCTCATTTGCATAGTTTCACCCAGTCATTTGGTGGAAGTTACCAAGATTTTGGCTAAAAGGACCACATTAAATAATTTGCTACACCACGTACAATGATTTTTGTGTTCTGCTTCTTTAATGTGAATGTCTTACTCTTGCACCTTTGATTTAACAAATTTAGCAGATGAACAGTGTGTTTTCAATTTTGAAATATTTGTTAATGGGCATAATTTTTGCATTATAGAAAAGTTGTAGTACCAAAGTCCTAGTGTGGAAGTTAAGAAATGATATGGGGCTTGGTAAGAGATAGTTGTTATGGTTAGTTGCTGTGGAGTCAATTTCAACTCATGGGGATCCCATGTGTGTAGAGTAAACTGCACTTCACAGGGTTTTCAATGCTTTGACCTTTCAGAAGGGGTTTACCAGGCCTATCTTCCAAGGTACCTTAGGGTAGGTTTGTACCACAAATTTTTCAGCTAGTAGTGCTTGAGCGCTTAACTGTTTGCACCACCCAGGGATATGGTATAGTTTAAAACTCCAAAACTGAACCTGGGAAGCTTAAAATCAAAGATGTATGTTAGCTATAGCAGGTATGACATGTGCCCTGGGTGCCATTTGAAGTGGCATGCCACTAAGCAGTTTTTATTTAATGAGCTTGACTTGTATTTTTGAGCAAATATCATAGTAAAATTATCTAGAAGATGAGTGTCAGATGTTTGGACAGTGGTGCAACTTCAGTGCTTGCCATAGATTCTATTTTCTGTAGTGATGCATCTGCTTAAGATACTAGTTTTACTCACCAATGAATCTTTCGTATATATGCTGGCACATAGATGGTGGTAAAGTATTGTTAGAATGAATGATGCTGTCTCATTTGGAACAATTGTAGTTGATACATAAGGTGCATACACATTAGAACAATCAACCATACAAGAACAAAAGGGCAGCATTTGCTCAGGGATCAAGCTCAGAAGGCAGGAAGGGATAGGAAAGAAGGACAAAGGGAAATGGTAAATACCGGGAGGAAGGAGGAAGAGTGCTGTTACATTGTGGAGACTGCAATGAATGTCACAAAACAAATGTGTATGAATTGATGAATGGAAAACCAATTCGCTCTGTAAACTTTCACCCAAATCACAATAAAACAAATAAATAAATTAAAAGAAAATTGTAGTGAAATTGAATTGGGACCACTGTGCATTCCTAGTCTTTAACTAGTATCTGAGTTTCTCATGCGTACATTACAGTACAGTGCCCAATTAGGTAATCCTGTAAAAATATTATTATAGTACAAATAAGTCTAATAATAGATGTATCTTTGAATCAGTATTTTCAAAGAGATATTCTTTCCCCCAGAGTTGGGGGGCAGAAAATGGAGGAATGAAGAGAGCTTTACAGATAAAGTTATTTTGAAGCTGCTGTTTGAAGATTGAGTAGGGCTTTGCTTCCTAAATAATAATAATAATAAAAAAGAAGGGTATTCCAGATAGAGGGAACAGTGTATGTTTAAGGCAGAGAGGCTTGAAAGAGAATGATGTAGAACAATGTGTTCTAAGAAATGCAAAGTCAGAAGCTACTAGAGTTCAGGATGGAAAAATAGACAGAAAAACCAAAACCAAGCTTACTGTTGTCGAGTCAATTCTGACTCATAGCGACCCCTCCTTGGGTTTCTGAGGTGGTGTCTCTATGGAAGTAGATTGTGCAGTCTTCTGAGAAGTGGCTGGTGGGTTTGAACCACCAGCCTTCTGGTTAGCAGCCAAATGCCTTAGGCACTACATCACCACAACTCCTAAGAGTTGCTATCAAATTGATATGGTAGTTGAGACCACTGCTGACAGAGGCTTTATGGAGGAAGTGTGGTTAAAGGTTCTGGAATTGGATTATTTGAGTAGGAATCCTGGCTCCACTGTGAAATATGTGACATTGGGCAATCTCTTTGTGTGAGTTTTCTTCTTCTATAAAAGGAGACTAGTTGTGGATTCACCTCATAGGGCTGTTGTGAAGAATTAATGAGAATTCATGTAAAGCGTTTAGTCTGGCACAGAATAGGCACTGGGTAATTTGTGTATATTATTTTTCTTTATTGTTTCAGTTGGTATATTTTCACAGTAAGGCCTATATACTTATTTTCTGTATGTGTGCCCTTTCATTGTTAAAAATAAGTTTTCTTCATTGAGTATTTATCTTTAGAGTGTCCTGTATTAAGTAAATTCTTTGATAGCTTTTTTGAACGTGTTAAAAGAGTCTTGCAATTAATATCTGTTATCCAGTACTGTTGTCCCTGTGTGGCATAGATAGTTAAGTACTTGACTACTGGCCTGAAGATTGGCAGTTCAGACACACTCAGACGTATGTTGGGAGACAAGACTGGTGATCTGCTTCTGAAAGGTCAGCCTTGAAATCCCTATAGAGCATTCTAGTCCCGTGAGTCAGAATGGACACAATGGCAGCTAGCAACAACAATATCCAGTACTACCAACTCTATATAGTTTTCCCATTAAAAGCAATACAAATCATAGCATACTTGGTCTGCCTTATTTGAAGAATTGAAATTAAAAGA
The DNA here is from genome assembly GCF_000298275.1 of Orycteropus afer afer. Classification (NCBI taxonomy): domain Eukaryota; kingdom Metazoa; phylum Chordata; class Mammalia; order Tubulidentata; family Orycteropodidae; genus Orycteropus; species Orycteropus afer. The sequence continues at coordinate 7,642,537 of NW_006921628.1, forward strand.
ATTAAGTAAGTGATGTGATAAGTATCTATCTGATCAATCAATCAGGAAACAGTACTTCAGTCTTCAATGAGTTTGTAGTTCAGTTGTGAAGCTAAAGCTAACCTCCATGAAATAATTAGGGAATAATTAAATTCTAAGTGGAATTAAGAAGACTGTGTGATCAAAGTCACTCGTTTGTCAGTTTGTTGTCCTGTGGTACCTTGCTGTGATGCTGTAAGGTGTGCCACCAGTATTTAAAATACCAGCAGGGTCACCCATGGTGAATAGGTTTCAGCAGAGCTTCCAGACTAAGACAAACTAGGAAGAAGAGTGTGGCTAGATCTACTTCTGAAAAAATAGGCCATTGAAGACCTTATAAATAGCATATCTGATACAGTGCCAGAAGATGAGTTCCTCAGTGTGAAGACACTCAGAATACTACTGGGGAAGAACTGTCTCCTTAAAGTAGAGTCAACCTTAATGGCACAGATGGAGTAAAGCTTTTGAGACCGTTTGCTGATGTGACACAACTCAAAATGAGAAGAAACAGCTGCAAGCATCCATTAATAATTTGAACATGGAATTTACAAAGTATGAATCTAGGAAAATTGGAAGTTGTCTCAAATGAAATGGAATTCATAAAGATCAATATCATAGGCATTAGTGAACTGAAGTGGACTGCTATTGGCCATTTTGGATCGTACATTCACATAGTCTACTATGCCAGGGATGACAGACTGGAAAGGAATGATGTCACATTCCTCCTCAAAAAGAACCTTTCAAGATCTATCCTGAAGTATGGGCACTCTGGTAGCATAGTGCCTAAAGCACTTGACTGCTAACCAGAAGGCTGGTAGTTCAAACCCAGCAGCCACTCCTCGGAAGGAAGGTTGGGCAATCTACTTCCGTCGTGATACTGCCTTGGAAACCCAAGGAGAGGTTGCTATGAGTTGGGTCAGACTTGACGGCACATAACAACAACAACATCCTGAAGTGCAATACTGTCAGTGATAGGATGATATCCATATACCTGCAAGGAAGACTATTCAAATACAGGCACCAACCACTAAAACCAAAGATGAAGGACTTGATGATTTTTATTAACTTCTGCAGTCTGAAATTGACCAGACATTCAATCAAGATGTACTGGTAATTGTTGTTGTTCGGAATGTGAAAGTTAGAAACAAAGAAGCATCATTGGTATCTGAATAAACATGGCCTTGGTGATAGAAATGACACCAGGGATCACATGATAGAATTTTGCAAGACCAACAACTTATTCATTGCAAATACCTTTTTTTTCAACAACATAAACAGCAACTATACATGTCGCCCTCACCAGAGTGAATACACAGGAATCAAATCAGCTACATCTGTGGAAAGAGATGATGGAGAAGCTCATTATCTGTCAGAACAAGACCAAGACTGACTATGAAACAGACCATCAACTGTTTGAATGCAAGTTTAAGTTGAAGTGAAGAAAATTAAAACAAGTCCACAAGAGCCAAAATGTGACTTTGAATATATTCCACCTGAATTTAAAGACCATCTGAAGAATAAATATGATGCATTGAATAGAAGTGACTGAAGATCAGACAAGTTGTGGGATGGCAACAACTTGGACCAGGAACATAATATATGAAGAAAGCAAATGGTTATTAAAAAGACAAGAAAGGAAGAAAAGACCAAATTGGATGTCAGAAGAGGTGCTGAATATGGATGAACCTAAAGAATATTATGATAAGTGAAATGAGTCAATCGTAAAAGAACAAATATTGTATGAGACTGCTTTTGTAAAAAGTCATTAAAAGAGTTTCACACAAAAAGAAATATTCTTTCATGGTTACCAGGAGTGAGAGGGGAACGTATCAATTGGGGTGAAAAGCAAAATTCTGAAACTTGTTCTTGAACAGAGAGTAGCTAACCTGACTGGAAGAAATGATGACGTAAATGAGCTGAACAAAAGATTTCACAGGGCAGCTTGAGAAGACAAAGTATTGTAATGAAATGTGCAAAGATCTGGAGTTAGAAAATCAAAAAGGAGGAACACGGTCAGCATTTCTCAAGCTGAGATAACTGAAGAAAAAATTCAAACCTCGAATTGCTATATTGAAGGAGTCTATGGGCAAAATATTGAACTATACAGGAAACATCCAAGGAAGAGGGAAAGAGTACACAGAGTCACTATACCAAAAATAGTCAATGCTCAGTCATTTCAGAAGGTAGCAAATGCTCAAGAACCTGTGGTATTGAAGGAAGAAATCCAAGCTGAATTCAAGAAATTGGTGAAAAACAAGGCTTTAAGAATTGACAGAGTAACCATTGAGATGGATGCAGCACTGAAGGTTTTGGCCAACTGATTAGAAGAGATCTATATTTGTGCCTGTTCCAAAAAAAGCTAATCCAACAGAATGTGGAAATTATCAACAATACCATACACAAGTAAAATTTTGCTGAAGATAATTAAAAAACAGCTACAGCAGTATATAGACAGGAAACTGCCCAAAATTCAAGCCAGATTCAGAAGAGGACATGGAATGAGGGATATCATTGCTGATGTCAGATGGATCATGGCTGAAAGCAAAAAATACTAGAAAGTTGTTTACTTGTATTTTATTGACTATGCAAGACATTCAGCTGTGTGAGTCATAACTAGTTATGGATAATATTGCAAAGAATGAGAATTCCAGAACACTTAATTGGGCTCAGGAGGAACCTGTATATAGACCAAGAGGCAGCTTTTTGAATAGAACAAGGAGATACGTCATGGTTTAAAATCAGAACAGATGTGTGTCAGGGTTGTATCCTTTCACCATATTTACTCAATCTGTATGCTGAGCATATAATCTGAGAAGCTGGACTATAAAGAAGAATGTGGCATCAGGATTGGAGGAAGACTCACTAACAGCCTGGGATGTGCAGGTGACACAGCCTTGCTTGCTGAAAGTGAAGATGACTTGAAGCACTTACTAGTGAAGACCAAAGACAACAGCTTTCAGTGTGGATTATACCTCAACGTAAAGAAAACAAAAGCCCTCACAACTGGACCAATAAGCAACATAACAATAAATGAAGGAAAGAATGAAGGAATTGATTTTACTTGGATTCACAATCAACATCCATAAAAGCAGCAGTCAAGAAATCAAATGGCATATTGCCTTGGGCAAATCTGCTTCAAAAGAGCTTTTTAAAGTGTTTAAGAGTAAAGATATCACTTTTATAGACTAAGATTCACCTGATTCAAGCCATGATATTTTTTGAGTAGCCTCATATGTATGTAAGAGCTGGACATTGAATAAGGAAAACCACACAGTATTGATGCATTTGAATACTGGTGTTGGCAAACAATATTGAATGTACCATGGACTGCTAGAAGAATGAACAAATCTGTCTTTGAGGAAATACAGCCAGAATGCTCCTTAGAAGTGAGAATGGCCAGACTTCATCTCTCCTACTTTGGTTATATTGACAGAAGGGACTGGTCCCTGGAGAAGGATTCATGCTTGATAAAGTAGAGCGTCAGTGAAAAAAGGAGGACCCTCAATGAGATGAATTGATACAGTGACTGTGACCATGGGCTCAAGCAAGACAAAGATTGTGAGGATGGCACGGGACCAGGCAGTGTTTCGTTCTTTTGTACATAGTAGTGTTGCTGTGAGTCAGAACTGACTGGACTAAGAACAGCAAGAACTTGTGATTAAGGTAGAGAAGGCTTTTTTTTTTTTGTCTAGGAAGGGGACCTTGAACTCCACCCTGAAGATTTGAGGTAGAGATTTGAGGTTCCTTGGTGTATAAATAATACCTATATGAAAAAGGCATGAGCCCAGTGGTATAGTCAGGAGTCAGTTGAATCTTGAACAGCTGCATATTAGTTAGGGTTTTTAGTCTTAAGCTACTGGTATGCCTATAGCTGGTTTAAGCAGAAGAGGAGTTTTTGAAAGGGAATAGAGTAGTTCACAGAATCCTTGAAAGGCTGGAGATCCAGACTTGGAGACTGCAGCTGGACCTATAGAAAAAGTCATGCCACAGAAGTGAGCTGAGCTGGTGCAAACATGACAGCTACATTGCTTGAGCACTGGAAACCTCAGCTTGTATTTCTGACATTTTGGATACTGCATGATGCCCCTGGCACTGTTGTCATTACTGCCTATGTCAGTGCTTCTATTCTGCCACCAGAGTAATCCACTACCATCATGTTTCTTTGTGTCACTAACTCCTGATGTAAAGTCCAAGGGTAGTATGTCTGATTGGCTGAGGATAGGCTGCATGTCCATTACTTAGCTTCAAAGGAAGCTGGAAAAGCCAGCAGATGACATTTCACCTTCTAGTGGGGAATAGACTTTGTCTCTCACCAAGATGGTTAATTACCCAGTTATGGAAAGGGGAGATTCAAGTGGTCACATCCAGGAACATGCTGATTATTCCCTCCAAGTGGAGTTTGTATGTTAAGTGGTATACTACCAGCCTGACCAGAGAATTTATACTAAATGACTCAGATGCACCTGAGTCAGGTTCCATTTCCGAAAGACTATGGAGAAACAAGGGCAGTGGTGCACTAGGGCAGAAACCGTCAGAGAACCAAGGCACAAACCTTGAGGGAAGAGTCTTAGAACTGGATCTTTGAGGAAAGCATGCCTCTCTTTAATCCAGCCAGATAACTGTTAACCAAATTAGTGTGTTCTGTAGCAAGTTTTGAAACACTTCTGAGCTTTAGCATGCTCATTTTATATTAGAGTGGAAAATGATGATGATTGTATTCATAGGTGTGGTGAGTAGAGAGACAGGATTTGAAGGTTCCAAATGATTTATTATTAAGTGAATAATTTCTTTTATAAAAATCAACACAAAACTGGTTCCTTTGAGGGAGAGGTTAAAGATATCCCAAATATCCAACTTTTCCAAACTGCTGTACCATTTCAAAGGAGCCTTGGTGGCACAGTGGTTAAAAGCAATGGCTACTAAACAAAAGGTTGACTGTTTGAAGCTGCCCATTGCTCCATGGGAGAACGATAAGGCAGTCTGCTTTCATAAACTTTTGCAGCCTTGGAAACCTTATGGGGCAATTCTGCCCTGTCCTGTAGGGTCATTATGAGTTGGTGTTGACTCTATGGCAGTGGGTTTGTTTTTCTTGGGTACCGCTCTATCCTCTTTAACATCAGCTATTCCCCTTCCCTTAATATACTCTCTCCTGTTCCATAATTTGCTGCAACATCTCACTCATAAACTCATGAACTATTCTTACAGTTAAGTGGTTTATTAGGGAAGTAACAGAGATCAAGACATAATTTGAGATCAGAAGTGGCTCAGAAGTAACAGGAACAACTTAGGATACAGTTCTTCTTGCCTTCTGCTGCTGGATCCTGCTCTAGATATGTCAGACAAGTGTTAACAACTTTTAGCTTGTGGTTTGGCAAGCTCCACCCTAGCCGTCTCAGAGCCATCTTGCGCTGGTCTCCTGGTTCCTATGCCTAGTTCTTGCTGTCTTGCTTTGCTCTCGTTGTTATTAGTTCTGGGCTCCATTTCTTGCTATCTTATGTATTATAGCTCTTCTTTTTTTCTCTCTATCTCCTGTTAAGCCTAATAGGATGTAAAACTGACCAATCTCCTTGTTAGGGTTCCATCCACCGTATTTGCATGGTCCCATCCCCATAAGGGTTCCATGCACCTTATTTCCATTAGCAGCAAGCTGTCCAATCCCTTGGTGGGCCACAGACACCTTATTTGCCTAGTTTTGTCCAATCATTATGTTGGAATCACAGACACTATGGCTAGCAGGGACTTGTTAAGTAAGTCACTGCACTGTACTTATTTTCAAGATTGTTTCTCTCTTGGGATATTAAAATAATTTGTGGGCATAATTTAAGGTGTTTTTTTTTTTTTTTTGGTCATTTACTTTAAATTCTGGAACAAACTCATTTAAATTCTGATATTGCCAGAAGCATGTACAGATGAGTAAGTGTTTGACTGCTAATTCAAACCCATCCAGTTGGCATCTCAGAAGACAAACCTGGTGATCTGCATCCAAAAGGTCACAGCCTTTTAAACTCTGGAGCAATTCTACTTTGCACACAGGAGCTCCGGTAGCGTTGTGCCTAAGGCATTTGATGGCTAACAAGAAGGCTGGCAGTTCAAACCCACCAGCCTCTCCTCAGAAGGAAGGTAGGGCAATCTACTTCCGTAGTGATACTGCCTTGGAACCCAAGGAGGGGTCACTATGAGTCAGGTTTGACTCAATGGCCCATAATGACAAACTTGAACAACACTCTGCACACATGAGGTTGCCATGAGTTGTAATCAACTTGATGGCAACTAACAACAATAATAACATTTGATTTAATACTTTGAATAAAAAATGAAAGATGCTAAAAAGTATTACAAAATATTTTTGTTGTTGAGAACAGCAAAACATATGCTAATCAAGTTTCTGCATGTACAATTCAGCAACATTGATTACATCCTTTGAATTGTGCAACCATTCTCACCCTCCTTTTGTGAGTTGATCCTCTCTCGTTAATATAAACTCACTGCCCGAGTTTCCTATCTAATCTTTCTAGTTAACCAAAACCAAACTCACTGCCATTGAGTTGGTTCCGACTCATAGTGACCCCTTCTTGGGTTTCCGAGGCAGTATCTCTGTGGAGAGTAGCTCTGGTGGTGTAGTGCCTAAGGCATCTGACTGCTAACCAGAAGACTGACGGTTCAAACGGAAGGAAGACTGGGCAATCTACTTCCATAGTAATACTGCCTTGGAAACCCAAGGAGGGGTGGTTATGAGTTGGATCCGACTCGTCGGCAGTGAGTTTGGTTTTTTTTGTGTGATTTATGGTAGTTCTATTTTTAGTTTTTTGAGGAACTGACACACTGTTTTCCACAATGGCTGTACTGTTTTGCATTCCTTTTAGCAATGGATAAGGGTTCCAGTTTCTCCATATCCTCAACATATATATGTGTATGTATGTATATATATACATATTTATATTTATACATATATATATTTATCTTAACCATCCTAACGGAGCTCTGGTGGAGCTCTGGTGGCATAGTGCCTAAGGCATCTGACTTCTAATTAGAAGGCTGGTGGTTCAAACCCACCAGCCACTCCTCAGAAGGAAGATTGGGCAATCTGCTTCCATAGAGATGTTGTTATTGTTGTTGTTATGTGCCATTGAGTTGGACCCAACTTACAGCGACCCCTCCTTGGGTTTCTGAGGTGGTATCACTACGGAAGTAGATTGCCCAACCTTCCTTCTGAAGAGTGGCTGGTGGGTTTGAACCGCCAGCCTTATGGTTAACAGTCAAGTGCCTTAGGCACTACGCTACCAGAGCTCTGTAGAGATACTGCCTCAGAAACCCAAGCGGGGATTGCTATGAGTTGGATCTGACTTGATGGTAGTGAGTTTGGTTTTGATTAACCATCCTAAAACAAAAGCCACTGTCATCAAGTCAGTTCCAACTCATAGGAACACTCATTGGGTTTCCAAGGCTGTAAATCTTTATGGAAGTAGATTGCCTCCTCTTCCTTACACAGATCAGCTGATGGATCTGAACTGACAACCTAATGCCTTACCTACTGCACCAGCAGAGCTCCTTTAACCATCCTAGTGGGGATGTAAGGAAATCTTGTGGTTTTGATTTGCATCTCACTGATGGCTAATGTAAGGCATTTGGTTGCTAACCTGAAGGTTTGCAGTTCAAACCCACTAGTTGCTCAGTGCGAGGAAGATGAGGCAGTCTACTTCTGTAAAGATTTATATCCTTGGAAACTCAATGGGAGTTGCTTTGAGTCAGAACTGACTTGATGGCACTGGGTTTGGTTGGGATGGCTAACATCTTTCCATGTGTATGGTGGCCATTTGAGTGTCTTCTTTGGTGAAATGCCTGTTTAAGTCTTTTTCCATTACGTATGTATGTATGTATGTATGTATGTGAAGATTTACAGAGCAATTTCACTTTCCATACAGCAGTTCACATATACTTTGTCTCATGTCATTGACCACAGTTACCACAGTGCAACAGCTCCCCTCCCATCTCTTCCTCATAGTTACCTCTTCCCAGTGACCATCCCTCCATACTCTCCTGCCCCCTGAGCTGTCTCCCTGTGCATAAGCAGCCCTTCCTTCTCCCATGATTG
>NW_006921628.1:7664207-7665304 GCF_000298275.1 Orycteropus afer afer
AGTAACCAAAAAAAAGAAAAAAGGGAAAAAAAGAAGAAAAAACAAGCACACCTGCAATATCTGGGGATAGGGCACTAAGAAAAAAAAAAAAAAAAGAAAGAAAAACTGGAGTAGGGAAGGAGAATAATAAATGAAGAAAAAAATAAGAAGGATGCAAAAAGAAAAGCAAGGAATGGGGTTAGCCACGAGAAAAAAGGGGGAAAAGAAAAAAAAAAAACCACCTTAAATTGGGGAGGGGGGCAGAATTTCAACCAGGCACAGGGAAAAGAAAAAACTGCTGAAAACTAGGACCTGGTAGGGGAAGATAAAGAATAACAATAAAAAGGATAAAAGTATTAATAATATTAGTTGGTTTAAAATGGACAAATACAAGCAAACTAATCACCGGGAAAAAGAAAGCAAAAAAGAAAAAAAAGAAAAGAAAAGAAAAAAATCAGTGGAGGACACGGTGGGGCACCCAGGCTTCGTCTGAGCACAGAGACTGTGATGGAGTTCCCGTGGGCCCAGAAGGTAGGTGGGAGTGGGGAGGGCCACACCTCCGTTCACCAAGCGTGTGTAGGATGTAGTAACAAGAAGAATGTCATACCTTTTCAGTCTTGCAGGCCTTGAGTGTCCTTGGGGTTGCTGGAAAGCAGAATGTGTTCGTAAGCCCCAGAAATCTGTGAGAGTGCTGTCTCTTTATCCAAAATAGTCAAGCTGCTTTTTAAACCTTCAAAATGGCGGTGTCCTCCAGACCGGCAGAAGTCCACAGCTCAGCCCACCTTTCTCTTCACCTTCTCCGTTTGTTCCCCAGCCACCATGAACAGTTCTCCGTGCAGTCCCTGGCTAGCAGGGGGATTTTTAGGTTAATTCTTAAGTCCTACCAGCACAGGAATCTGTGAGAGCACTGTCTCTTTAAATATCCAAAATAGTCAAGCCGCTTTTTAAACCTACAAAATGGTGGCACTCTCCAGACTGGCAAAAGGCCACAGCTCAGCCCACCTTTCTCTTCACCTTCTCTGTTTGTTCCCCAGCCACCGTGCACAGTCCTCCGTGCAGTCCCTGGCTAGCAGGATGATTTTTAGATTAATTCTTAGGTCCTACCACCACTCGGGAAT
>NW_006921628.1:7665404-7676613 GCF_000298275.1 Orycteropus afer afer
TTCTTCTGCTAGTTGGGGTTTAGTCCACTTCTGTATCCTTCCCTTCAAGGCTCAGGGGTCCAGGATTATCTTCTGTGTCTGTGTTAATTGGTTTCTCTTTTTTTTGTTGAAGAGGGTCTGTGCAGTCCTTCTGTCTAGTCCGCCATCTTCCCGGAACTCTTTTTTTTCCATTTTATAGTGGACTTATTTATCTTTTAGTTAAGCTGTTGAAGTTTTATATATATTTTGGTTATTAGATTCTTGATCAAATACATGGTTTCTGAAGATATTCTCCTAGTCCAAAGCGTGTCTTTTCACTTTTTTAGTAAAATCTTTTATGAACACAAGGTTTTAATTTTTATGAGATCCTATTTATTTCTTTATAATTGTGATTTGGGTGAAAGTTTACAGAGCAAATTCACTTTCCTTACAGCATTTCACACACACATAGTGTCATGACATTGACTATGATTTATCCCAGTGCAACAGCTCCCCTCCCACTTCTCCAGATAGTTACCTCTTCCCTTTGTCCATCACTCCATGCATTCCTGCCCCTTGAACTGTCTGCCTGTGCATAAACAGCCCTTCTTTCTCCTGTGATGGTTCTCTCCAAGGAGTATTATTTGCCTCAGGTACATGTTCAACTTGTATGCCTGTGTTTTGTTTGGCTGGAAGCCACAGGTGTGGGTTGAATTCCAGACCTGAAGGGCAGCTAGGGGACATAGTCTCAGTGGTTCCACCAGGCTGTATCATACCAGCAAACCTGGTCCCTTTTTTTTTTTCCTTTTTTTCCTCCCCAAATGATTTTGAGTTTTGTTCCACATTGTTCTCCCTCTCTATTCTGGATCTCCTACATAGATCCCCCTCTAAGTGGTTGACAGTTGTAGCTGGGCACCATCTGGTTCTTCTGGTCTCATAGTTGTATAGGCTGAGAGATCCTATTTATTTTATCTTTCACTGTTTGTGCTTTTGTTATAATTTTAGATAAACCATTGTTAAAAGCTAGGCCCAGCAGCTTTGCCCTTTATTTTCTTCTATGAATTTTGTGATTTTATCTTGCACATTTAAGTCCTCTGTCCATTTATCTGAAAACCCTGCCTCTACACACTGACACCTGTGAATGTGTCTGAGCTTAGAGTATTAATTTAAAATGATTAGACTGTAATTGTTACATATGTTTTTTTGCTTTAAAATATATTTCACATGATATTCTGATGTAAGTTCTATCACTCAACACCTGCCTCTGACTTAGACATTCACATGCAATATTTTGTTCATCAAAATCCTTTTTAACATCAAAATATCTAGAGCTAATAGAGGAATTTAGCAAAAATTATGCTTATTGGCATTATACTTGGTTTTAATAATTCTTTTTCCTCCCTCTTCCTTACCAGTGACCTGATTTAAGAACTGTATCAAAATTATATATATATATATTCTTTAGCTGGAGCTATTTTGAAAAGTTGATATAACAATAGGTGAGCTATTTGAATAATATGTAAGAAAGTGTTTAAAAAGAAATTTTCAAGTGTTAGGTGGTGTAATTATAAAAATGAGTATATTAGTATATATTATTATAAAAATTAGCTCCCTACTTTTACTGTTCCTTGTTACTGCCTTGTCATCATAGTGGTATAGAGGCTTAGAGGCAGACTTTATTAGAGACTTTAATAGACAATTATTTTCTGAAATGGTTGCTTTATTGTAGGTCTGTTGGGTGGTTATTGTAGGTCTGTGATATATTTAAAAGTTTATAATTCTGATATTTACATCCTGCTACCAAAATATTACTTCACAAACCAAGATATTTATATTGTTGATACCTGAATGTTGGCACTGGAGAAGGAAACTTTATAGTTTTTTTGTTAAGCCATTTTCAGAAGACTTACTGAAAAAGGGTTTTATTATCATTTTTGGAATTGAGCTGAGTCCAAGTCATCTAACCTTATGTCAGCTTTCTTTTACTTTTGAATTTCCTTATTTTCTGGCGTGTTGGGCTGGGTAAATCTGAGCTATGTATAAGAATTGCAGGCATAAAAAATGGAATGTGTTTTACATTCTTACTTATAGTTTCCATTTTCTGTTGTTATCACATAACACTCGTTTTAAACTAATTTCAGATTAAGTCAAACTTTGTGGTTTTTATCTGTTGGTTATTTTAAAAATAGGTATGTTTGAGGTAAGTTCTCTGGATTTAAATTCTTACCTGTCATTCTAATCAGAATTATTAAAAGATGGTTTTGTGCTTTCTTAATGAAAGTTTACTATTGCCACAGTTGTTACTAATTTACCCCATCTTTTAATACTTTGAACTTGGATCATGGTTAATCACAAAATTTAACCCTTAATTGTATATTTTTCTCAGTGTTTTAATTCTTATGGTCTTAATTAGCTTATAATCTCTTTAAAGGCAACTAATAATACTGTGTGCTAACTCATAGCCCTATAACATTAGTACAACACTTCGATGAAGTAAATTGTTAAAAATCATTGCCCCATAAAACAAGGAAATATAAATATAATACTTTTCTCCCAAGAAATTATAAAAGTATTAGCTTAAGAAAACTGTCTGCTTTTTTAAAAGCCTCTTAAAAGATACTATACCCATTCCTCACTTATCAGTATGGTTAAGTTTTAAGACCAAATCATTATGTGAAAATCAGCATTATGTGAAAGGAGAGGATGACCACATCTAATCACAAAATGGAGGATTACTGCATCATTACACAGCAGCCAAATTCCATCATTGCATAACTGCCAGGTTTCATCATTACATAATTTCCAGATCTTTTTTTTTTTTAATTTTATTTTATTTAGATTTGGGTGAAGATTTACAGAGCAAATTCAATTTCCAGATCTTATCATTACATAACTGCCTGACCACTGAACAATGATGACCCAGCCAAGTTGACACATAACGTTTACCATCACAGATGCCTTTACTCTTATCTCATTACTTACTTCATTACTTTCTTACCACCAGATATATGTCACTAATGCGTAAAGTAGTGGGATAGTAGATTTTTTTTTTACGATTGTCATAAATGTAAAATGTTGGATAATGAGCTAAGTGAGGAGTAGGTGTGTAGGAAAATAGAGGAATCAGTGCTTTTTGAAAGTTTGCTTTATGCCAGTTTACTATTATGAAAGACCTACATTAGTAGCTGTTTCAAAATCAAAAGTGAATTTTTACTTTTATGAAAAAATGCAAAGAGGAGAACTAGTGTTTATCATTTGTTTTGCAGCAAGCTGTTAAAGGGGCAATATATATCCTGAGTAGCAAGAGTGGCATTGTTAAGCTCCTTCCCTGAGAACTGCATTATACATATGCTACTTTTACTTTATATAGACTGTGTATTTATCACATCATTCTTGCATTTACTATATGTTAGTGTTATTTTGGGTTTTATGTGTTATTTGGTATGATTTGGTAGGTTATTTATTTATATATTTTTATTGTGATTTGGGTGAAAGTTTACAGAACAAATTCACTTTCCATAGAGCAATTCACACATGAGTTATCTCATGACATTGACTACAATTTACCCCAATGCAGCAGCTCCCCTCCTGCTTTCTTTTGATAGTTACGTCTTCCCTGTGTCCATCCCTCCATGCACTCCTGCCCCCTGAGCTGTCTCCCTGTGCATAAACAGCCCTTCTATTCTCCCATGATTGTTCTCTTCCAAGGAGTGTATCTAAGGTAGGTTATTTTTTTGACTCTGGGCATGCTCAAAATTTTTTCCCATATATATTAATGGTAACTGCTTCTTCACTTTATGCCATTTCAGCTTATGAAAGGTTTTATAGAAATGCTCCACTTTCAGATAGTGGGGGAGACCTGTATCTCTCTCTCTGTCTTTTTTTTTTTTTTTTTAAATATATTTTGTTGTTGTTGACAGTATACACAGCAAAATGTATCCCAGTTCATTAGTTTCTACATGTACAATTCAGTGACATTGATTATATTTTTTGAGTTGTGCAACTATTCTTTCTGACTCTGTAAGAGAATATCTTTATGATGTTGAGGATTTCGTAGATAATTTATAAACAGCATGCATTGAGAAAAAAGATTGATAATTCCAAGTACATTAAAATTAATTCTGTTCATCAAAAGGTAGAATGAAAAATGTGAAGGAAAAAAATGAGGGCAAGATCCTTATAATATGTTATCACTTGGAAATGATGAGTATCTAGAATATAGAAAGAATTTGTTCAATAATTAAAAAAAAAAAATGAACCTGCTACCCTTGCCAAAACAGCAATAAAACACACAGCAACAGTAGAAAAATAATCAAAAGATCACAAATAAGATCAAATTAGTAATTGGGAACTGTAAGTCTCAACCATGAGATACAATTTGTACTCATTTAACAGGTTGGATAATATCAAGTGTGGGAGACATTGTATACTCTTAGGAACTCTCATACCCTGTTTTTGATACAATGAGCTACATTCATTGATTTTTAATATTAAACCAACTTCGCATTCCAAGGATAAACTCCACTTGATTGTGTGATGTATTATCCTTTTTATATATTATTGGGTTTGATTTGTTTATTTTTTTGTTAAGAATTTTTGTGGTTGTGTTCAGGAAGCTTGAATGCTTGGTTGAATACATCAGTGAAGCCATCTGTTTGTGTTTTATTTTGTTTTTGTGGAAAGTGTATTAACTATTAGTTTCATTTATTTAATTTTATTCTTAAGTCAATTTAATAATTTATGTCTTTCAAGAAATTTATTTTATCTAAGCTTTCGCATTTATTTGCATAAAATTATTTGTAATATTATTATTCTTTATTATCTATCTGTAGTGATGCCACTTCTCTCCTTCCCAGTATTGGCAGTTTTTGTCTTTTTTTTTTCCTTGATCACTCTGGCTAGAGGTTTTTCAGACTTTTTTGATCTTAAAGAATCAGTCTTTTAAATAGATTTTTTTCTCTGTTGTTATTCATCGATTTCTGCTTTGTATTATTTTCTTCCTTCTGCTTAAATGGGGTTTATAGCTTTTTTCTAACTTCTTAAAGTGGAAGCTTAGATGATTAATTTAAGACTTTTCTAATAAAAGCATATAGTGCTATAAAAAAAACCATTTTGACAAACAATTTGACATTAAAATGCTAAACTTAGTATACTTAATGACCTAGTAGTTCCATGCCTAGGTACTTACTCTAGCAAAACTTGTATTTGCACCAGGAGACATGTACAAACACGTTTGTAGTACCATTTTTTCGTAATAGCAAACAACTGAAATCCAAATGCCCTTTGAAAGGAATATCTAAATAGTTCTATTTATTTGGGAGCTCTGGTGGTGTAATGCCTAAGGCATTTGATTGCTAACCAGAAGACTGGCAGTTCAGACCCACCAGCCACTCCTCGGAAGGAAGATTAGGCAGTCTGCTTCCATGGAGATACAGCCTTGGAATCCCAAGGAGAGGTTGCTGTGAGTTGAATAGACTTGACGGCAGTGAGGTTTTTTTTTTTTTTTTTTAAGTCTATTTATTTATGCCATTGAATATTACACAGGAGTAAACATGAATGAACAGCTACATATATCAGTATAGATGAATCTCAGAAATGGTGAATGAAAAGAACAGGTTGCAAAGGAATACTTACACGATGGTGTCAGATAATATAAAATCCAAAAAGTCACAATACTTGCTCATTTATCTATTTTACTACATATGTAATAATAGAAAAATAAAGTATTTCCTTGTGTGTGTGGGGCAGGTAGTTAATACAAAAATAGGTAAAATTTGCATATCTGCAAAGCAGGTACTGTTATTATTCTTATTTTATAAATAAGGGAGCTAAGGTACAGAAGAATCATAATTTCCCAAAGTCACACTTCTAGTAAATGGTAGAGCTAGTGATCAAACCTAAGCAATCTGCCTCCAGAGTCCATGCTCTTAACCTCTAAGCCATACTGCTTGGAGAGTGGTAGGGTAATGTATCTCAAGCTGGGTGTTGGGTACATGGATGTTTATTATTCTTTAGTTTTTATTCATATGTTCATATTTTTGTATGTATAAAATACTTAATTAAAAATTCTGAAGATAAATAAAGGTAAAGCCACCTGAAAAGGAATGTATGTTATTAGGTAACAAAATAAAACAACTAACAAGGTACAGCAGCACAGTGTTCATAATGATTTACCTTTTGTACAAAGGGAAGAAAAGTAACAATCTAGATTTATTTTTGTTTGTTTATGCGTTAAAAAAAACTCTGGAAAGATACCTAAGAAATCAGTGACTGTGGTTACCTGGGAATGAGGTTGGGGTGGAGACTGGGTCATTGCGATAGAGGTGATAGGGAGACTTTGCTGTGTGTTTTTAGTTGTTTTTGAGCCATGTAAATAAACCACCTATTCTAAATAAACAACCACTTAAGTAATTTTAATAGAAAGTGTGTTTAGCATAGCTATGTTAGGTATATTCAGATTTGCGTTCTTTTTTTCTGAACTCAAATTTATTTGTTGTGTGTAGGGTATTTCTGTTTTTAGTAGATTCGGTCTTAGAATCTCTTGAAACGAAGAAATAGAGAAAATCTGGGAATAGTTTACCAATAATAAGGACTTAAGGAGCTCTGGTGGCATAGTGCCTAAGGCATATGACTGCTAACCAGAAGGCTGGTGGTTCAAACCCACCAGCCACTCCTTGGAAGGAAGGTTGGGCAATCTACTTCCATAGTGATACTGCCTCAGAAACCCAAGGAGGGGTCTCTCTCTATGAGTCGGATATGACTCGATGGCATTGATTTTGGTTTGGTTTAATAAGGACTTATGTTCAATGAGAACTGTTTTAGTTAAATTCCTAAAAGTCTTCCCAGAGTCTTCCCTTTTCCAGTGCTGTTTCAGTTATTTTTTGATAACTGTCTGCTTCTTTTTGATGTTGTGCATTTGTAGGCAGAATTTTCCTTTTAAATGAAAAAGGATGTTTTAGCTTTAGGCACCAGCAAGTGAGAAGAAGTGTCACTAGGGAACCACATAGGAAGTCGAGGTAATGGAACCCCATTCTAGAATTGAAAAATAAAGTGTGAATATTCATGTTTAAAATCTTTCCTAGGGTTTCTTTTCTTTTTGTTTTTTTTTCTTTTATTGTGATTTGGGTGAAAGTTTACAAAGCAAATTCACTTTCCATACAGCAGTTTACATACACTTTGTCTCATGACATTGACCATAATTTACCACGCAGCAGATCCCCTCCCACTACCTCTCCATAGTTACCTCTTCCCTGTGTCCTTCCCTCCATGCACTCCTGCCCCCTGAGGTGTCTCCCTGTCTCCCTGTGCATACACAGCCCTTCTGTTCTCCTGGGATTGTTCTTTCCCAGGAGTGTATCTGCCTACCTCCTAGGGTTTCTTCTTAATAATATAACATTATATGAAGTTAATCAGGTTTATAATTTAAAAAGTGCTTTGTTACTGTGACTGAGCTTTCTGACATAATTTACTTAAAATAACAAATAGGAAAAGTTAAGGTGTAGGTGACTCAGAGTGTTCCTTTTTTCTTTTTAAAATTTGTCTTTCTTGAGATACATTTTATAAGCATTGTCAGAATTACCATTTAAATAAAAATCTGCAAAAGTTTACTCATACAATTACGTTATTTTAAAGAAAAGGTTAAAGCCACTTCCTTAAAAATTAATCCAGAATTAAAGTGAAAGAAAAAAAATTTCTAAGTTAATCTTTTGTAGAGATGTTGAAAGGAATATGATATAGATCATGCTTTCTCAAACCTGGCTGCATATTAGAATCATCTAGGGAACTTTTAAAAAACACTGATGTGTGGACCCTACCCCAGAGATTCTGACTTAATATTTATAAATTATTCATATTTTAAAAATCTGTACATTGTTAATAAGCATGAATATCGTGTTGGCATGAATATACTATTTTGATGAAATTCTGAGCAGTGATAGTACACTATACTGTCCATACATTATATACCATCTATACTGTCCATGCCTTGAGTGGAATATGACTTTTGTCATAGGATTTTTTTTTCCCTGCTCATACTGCTTGCTGATAATATTAGCTGAAAACAACAACAACAAACACCTTTAAAAAACTACTTAGAAAATATAAAGGCTCTTGTGTGGTATAGTGGGTAAGGCATTTTGCTGCTAACCAGAATTTTTTTGTTTTTTAATGAAAACATAGTTTTTGGGGTCTTAAAAGCTTGTGAGCAGGCATCTGAGATACAACTACTGCTCCCTACTTGTCCAGGATGAAAAAGACAGAAGGAAATCAAAGAATCACAGAAGAAAGTAGTCTATAGGCCTAATAATCTACATGAACCATGGCATCAACTGCAGTGAGACCAAAAGAACTAAATGGTTCCTGGCTACAACTACTGATCATTCTGATCATGGTGACATCTGATCCTGTTAGAACAGGAGAAAAATGTGGAACTGAGCTCCGATTCTTAGAAAGTTCGACTCATTGAACTGGTTGAGACTAGAGGACTTCCTGAGACTATCATCCTGAGATATTCTTTAAATCTTAAACTGAAAATATCCATTGAGGTCATCTGCTAGCTAGGTAACAGAATGGCTCATAAAGTAAAGAATATCACCCATGAGTAATGAACTCCTTTAAAGAATCATATTTATGAGACCAAACAGTCAAAAATTACTTGAAAGCAAAGATGAGAAAGTAAAGGGGCAGGGAAACTATAATACTGGAAATGGTATGACCAGAACAGAATGAATGACAACAATGACACATTGTATAAAATGCAACCACCCAATAATTTGTGAATAATTTGTACAGAAATTATTAAATGGTAATCTCATTTGTTGTGTACACTTTCACCTTAAACACAATAAAATATTACTAAAAAAAGAAAGTATTGTAGTTCTGTGTGACCTTTGGTTACTGATGTTTTTAAAATGCCCTTATAGATGCTTTCATAGTGAATTCCATTTGTAAAATTCTTGTGTAACTTAAATAGATGGGTTGTTATGTTTAAATGCTTTAGAATAAAAATAATACAAAGGTTGAGACTTATCTTTGTATTATTAAATTAATGTTAAAGTGTTATGTTTAAATGCTTTAGAATAAAAATAATACAAAGGTTGAGACTTATCTTTGTATTATTAAATTAATGTTAAAGTATCTAGTTAAATGACCTTATATGGCTTTTAATGAATGCCCTCCAGTAATGGAGAAAATGATAGCAGGCTTTAGCAAACATAGCCTTCACTTACCTGGTTTTAGAGAAATTTAGGCACATCTGTAGTGATACTGCCTCGGAAACCCAAGGAGGGGTCGCAGTGAGTCAGCTCTGACTCGATGGCAGTGAGTTTGGTTTTTTTGGTTTATTAGGAGTTCTGGTGGTATAGTGCCTAAGGCATTTGGCTGCTAACTAGAAGGCTGGCAGTTCAGATCTACAGGCCACGCCTCGGAAGGAAGGTTGGGCAATCTACTTCCATAGTAATACCGCCTTGGAAACCCAAGGAAGGGTTGCTGTGAGTCAGATTTGACTCCATGGCAGTGAGTTTGGTTTTGTTTAGTTATTAATTTATATAAGATTAAAAAATACTGTAATAGTTTAGGAATTACACCAGTCAAAATAATGCCATACTTCTCTGATACCCTGAGAGAAGGAGT
The DNA here is from genome assembly GCF_000298275.1 of Orycteropus afer afer. Lineage (NCBI taxonomy): Eukaryota > Metazoa > Chordata > Mammalia > Tubulidentata > Orycteropodidae > Orycteropus > Orycteropus afer. Next base: position 7,674,993 of record NW_006921628.1, read on the forward strand.
CATGTTAGAAATTAAAATTTTCTGGTGCATTGAAAATTTGTTCCTCTTGCGCCCAAATCACTTTTGAATGGAAATTTTCTTGAAATGGTTGCACATTTTACCGTCACCTTAAATGGAATAAAGGATGTAACTTAATTTCTTAATAGCCTAGTTTTATTCAGTAAATAGAGGAATGCATTTAGGAGCATTAGAGGTTTTAAGTTTTTGCTCTAGTGCTGAATGACTTTAGATGATCATATTTTACAATGACTGATATTTGTGTTTCCGTAAAAGGAATAAAAACAGATGGCTTGTTTGAGAAAACATGAGTAATTTTGCATGACAATATTTGGGGAGGCATTAGATGAGGCTATAAAGGTAGATTGGTACCAGGTTGTGGAGTACTTTAATTCCATACAGCTTTTTTTCTTTTAGGGCAAGTGATAAGTTCCAAAAGATTTAAACAGGTATAATACTCATAATTTATTTATTTATTTACTTTTTTTTTTAAGAACAGTAGTCTTGGTGGTAATATGGAAGATGTTGGAGTTGTGCCTAAAGGCAAGGATACCAGATAAAGTGATGTAGTGGGAAGGATAGTTAAAAATCGATCCCTGGAGTGCAACCAAATCATCTGGATGTAGGGAGGCAGATTTGGGAGTTCATGGCTAATGTAGTGAAGGCTACAGGAAATACGCTCCCAGGGAAGTTTATACATCTTTAGAAAAGTAGAGGCGAGGGAAAAACCCTGGGGATGATCAACGTTAGAACAGCTGACAGAGAAAAAGAAAACAGACATGGAAGAACAACCAAAGAGGTAGTGTTGTTGTTGTTGTTATGTGCCGTTGAGTCGGCCCCGACTCATAGCGACCCCTCCTTGGGTTTCCGAGGCAGTATCACTACGGAAGTAGGATTGCCCAACCATCCTTCCGAGAAAGAGGTAGTAGGACCAGGAAAGATTTGATTTATGGGGTACAAGGGAGGGGAGACTTTTTTGAGAAGGGAGTTGTTAATAGCACTCAGGTGCTACCTTAGAAGGGCTGAAGGTAATCCTTGGATTTGGCAGGTAGGATCTCTTCAGTGGCTTGAAGGCTATTTAGTAGAGTAGGAGGTGTGAAATTTTATTGGCAGTGGGTTAAGAAGGCAGTAAGTTGGTGAGTATAACACCACTGAAAGTGCTTGACAGTGAGTGTGTGCAGAAGGTTATTAAGGATATTTCCATATGAAGGATGTATAAGTGTTTGCACACTACAGTGATGATAATTGGGTTTTTGCTTTAGTTTCAGTTGTTGCGTTTCCTTAGGAGCCAGTGGTGGTTCCTAAGGAATTGGAGAAAATGTGGCATGAGAAGAGCCATATAGTTCAGGCACACCATGTCCAGATTAATTAGTTACTCAATAGACAGTCAAATGTAAGTTGAAGTCTTATTGAGTTAAATTAAGTTTTGCAAATGGGGCATGAGTCACAGATGTAAAAAATAAACAAGAACTTTAAAACTTCATAATTCAGCACAAGTTAGAAATTTAGTAGCCATAGATGATGTTCCCTGGTATGTTTCTTCCCCCCATATTCTGAATATTTTAAGATAGGGAATTTACCTTTCTATTTCTTTTTTTATTATTATTTTATTTTATTTATTGTG
>NW_006921628.1:7680382-7681661 GCF_000298275.1 Orycteropus afer afer
TGCACTCCTGCACCCCTCCCAGCTGCACCAAGGACTGTATCTACCTAATAAAAATGTTCAGCTCTTATGTCTGTCTTTTTTTTTGGCTGGAGGCCCAGTAGTGGGTTCAATTCCAGACCTGAAGGGCAGCTAAGAGGCCATAGTCTCAGGGGTTCCAGCAGGCTCTATCAGACCAGCAAACCCGGTCCCTTTCTTTTTCTTTTTTTTTTATGATTTTGAGTTTTGTTCCACATTGTTGTCCTACTCTATCCAGGATCTTCTACATAGATCTCCTTTGAGTGGTTGACAGTAGAAGGTGGGCATCATCTAGTTCTTCTAGTCTCGTAGTCAAATAGGCTAAGGATTGCATTAGTCCCTTGGACTAATCGTGTCCATGCATCTTTGGTTTTCTTCAGTCTTCTTCCCTCTGGTTAAGGAGAGACCCATCATTGCATCTAGATGGCAGTTTGCAAGCTTTTAAGATCCCAGTTGCTACTCGCCAGAGTAGGATGTGGAACAATGTTTTTGTGTAGTGTGTTATGCCAGTTGAGCTTGATGTCCCCTGTGACCATGGTCCTGAGCCTCAGGTCCAACTACTTGCTCCCTCTGGGTAGCTGGCTGTTGCCAAGAAGTGACTACAATCTTGTCCCTTGTCAGCTTTACTGTATATATGGACATTGTTACAGAACATATAAATACACTTGTAGAAACATTGTCTGCCAAGCCTATATATGGTCACGGGCACACTCCCCCCTGCATAGACATACCAAATAGTTCAGCCTCTCCACTCATCTATCTACCCCTAGATCAATGTTTGCTATCACTGACAATGCAGTACTGTATGTGCAAAAGGGTTCATCTTTCTTGTCTGTACCTCCCATGTACTTCTCTGTGTCTTCCTCTTCTTCACTGCCACTGTGTTGATCACTCACATTTGGTACATTGGCCTTCTCTTAACCCAAATCAATTACTTGTCTCTACCTAATTAGCAGTCTTCCTCCCCTCCCCTCCCGCTCCTGGTAACCAACAGAGAAAATTTCCATCCATATATAAACCTTTCCATGACTTTTTACAATAGGGAACTAATACAGTATTTGTCCTTCTGTGATTTTCTTATTTCATGCAGTGTAATGTCCTCCAAGTTCATCCATGTTATGCAGTGTTTTGCATATTCTACATTGTTCTTTAGGGTTGCATAGTATTACGTTGTGTGTATACCACAGTTTGGTTATCCATTCTATTGATGGGCACCTAGGTTGTTTACAATTTTTTTTTTATTTTGCTATTGTAAACAGCAAGC
>NW_006921628.1:7681841-7684013 GCF_000298275.1 Orycteropus afer afer
TAACCAGAAGGCTGGCAGTTCAAACCCACCAGCTACTCCTCGGAAGAAAGATGGGGCAGTCTACTTCCATAGTGATACTGTCTTGGAAACCCAAGGAGGGGTCGCTATGAGTCGGATCCGACTCAACGTCACATAACAACAACAACAACAACAACAACAACAATAATAATTTTCCAGTTTTGTATTCTTGTTTTTTTATAGATACTGAATATGTTACTATTTATTAAAATGTACTTTCTACATTATGTAAAAATGAAGATATCAGATTATTATTAACGAAACGTGTAAGACTGATAATTCCCCTGAATTTTACTATATAAAGTGAAGTCATATGCGTGGAAGTGTTTTATAGGTGTTTAGAAATTAAATAGTTAATTTTTAAGTACAGGAAAAGCATTAAAATTTAGCCTAAATTTAATAGAGAAACATAATTAAGTGACTTTAAAGCAAAGAGGCCAAATAAAAATACTTTCAATTTCAAAAAAGAATTATATCCATGAATTTGAAGATAATAGAGATTACTGAAATACATATTTCAAGTTTATTTTATGAGTTGTAAGATGGAAAAACTTATTTGGGGCAAGGGGATAAAGAAAGAAGGAAATGAGAGGAAAGGATTTTTATGAGTTTCATCCTCATATAGATATCACCAGTCTTTGAAAAAATGCTCTCATTATATATAGCATATGTTATAGTTCTGAGCCTTAATGCTTCTTTAACTTGCACAATGTTTTCTATTGTAAAGCATGTATGTCAAAACTCAGAATCTGCACTGTCATTTCCTTATTGTAAATCCAGCTCCGCTACTAAGATTAATATGCCCGAGACAGAGTGTAAATTCCTCAGGGTCTTGAAAAACATTTTGCTTGAGAAAGAAAGAAACAGTTCAGGTATGAATCATTTTCTAAGGTATGATTATTCTTTTGTACTTCATTTAAATATATTCAATATAATTTTTTAAAAAATGAACTCTTTGTCCTCCTGTATCAACAGAAAACTCCAAAAATTTATTAGGGTTTTGCACAGTGTCTAAGTTTACTCAGATCAAGTACTTAAAAATTTACATTTTTTTACTAACTTTGGAACTTGAAATTGATTCATACAAAGATAGATGGAAATGCTGTTAATTCATTATTAATGGAAAACAGTAGCATTTCATCTCAAGCTTTGTTTGATATTTTGGGTACAATAATGGAAGTAAATCTAAAACAGTAATCAGATACGAGAATTTAGTAGGCTTTTTTAGTGTGTTCCGAAGGAATGGTTTGATTTTTGAGCTGCAGTTTTAATTACATGTCTACTGCCTGCAGGTATTTTGTTTAAAAGGAAAACCAAAACTCACTGCTGTGGAGTCAATTCAGAGCTCTGGTAGCAAAGTGCCTAAGGCACTTGACTGTTTACCAGAAGGCTGGCGGTTCAAACTCACCAGCCACTCCTCAGAAGGAAGGTTGGGCAATCTACTTATGCCTCGGAAACCCAAGGAGGGGTTGCTTTGAGTCAGGTCTGACTTCATGGCTTGTAACAACAACAACAACAACAACGACCCTCTATAGGAAAGAGTAGAACTGCCACAAAAGGTTTCCAAGGCTGTAAATCTTTATGGGAACAAATGGCCTCATCTTTCTTCCATGTAACAGGCATAGTGAGTTTGATCCTGCTGACCTTTTGGTTGGAAGCTGAGCACTTTAAGCAGTGTGCTGCCAGGGCTCTAAAAAAATGTGAGATGAAATGAACTAACTAGTGGCATTTGTCATTATGCTAACAGTAGAGTACTTTGATTTAAAGAAGAAAATTTTGTAATTGTTTGGATTAAATATTTGAATGGAACCTTTTTAGTGATATTTTAATGTAAAACACCTTTTCTTTTGTTATTACTGATTTTACTATTTATACGACAGATTTAGAGACTTGTTATACGTGTATTAATGCTAAGATCACTGTCTTTTTTTCCTCTACATGTAAACTTATAAGGAAATTAGCAGAATCAGTTATTGTTAGGAACTGTCCTTATCTCTGTTACAACATTTGTCTTTTTTTTTTTTTTGGTCTATTCCATTATACTGAATTTCTTTAAGGTGGAGAACTTTATTTTATTCACTTTTGTATTCATTGTTCTAAGTTCAGTTAAGATTGAAAAGGTTTTAACAATTTTTTATTTTCTTCTTGGATCTC
>NW_006921628.1:7684743-7689297 GCF_000298275.1 Orycteropus afer afer
TTTTAAGATCCCAGTCGCTACTCACCAAAGTAGGAGGTGGAACAATGTTTTGTATAGTATGTTATGCCAATTGAGCTTGATGTCCCCTGTGACTACTATATAGCAAATTTCATTGTCTATATTGTGTGTTCCTTTAACTTAATCAGCTGGATTCTGATGGTTTATTACCATTTTTTTATTTTTATTTTTTGGGCACACTAGTTGGTATTGGCATCTGTCGTCATCTCCTACGTGCACAATTCAGTGTCCTCCCTTTTCCTAATGTTAGCATGGTGGTCACAGACTCTTTACATACATCCCTCCCCTTACCCATGTCGGTGTGTAGGCCCCAACTAGCCTGAAATTAATCCCTCCCCTTCCCTTCCCATCCCAGTAACCTATAAAGTGAGTTCCCTTTTGCAAACAAACCCTTCTTTGCCTTTTTACAGTAAAGGGCTCTTATAGTATCTGTTCTTTTGTGATTGACTTATTTCATTCATCATAATGTCCTCCATGCTCATCCATGTTGTGAGATGATTCGAGTATCCCTCATTGTTCTTTAATGTAGCATAGTATTCCATTGTGTGCATGTTTATTACCATTTAAATAGTGAACTCTTGAGAAGTATGGACTCAATTTTTTCATTATACTGACAGTATAAAAAGTAAGGGAAAGTTATTAATACATTTAAGAATTTAACAACAGAAGCAAGTTGTATAAGCTTTTCATGTGCCTCTAGTTAATGTTCTATTTTGAGGGAAATTATTTTCTTGCTGAAACTCTAATTTTACATCTCAATTATCTATGGCTTTCTCATCCATTAAAATGTTGAGTTCTTCCTCCAATCTAGATGTGAATTCCTAAAATGCATGTACAGTTTCTTATAGATTTCAAAGTGCTTTTGATTCATTTAGTGAACATTATCAAGTACTTCCTTTGTGCTAAGCATGATCCAGATGAACAAAACAAAGTCCATGCCCCTGACATTCAAGTGTGTGGTGTGCCGTCATCTGTCTTTTGTTGTCACTGCAACCTATTTAGGACAAATGATAGAGCTTCTGATTTATTGACAAGGAATCCAGCATAGTTCATCTCATCCTATAAATTTTCTGTGCAAAAGCAATACTTTCATACGTCTCCAGACTATTCTTGTTAAGTTTTAGTTTTGCCCCCTGTTACTAGTGCTCGGCATTTGGTGAAATCTATTCCTATCTTCTTCAATTTTATAAGTTTACATTATATAGATACACTTCTTTAGTGAGTCACTGAATGGTTTTATTTTGGTGATAGTTCTTTTATTTCCCCTTCACTCTGAAACTTTACCATTTTGTTCAGTTATGCATTTTAATAAAACTTTTCAAACTTTTCTTTGCATGACCCTGTACTTTCCTGATTCTTAATTTTCTGACAGTTTTCATGTCCTTGTCTCTTCCCATCCATTGTAAGTGATTTCTACAATGACTCTATCCTTTTACTTTTCCCTTCTAGATTTGTTCTCTGCAGAGAAGTGAATTCCTTGGTATGGCTTTTCTAGCCATAGTCTTTGTAATTCCCACCGATTACTGGGTGGGACCATGCAAATAAGGTGTGTAGAACTCTGATGTTGGGATTGGTTAGTTTTGTCACTCTGCCATGCTTAAAATGAGCCTTCTTAGAGGCAGAGAGGGGAAGAGAGACGAGCTGGAGGTGAAGTAGAGTGCATCCTTGGACCCAAGATCCCTGTACTGGACCTGCTTGGGAGAGATGTGTGTCAGAGGGAGATGCCTGGCAGATAGACAGTCATGGTGGAACCAAGAGACATAAGACAGAGTGGTGGCTTATCTGGCCCACAGAGTGAGAAAGCTTGCTGATGGAGTGAGGTGCACCTAGGTATACCTATCAGCAGAGCTGAAAGAGCTTTGTAACACTTGCCAAAGCAGGGCAGAGGCCAGGCCAACAGGCCCAGGGACCAGAGAGGTGAGCCTGAGGGAGGGCACAGCAGAGGGAAACTGTCTTGATGGAAGAACTGTATCCTGAACTATATCCTGACTGTGTTCCTGAACCTGAATTGTAGCCTGTACTTCCCTAATAAGCCCCACAACCATGAGTATTGTCTGTGAGTTCTGTGTGGCCGTTGCCGTGAATCATCAAACCCAGCAGAGAAACAGTGAGTGCTGTAGGAGGGATGGTTGGTGTCAGAATTGGTAAAAGACTGGAGGGTGGTGGCATGTCTGGCCTCATAGGAATAAGCTTTGGGCTGCTGATGGTGATACTGTCTACCTCTTGTGAAGTTAGAGGAGGTCAGAAGATGCTACCCCCATGCGCTTTTGCACTCTCAAAATTCATATGCTTCTAATCTTAAACTACCACTTCGAAGTACTTTTTTTCTAAATTTATGTCCTTATAATGGATTTCTTAACCATTATTTTAGTTTATTTTTAATATTTTAAAGTGTAAAATTCAGAGGTTTTCAGTATATCCACAGAATTGTGTAGCCATTACTGTCTAATTCCAGAATATTTTCATCACCCCAAAAAGAAACACCATACCTATTAGGAATCAATCTCCATGTCCCCCACCCCAGCCCCTGGCAACCCCTCGTCTACTTTCTCTATAGACTTGGCTATTCTGGACATTACGTATAAATAGAATCATGCATGTGGCCTTTTGTGTTTGGCTTTTATCATATAGCATAGTGTTTTCAAAGTTCATCTATGTTGTAGCATGTGTCAGTTCTTCATTCCATTTTATTACTAAATAATAGTCCTTTGTATGATTTACCACATTTTGACATTCTTCAGTTGATGGATACTTAATGTTTTCCCACATTTTGGCTACTGTGAATAATACTACTATGAATATTCATTTACAGTTTTTTGTGTGGGCATATGATTTCTCTTGTGTAAATACCTGGAAGTGGAGGTGCTGGATTATATGTTATTTCTATGTTTAACATTTTGAGGAACAAACAGTTTTCTAAGTTAAAGTTTTCTAAGCTATACCATTTTATGTTTCCACAATAAATGTATGAAGGTTCAATTTCTCCACTTCCTAGTTAACACTTGTTATTATCTTTATTGTAGCCATCTAGTAGGTGTAAAGTGTTATCACATTGTGGTTTGGATTTGCATTTCTCTAATGACTAATGATTTTGAACATCTTTTCATGTAGTAATTTTTTTGGAGAAATGTCTATTGCCCATTTTTAAATTGGCTAATTTTTCTTTTGATTGTTGAGTTTTAAGAGTTCTTTTTTTTTTTTTAATTGTGATTTGGGTGAAAATTTACAGAGCAAATTCACTTTCCATACAACAGTTCACATACACGTTGTCTCATGACATCAACTACAATTTACCCCAATGCAACAGCTCCCTTCCCACTTCCTCCCTATAGTTACCTCTTCCCTGTGTCCATCCCTCCATGGTCTCCTGCCTCCTGAACTGTCTCCCTGTGCATAAACAGCCCTTCTTTCTCCTGTGATTGTTCTCTCCAAGGAGTGTATCTACCTCAGGTAAATGTCCAACTCCTATGCCTGTCTTTTGTTTGGCTGAAGGCCACATGAGTGGGTTGAATTCCAGACCTGAAGGGCAGCTAGGGGCCATAGTCTCAGTGGTTCCACCAGGCTTTATCAAACCAGCAAACCTGGTTCCCCCCTCCCCCCTTTTTTTTCTCTAAATGATTTTGAGTTTTGTTCCACATTGTTCTCCCTCTCTATCCAGGATGTCCTACATAGATCCCCCTGCAAATGGTTGACAGTGGTAGCCAGGCACCATCTAGTTCTTCTGGTCTCATAGTCGTATAGGCTGCGGATTGCATTGTGTACCAGTTGCTAGGACTAATTCTTTCCATGAATTTTTGGTTTTCTTCATTCTTCTTTGCTCTGGACGAAGAGAGACCCATAGTTGCATCTAGATGGTTGCTTGCAAGCTTTTAAGATCCCAGTCGTTTCTTGCCAAGGTAGGAGGTAGAACAATGTTTTATGTAGTATGTTACAACAATTAAGCTTGATGTCCCCTGAGACTATGGTCCTGAGCCCACAGGTTCAACTACAACCTTGCCCCTTGTGAGCTCTACTACATACCTGGGAATTCAGATCATACAAATAAACTTATAGGACCACTGTCTGCCAACCCTATATGTGGTCTTGGGTGCACTCCCCACTTCATGAGCATACTTATTAGTTCAGCCTGTCCACCTATCTATCCACCCATACACCCATGTTTGCCTTCACTGACAACGAAGTACTGTATGTGCAAAAGGGTTCATCTTTGTTGTCTGTACCTGCCATGTACCTCTTTATGTCTTTCTCTTCCTCAATGCCACCATGTTGATCACTAACATTTGGTACATTGCCCTTCTCTTCACCCAAATCAATACTTATCTCTATCTATCTAACAGTGTTCCCTCTCCTCCCCTCCCATCCCTAGTACCAACAAAGAAAATTTCCTTCCATAGATAAACCTTTCCTTGACTTTTACAATAACAGACTAATACAATATTTGTCCTTTTGTGATTGATTTATTTCACTCAGCATAATGTCCTCCAAGTTCATCCACGTTACGCGGTGTTTTGCATATTCCACATTATTCTTTAGGGT
>NW_006921628.1:7706310-7711359 GCF_000298275.1 Orycteropus afer afer
GTTTTATACATACCATCTCACTGTCTTCTCGCCTGCATGGTTTCTGTTGAGAAATCTGAGCTTAGTCTTATTGGTTGCCCCTTGTAGGTAACTTTTCGTTTTTCCCATGCTGCTCTCATGATTCTTTCTTTGTCTTTGGTTTTGGTGAGTTTGATGATGATATGTCTTGGTGTTTTTCATTCAGGGTTTATCCTGTTTGGGGTTCGTTGGACTTCCTGAATGGATATATTCTATCTGTCATCATATCAGGAAAGTTTTCCTTCAACAGATCTTGGACAATTTTCTCAGTGGTTTTATTTGTTTCTTCCTGTTCTAGAATTCCAATGACACATAGTTTAGTCCTTTTGATGGTATCCCACATGAACCTTAGGCTTTCTTCATTTTGTTTTGATGTTTTTTCTGATTGATCCCTTTCCAAAGAAATATTCAGGTGTTTATCTTCAATCTCATTAATTCTTTCTCCCATTGCATCAGTTCTACTCCTTTGCCCATTCAATGTGTTACCTATTTCTGACAACTTAGTATTAATCTTCTGGATTCCTAGCTGTAGATTTAGAATTATTTCTAATTTTTCATTTGTTTTGTCATTTTGTTCTTGTATTTTCTTCCAGACTTTTTCTAGGGTTTTGTCTGTATTTTCCTTGGTCTGTCTCTCAATCCTTTGAAGATACCTAAAGATAATTCTTTTGAATTCCTTATCAGGGAGTTCCAGTGCTGCGTCTTCCTCAGGGATATTTTGGGTCTATATCCTGGTCCCTTGTTTCTCCTGCTTTATTTTGCTTCTTTGTGTGGACTGTGATGCTCTGTTGTCTCTGAGGCATTGTGATGTTTTTGTGTTTAATTGGTAATTTAATTGATTGGAGTGACTTTCCCACAATTTTCGTTTTCTTTGTTCTGTTTGTATGTTATCTATGCAGGCAGGATACTGTGCTTTGCTCCTTTATTTACTAGTTGACAGCACTTACACACTCACCACTTGTGTCCTTTCCTTTATCAGCCTCCTGTTTTCATTCATGTTTTTCCACTAGGTGGTGCCTAATCCACTTCTGTATGTTGTTGTTATGTCCCCTCGAGTAGGACCCGACTCATAGCGACCCCTCTTTGGGTTTCCGAGGCAGTATCACTACGGAAGTAGAGTGCCCCATCTGCCTTCCGAGGAGTGGCTGGTGGATTTGAACCGCCAGCCTTCTGGTTAGCAGTCAAGTACTTTCAGCACTATGCTACCAGATCTCCCCCACTTCTGTATACTTCCTTTCAAAGCTCAGGGTTCCAGGATTATCTTCTGTATCTCTTGTCAACTGGTTTTTCTTTTCTTTGTTGAAGATGGTCTGTGCTGCTTGTCTGCCTATTCCTCTATCTTACTGGAGTAGTTTGCTTCTGTAAAGATTTACAGCCTTGAAAACCCTATGGGACAGTTCTACTCTGTCCTGTAGGGTCACTGTGAGTTGGAATTGAGTAGATTATGGCAGGTTTTGGTTTCACCTGGTTGACTGTTCGGAGAAGCACATTGCTTATCGGTGTTACTGTTCACTTTATAGGCCTATCAAATTGATTGAAAGGTGATTTCTGGGAATGGATTCAACTCTAGGTTTGAAGGATGTTTGGGTGCCATAGTCTCAGGAGAATTGCAAGAGTTCTTTATATTTTCTGGATATAATTCAATTACTCCAAGATGATTTGCAGATATTTTTACTTCCTTGATAATATCCTTAAAAGTGCAAATTTTAGTAAGGTCCAATTTATTTATTTATTTATTTACTTGTGCTTTTGGTGTCATATCTAAGACGGCCTTGCCTAATCTAAGGCCATTAAGATTTATTGTAACTATTTTTCAATACTCTTACTTAACTTGCCTGTTCATACTTCAAATATCCACCAATATAGCTATCAGAAGTTTCATAGGAGCGGTTTATTAAATGTTCTTCTTCTTCTTTTTTTTAACCAGGATAGTAGATCTCAGGTTAGAATCCCGGGGTGCTTACTGAAACAGGCTCTACCTCAGGCACACTTACCCAGGATTTCTGGTTGTGGGCCCAGGAAACTTTATTCTTAGAAACAACTTCTGGTGATTCTAATGCAGGTGCCTAACCACTGTACCACTAGAACTCCTTAAGACTTCCTTAATGACCTGTTTATTTCCATCCTTACCTCTTTATTATGGTCAGGATTTGAAAGCTACATTAATGTACAAAGAAAAATAATAAGAATATCCTCACCCAGCTCTATTTCTTCCATCTTTTACTTCCTAGACACACACACACACACACACACACACACTTCCAAGTGTAACACTCTTAGATGATTTTTGTACATTTGTAGTAAACTGGGAGACTTGGCATCATGGGATTTAAAGAGTGTGGAATAAAAATATTCTAGCATAGTGGTGAGAGCGTAGATCCTGTACCTGACCACCTGAGAGGGAATCCTGTCTGTCACTTTCTAGTGTATGATTTTGGGCAAGTCACTTGTTCTCTCTGGGCCTTTCTTTCCTCTCCCAAAGCTTGTTGCAAAGGTTATAAACAACCTAATATTTGTGAAGCACTTAGAACTATTTTGGCAATAGTAAGCACTCTATGAGCGTTGTTAGCTGTTGTTATACCCTTTAACTTAGTAGTGTCATTTCTATGCACTAAATCTAAGAACATAATCAGAGATGTTGCACCAAGAGGTATGTGTAACAGTTTCATTACAGAGCTTAATTGTGAGTAACGTATCTCATATTCAGTAGAGCTGTGATTAAGCAAATAAAATTTATGGAATGTCGTATAGATATTAAATCATATTTTCAAAAAATATTTAATGGTATGGGACAATATTGATGATACAATTAAAAAAGTCAACTATGCAATTGTATAAAGTATGTCTCTAAAACTCTTTAAAAACGAGGGGAGTAGGAATGGAATGTTGGACTTGTAATGCTTATGAAGAAGTGCTAAACTGTTGGCAGTGGTTATCCTTGGGAGCTGGGAGAGGTAATTTAAATTTTCTTCTGTACTTTACTGTTCTGATTTCAAACAATGAGTATGCATTTTGTATTTAGAAAAACAAAATTATTTGGTTTTTAATTTAAATATGAATAATTTTAAGTGATCCCTTAGGAATGGTTTGGAAACATGAGCCCTAGTACTAGTTCCGCTAATTAAATAGTTATGACCCTTGAATGAGTTTTCTCTCTTCTTGCGGGGATACAGTTTGCTCATTTGTGAAATGAGGAGTTGTACTAAAGTAAAAAGGGCAGTATAGCATAGTGATGAAGAGCTGGGAGGTCAGGAGTGGGGAGGGAGGGACTACAGTTCTGGCGATGACTGCATGGCTTCATGTCCTGGTTTTCTTTCTTAACGAGGTGACGTGGCAAGTTACTTGATCTGTCTGTTCCTTGTTTCTTTGTTTATAAAATGGGCATAGTAATAATATCTCACAGGGTTGTTATGAGAATCAAATGAGTTAATACACGTAAAGGACTTAATATAGGCCCTGGCACACAGTAAGGACTGAAAAAATGTTAACTGTTTTTACTGGTATGTAAGGCCCTTTCTGAGGCACTCTGGTGGTATAGTGAGGCATTGCATTGCTAACCAGAAGGTTGGTGGTTTGAACCCACCACCTGCTCTGCGGAAAAAAGATGAAGCAGTCTGCTTCCATAAATATTTAGAGCCTTAGAAACCCAGTGAGGCTCCCTATAAGTCAGAATCTACTCAATGACATTGAGTTTGGCTTTTTTGAAGGTCCTTTCTAATTCAGTCGTTTATTACCAGGAACCTTTTTATTTTTAGCCAACTGAGTGGTTCTTAAATTTGTCTTATCATTTAGAAGTATACTTAATTTGCTGTTTAGATATTTACAAGATCATGGAAGCTACTACTTTGTGAAGTAGAATATTTTAGAGCTCACCCTTCCCCCCACCCCAGCCCCCAGTTTTGCTTACTTGTCTTATGTTCTTGTGTAAGCTGCTCCTTTGAGGTCCTAAGTTACGTCTTCAGTAAGGGCATTAATTATGTGGACCTTTTCAGCACTAATGATCTCATATTTGATTTTCTGGAGTCTTTTTTGACTGTTCTGAAGCTAATGTGTGTGCAGTTTACTCTATGTACAATTAAATTACATGGGCTGGTAGATTGTACCTACTTTTCTTCATCTGATGTTTCAATTTTAGACTTAGAAAATGGCATACAGCCCAAGGGACTATTACAGCTCAATTGACTAGTCCATTCTAGAAAAAACTAACATTATAACATAAACTCAGCTAGAAATTGGTGTAGTGTGACCTCTCCTATAACTCAGTTGATACACAAACCAAAAAAACCAAACTTTCTGCTGTCGAGTCAGTTCCAACTCATAGCAACCCCTCCTTCGGTTTCCAAAGTGGTATCTCTATGGAAGTAGATTGCTCATTCTTCCTTCTGAGGAGTGGCTGGTGGGTTTGAACTACTAGCCTTCTGGTTAGCAGTCACATGCCTTAGATGTTACTTAATTTCAGAAAAAAGTTTGTATCCAAATATTATTAAGAAGTAAATTTGAGTATGTGAAAATCCCTTCTAAAATTGTCAAACATATATATGTGTTTTTTTAATTTGATTTGGGTGAAAATTTATAGAGTAAATTCACTTTCCATATAGCAGTTCACATACACTTTGTCTCATGACATTGACCACAATTTACCACAATACAACAGCTCCCCTCCCACTTCCTCCTCAGAGTTATCTCTTCCCTGTATCCATCCCTCCATGCACTCCTGCCCCCTGAGCTGTCTCCCTGTGCATAAGCAGCCCTTCTTTTTCCCATAATTGTTCTTTCCAAGGAGTGTATCTACCTCAGGTAAATGTTCAACTTATATGCCTGTCTTTTGTTTGGCTAGACACCACAGGTGTGGGTTCAATTCCAGACCTAAAGGGCAGCTAGGAGCCATAGTCTCAGAGGTTCCACCAGGCTCTATTGGACCAGGAAACCTGGTCCCCCCCTCCTTTTTTTTTCTCCAAATGATTTTGAGTTTTGTTCCACATTGTTCTCCCTCTCTATCAAGGATCTCCTACATAGATCCCCTTCCAAGTG
>NW_006921628.1:7714004-7715158 GCF_000298275.1 Orycteropus afer afer
AAATTTGCCCCTAGTTTTTCCTTGAGGAACTCTATTTAGGTTTCACATAAAATTGGCAAACATATTGAAATTCATTTTTGCAATCCTGTACAAAGACTAGGAGCTATGGTGGTGTAGTGGTTAAGCGCTCAGCTGCTAACTGAAAGGTTGGTGATTCCAACCTACCGACTGCTCCATAGGAGAAAAATGTGGCATGTAGCAGGCTGTTTCTGTAAAGATTACAGCTTTGGAAATCCTGTAGGTCATTTCTCCCCTGTCTTGTGGTGTCGCCACGAATCAGAATCGACTCGATCACTATGAGTGGTTATAAAGACTAAAAAAATAGATATATTTCATAATATTATATCATTTTTCACTCGCTGTATGAGCAGCTTAATTAAGTCATCAGTGAATAGTGACTCAGCTATTGGATTTCTTTGGAAATTTTTGTCTGTGAGCAAGTCACTCTGTGGCACATCAGTTTATAGTGGCAGTCATAATGAAGATGATTATATTTTTCCCCTCCTTGTGATGAGAATAAAAATTTTATTTTAATACATTTGTTCTTAAATCTTCAGAAGCTCTACCTTTCTCTTCATGGTATATAGCTATAGCAAACAGCCCACTACAGGGATCATTAGTGCTATGTTAGAAAATAATAAGTAGAGCAACATTACCAGGCAAAAGGCGGGAGTGTGAGGGTTACAGTTAAAAGTACAATGCTACTTATAATAGATATTAGCAGATATTCTCCTCTACATTATAAAAACATTTGTTCATAAAACATACTTAGCTAAATCTCGTAACAGGAAACAGGTGACGACTAGACAGGTAAAACCAACCTGAGACAGCTTTGTGACACATTGACAAGGGAGGGGAAAAACCCTACTTGCTTTTGGAGTTAGATTTTTATTTTAGGAGTTATTTGAGTAAGAATAAATGTGAGAGAATTCATATTCTACATACAAAATATCTTATCATCCCAGGGAATGCCTCCAAATTCCCCATCTGTATACTTTGTATCTTTTGTTACTTGGGTCCTATTAATTTCATGGTGTTTATATTTCTGTCTACATGTTTGTTTTTCTGAATGTAAGAATTTATTTGAACTTTTTCTCCAAATGTCTGTAGCTGTCTTTTTGTGTTTGTTTTAGTTAAAGATTTTCACTTTTTAT
>NW_006921628.1:7715749-7723394 GCF_000298275.1 Orycteropus afer afer
AATAGATGTGTCCTAAAATCCCAAAACAAGCTCACTGCTGTTGAGTCAATTTCAACTCATAGTGACCCCTTCTTGGGTTTCTGAGGCAGTATCGCTTCAGAAGTAGATTGCCCAACCTTCCTTCCTTGATGGCAGTGAGTTTGGGTTTTGGTTTTTTTAGGCCTCCTTAACAAAGTTAAGAACACAAATTATTTCTTAAAATTGACTATGAATGTTCCATTGAAGGCATTGTTGTGGATTTAATTATGTCCCACTGAAATATGTGTTGTGGGAGAAAAGTGTGGCAGTGTCCTTCTGTAAAGATTACAGCCTTGGAAACCCTATGGTGACAGTTCTCTGCCCTATAGGGCTGCTGTGAGTCAGAATTGAGTCAGTAGCAGTGGTTTTTTAAAAATATGTGTTGGAATCCTAACTCCTGTACTTTTGGATGTAGTAAATAGGGTTTTTGTTATGTGGATGAGGTCATTATCAGTGTAGGAGGAGCTCTGGTAGTGTAGTGCCCAAGACTTTTGGCTGCTAAGCAGAAGGGTGGTGGTTCAAACCCACCAGCCACTCCTTGGAAGTAAGATTGGGCAATCTACTTTCATAGTGATGCTGTCCCAGAAACCCAAGGAAGGGTTGCAACTTGATGGCAGTGAGTTTGGTTTTGGTATCACTGTAGGATGTGTTTTACACTAGTCACTTTTGAGATGTGAAAGAACAGATTAAGAACAGAAGAAAGCAAGCATGAATGAGGGAAAGATAGAGCCCATGTGGAGATCTCCAAGGAACTCCGAGAACAATAGAGATGCTGACAAGGATTTGCCCTCAGAGTGCACTGAAAGAGCCTCTCCCTAGAGTCCAGTGCCCCCTGCATTCAGAATTTCAGGTTTCTAACCTGAAAAAAAAAACTTTTTTTTTTTTTGTTAAAGCCATCCACTTGAGGTATTTCTTTTATAGCAGCACTAAGAAACTAAGACAGCCATAATAGTACATGTACAGTTTCCCTTTAAATGATCAGCTTAAACACTGATTTACACCATGAACTTCAAAAGGTAGATCACCACAATAGATGTGATGGTCTGATTCTTCCAAAGGTGGTTCAGGATCAGTTGTAGCAAACTGGGCCACACCAAAAAAAACAAACTCACTGCTTTCGAGTCGGTCTGACTCATAGTGACCCCTCCTTGGGTTTTTGAGGCAGTATCACTACGGAAGTAGATTGCCCAGTCTTCCTTCTGAGGAGTGGCTGGTAAGTTTGAACCACCAGCCTTCTGGTTAGCAGTCAAATGCCTTAGGCAGTATGCCACCAGAGCACATCTTCAATTTCTTTTCTCACTTCAACATCAGCTTGCTTTCACTCTTCAGCACTGGCAAGATTGCTGTTTACTATTCTGTCTTTGAGAAACATGATAGGGTCACTCTTACTTCTGGAATTTCTTCTTGTATGTGACAACTGACTCCAGGATCTCTGTCCATGATAATGGTAAATCTGCAGCTCAATCAGTATGAGTCCCTTTCCAGAGCTACAACAGGCAGCTGTCAACTTTGTTGCCTCATGGACACACTGACTCTTAGTCCAGGAATAAAATTGCCTCTCTTGTTAGCAGTGCTGGCTGCTGTTCTCTCAACACATGTTCTCATTCCATAGCAGTTAGTCTCACAGATGAAAATAAAGGTAATTTCCACAAGGCTGCTGTATTACAATAAAGTCAACCAGACCTCATTTTTTCCATTATACTTACAGGCCAGAGCAATATTAGCTTCCAGGGGTACCTGAACTCTAACAGTATCTTTGCTTACATAGAAGTTCTTAGCATATATATGCATCTATCCTTCCATTAGTGCAGCCTCCTCTTCATGTCGTGTAAGCTGTTGTAAGAATTCTGCAACAGAAAGTTTACAAGCAAAGTTAAAGCTGTGAGTACTCTAGGCTGTGATGTGATGAACCATAGAAGTTACACTGACCTCAGGCCCCACAGAGCAAACTTCCTGACCATCACACATATGACAGAAAGCACAAGTCATTTTCTATTTATACAGCTGATCTGCCTTTAATTCTATCAGGCAGTGTGCTGTATCATCCTGTAGTATTTGAGCCCCATCTGCCTTGGTGAGCACTGTTATGGAACAAGGCCCTCTTCCAATCACTAAAGATCACATTTCTTATTAGCAGGCTGCCAGCTGGCTTCTGGGCAATACCTGAACACACAGGTGGTGGTGGCTGTGGGCATGACTCCCACAGTCCAAACAGCCAGTCCCCAGTATCCCCTAGTCTCTTTCAAGTGCAACTGTGAACAGGTGGAGACAATGACATGTGGGTCCACAAACATGTTTTAAGGCTGCATAATATTCATGGTGCTGTAATTTTCTTAATCAGTCTTTTATTATTGAATATTTATATAATTTCCATTTTTAAACTTATAAATTATGCTTTGCTGACTATCTTTCTGCATAAATCTTTATTCATATTTCTGATTAGTTCATTAGGGTGGATTCTCAGAGGTGGATCAAAGGGCACTTTTAAAAAACACCCTTAGTATACACACTGCTCTCTAGACAGGATATGCCAGATCAGCAACTCATAAATTTTTTTTTTTTTATGGCATGCTTTCAAGCACTGAATATTTATTATTTCAAACCTTTCTTGCTACTTTTTTCAGTAACAAAATTCCTTAACTTTTTACCTTTCAAGGTTATTTAATATGTGTGTGCATATTTTACATATTGTTTTTTTTTCCTCCTTCATCTGCTCTTTGACTTTTTAAAAATGACTTTATTGACATATAATTTACATTCCATATTTACTGATTGTAAGTGTAAGGTTGTTTACTTGAAGCCAGTGATATTTTAGTAAATGTATAGTTTTCTACCTGTCACCACAATCCAGCTGTAATACATTTCTGTCACCCTGAGAAATTTCCCTGTGTTCATTTGCATCAGTTTTAACCCCAACCCCTAACTTCAAGTAGCCATTGATCTACTTACTGTTTCTATAGATTTTTGTTTTCTAAAAATTTTAAATAAATGAAATAATATGTTATGTAGTCTTTATTTTTGTGTAGCTTCTTTCCCTTAGCATTATGTTTTTGTGGTTCATCCATGTTGTAGAATGTATTAGTAGGTTATTAATTTTTATTACTGATAGACCATATTTTGTTTATCCAGTCAGTGGTTGATGGACATTTGGATTGCTTCCAGTTCTTAGTTATTATGAACAATGCTGATATGGGCATTTGTGTTCAAGTCTTTGTGTCTTTTATTTCTTTTGGGTAAATATCTAGGAGCTTAAGCATAGAATTGCTTGGAACTCATTATGCTTTACATTATCACTTTTAAGAAATGAATAATTGCACTAGAAAAAAAAGTACAGTTTAATGCCGTGTAAGGTTAAAATGGAATGATTGGTGCAGAGAAATGATAAATTCTTAGCCGTACAGTATGACTGATTAATAATGGAAACCGCATCAGGATTTATTGATAGTTGAGCAACTGCTCGAGCCTAAAACCAAGTCATGTAAAACACTGGAAACTTTGGCTCCATGAGAAATGACAGAAAGGGAAATGGGACATGATTTGCATTCATTGTGACAGAAAAATGAATAAATAATAGCACATATAAAGTACCTTTTCCAACATAAAAGAAAACACCAGGATTATGGTAGACAAACAGGCAAAGTATCAAGCAGCCAGTTCATTCAAGATGAATATGTGTAATAAGGATATATTCATTTTCGCTTGCAACTACAGAAATAAATATTGTACAAATTGGCTGTTACCTTAACTTAGCAATATCAAAAATATCTGGTGCTAGAAAGGTTGTGCCTAGGGCATTTGACTGCTAGCAATAAGGCTGGTGGTTCAAATCCACCAGCCGCTCCTCGGAAGGAAGGTTGGGCAATCTACTTCTGTAGTGATACCGCCTGGGAAACCCAAGGAGGGGTCGCTGTGAGTCGCATCTGATTCCACGGCAGTGAGTAGTTTGGTTTTTTGGTTTTAGAAAGCTTGTGATAGTGACATTAGCATTCTATGTTGATCTAGTCCATATGCAAAGCAGCGTGACCAGTCAGTCCAGATCCTTACTGTACAAAGAGTTCTGAAGTAAATTTCATTTTAGTTTCCTTGAATGTAGTTAAAAACGTTTTTTATAGTAAATTAGTAAAGGAGAGAAAAGAAAAGAAAGCAGCTCAGATTTTTCCCGTGTGTTCAAGTTGAGGCTGGCTGTGCTTTCCTCTCTATTGTCTGTCTCTTTGACTCACTCTGACTCTGGAGGCACTAACCCAGCACAGCTTTTATTCTTTCTGACCCAGAGAGCTGTATGTTTGTTTGCTCTGCTGTGGTCTGAATCCTGCTTTTCCAGCTTTGGCTAAATCCTGGATCCAGTTGTTCTTTAATTCACTGACCTACACCTTGAGAATTCTCCCTACTGTGTCTCAAGAAAATGCTATTAACTTTGCTATTTCAAATAAATATTCTGTCATGTCCTTTCTACTCTTTACTGATTTTGCTCCAAGCATTCATCTGAAGGGAGCTCTGGTAGCGTAGTGCCTATGGCACTTGACTGCTAACCAGAAGACTGACGGTTCAAACCCACCAGCCACTCCTTGGAAGGAAGGTTGGACAATCTACTTCCGTAGTGATACTGCCTTGGAAACCCAAGGAGGGGTCACTATGAGTTGGGTCCGACTTGACGGCACATAACAGCAACAACAACAGCTCATCTGAAAATATGCTTCCTGTTGAATATTTTAAAAGTTCTTTGTGGCATTCTTCTGTATGGGTGGGTCCAAATACTTGTGAGTCACTCCCAGTTAGTACAGTACAGTACAGTCATCCAAGAGTAAGTGACTTTTAGTTTGACAAATTGCCAGAAACTAAATGATAAAGTAGAGCTAAAAGCGAGAAGTGGAAATTGATTCTTGCTCTGTTGATTTCCCTCTGCATCTTTCAAGTTATCAACATTGATTTCCTTTTTTTAATATATTTTTATTATATCGAAATAATATTTTTGCCCAATTACTAGCATTATAAGTTTCTAAATCATGTATCCACCAAAAAAGGATGTTATATTGGGCCATTAGGTTTTTATACTCTTAGTAAAACAAAAACTCACTGGCGTCGAGTTGGTCCCGACTCATAGCAACCCCTCCTTGGGTTTCCGAGGCGGTATCTCTACGGATGTAGATTGCCCAGTCTTTCTTCTGAGTAGTTGAGTTTATTTAAAGTCATAGGTAAAGTAACAGGCAACAATCAAGAAGTTAGAAATGATAATAAGTAAAAATTTTCCTGTTCATTTTATTATGCTTGATAACAGTTTTTGGTTTATTTAAAAATATACTACTGTATATCTTTGTATAGAACAACTGTAAATACTTGTCTGCTATGTGTAGTGATTTACCACCTCTCTGTCAGTTTGTTGTACTGTGGTGGTTTGTGTATTGCCATGATACTGGAAGCTATGCAACTGATTATTTTATATACCAGTAGGGCCACCCATGGTGGACAGGCTTCTTTGGAGTTTCTAGATTAAAACAGACTAGGAAGAGAGGCCTCATGATCTGCTTCTGAAAATTAGCTAATGAAACCTTGTGGGTCACAGAATATTGTCTGTAAGTTTGATTCAGTTACTGTGGGTGTGTTATTAGGAGGAACTTATTATTGGAAAAGGACATGTTTGGTCAAGTAGAGGACCAGTGAAGGTGAAGGAAACTCTCAATGAGATGGATTAACACACTGGCCACGATAATGTTCTCAAACATACCAACAAGTATGAAGATGGTACAGGACTAGGCGATGTTTTGTTCTGTTACATGTCAGGTTGCCATGAGTCATAGCCATCTTGATGGCAGCAAAAACAAGTCAGTACAGCGTCTCGTTTATGCTGATAGACATGTTAGCCACTGGCATTTCTCTGCTCTCTTAGGTGCTGCTTTTTCTGATTTTTCTTATACCTTTCTGACCATTCTACTTGAGATTCCTTCAAACAGTTTCTCTAATTATTTCTCCTAAAATGTTAATGTTTCTAAAAATTTAGTCATTGTTTTCTTGTAAGTGCTATTTTTGGGTCATCTCATGTATTAAAAGAATTTAAAGACCAGTCAAATGCTAATAATGACCTTCAGATACATATCTTGGGTCCTGAGATCTGTGTTTTCTACTGAACTGTCTGCCTACATTTACTCACTTTTGTATCCTGTTGAACAACAAAAAAATAAAACCTATAGTGACCCTATAGGAGACTCCTAAAAACAACATACCCCAAACTGAAATTAATCATTTACTTAAAAAAAAAAAACAAAAACAAAAACCCAAACCATTGCTATTTAGTCAGTTCCAACTCATGGTGACTCTCTTAAGTGTGTCAGAGTAGAACTGTAGTACATAGAGTCTTTAGTGGCTGTAATCTTACAGAAGTAGATCACCAGGCCTTTCTTCTGTGGCACCACTAGGTGAATTTGAAACCCCACCCTTTCAGTAAATAGCTGAGTACAGACCATTTGTGCCATCCTGGGACCTACTCATTCACTACCCCTCCCTTATATCCAAGCGTAGGTAATAGCATTATTGTCTTCTAAGTAGCTCAGCCACCACTTGTCTGTCAGTTTGTCATACTGTGGTGGCTTGCATGTTGCTGTGAGGCTGGATGCTATGCCACTGGTATTTTAAATAGAAGCAGGGTCACCCATTACAGACAGATTTCAGCAGAGCTTCTAGACTAAGACAGACTTGGAAGAAGGAAGGTGTCATCCATTTCCCAAAGAACTGACTAGTGAAAACCTTATGAAAGGAGTGAAACACTGTCTGATACATTACTGGAAAACTTTTTTTTTTTTTAATTTTAATTTTTATTATGATTTGGGTGAAATTTACAGAGCAATACATTTTCCATACAGCAAATCACATACACTTTGTCTCATGACATTGACCACTATTTAGCACAATGCAACATCTGATCTCCTACTTCTTCCCGATAGGTACCGCTTCCCTGTGACCATCCCTCCATGCACTCCTCCCCCCTGAGCTGTCTCCCTGTGCCTGAGCAGCCCTTCTTTCTCTCTTACTTGTTCTCTCCAAGGAGTGTATCTACCTCAGATAAATGCTCAGCTAGTATGCCTGTCTACTGCTTGGCTGGAAGCTACAGTTGTGTGTTCAATTCCAGACCTGAAGGACAGCTAGGGGCCATAGTCTCAGTGGTCCACCAGGCTCCATTGGGCTAGTAAACCTGTTCTCCGCTTTATTTATTTATTTATTTTACTGGAAAACTTTTTGAACAGTCGCAATACATTGTCCAGTACAGTGGCAGAAGATGAGCCCCTCAGGTCGGAAGGCACTCAAAATACAACTGGGGAAGTGCTGCCTCCTCAGAGTGGAGCTGACCTTAATGACATGGATGGAGTAAAGCTTTTGGGACCTCCATTTGCTGATGTGGCACGACTCAAAATGAGAAGAAACAGCTGCAAACATACATTAATAATTGGGTGCGTGGAATGTATGAAGTATGGATCTAGGAAAATTGGAAGTTGTCAAAAATGAAATGGAACACATAAAGTTCGATAATCCTAGGCATTGTTGTTAGGTGCCATCGAGTCGGACCCAACTCATAGCAACCCCTCCTTGGGTTTCCGAGGCAGTATCACTACGGAAGTAGATTGCCCCATCTTCCTTC
>NW_006921628.1:7723669-7732405 GCF_000298275.1 Orycteropus afer afer
AATATACACATCAACCACCAAAGCCAAAGATGAGGAAATTGAAGATTTTTACCAACTTCTGCAGTCTGAAATTGACCAAACATTCAATCAAGATGTGCTGATTATCACTGACTGGAATGCAAAAATTGGAACAAAGAAGAATCACCGGTAGTTGGAAAATATGGCCTTGGTGATAGAAATAATGCTGAAGATCGCATGATAGAATTTTGCAAGACCAATGACTTATTCATTGCGAGTACGTTTTTTCAACAACACAAACAGCAGCTATACTCATGGACTTTGCCAGATGGAGTACACAGAATCAGATTGACTACATCTGTGGCAAAAGGTGATGGAGAAGCTCAATATCTTCAGCTAAAACAAGGTCAGGAGCTGACTGAAACAGACCATCAATTGCTCATATGCAAGTTCAAGGTAAAGCTGGAGAAAATTAAAACAAGTCCATAAGAGCCGAAATATGACCTTGATTGTATCCCTCCTGAATTTAGAGATCATCTGAAGAATAGATTTGCTGCATTGAACACCAACGACTGAAAACCAGAGGAATTGTGGGATGACATCAAGAACATGATCTGTGAAGAAAGCAAAAGGTCATTGAGAAGACAGGAAAGGAAAAAAAAGACCAAAGTGAATGTCAGAAGAGACTCTGAAACTTGCCCTTGAACATAGAGTAGTTAAAGCAAATGGAAGAAATGACAAGATAAAAGAAATGAACAGAAGATTTCAAAGAGCAGCTTGAGAAGACAAAGTCGGTTATTATAATGACATGTGCAAAGACCTGGAGTTAGAAAACCAAAAGGGAAGAATATGCTTGGCATTTCTCAAGCTGAAAGAATTGAAGAAAAAAATCCAAGGCTTGAGTTGCAATATTGGGCGATTCCATGGTCAAAATATTGACTGATGCATGGAACATCAAAAGAAGATGGAAGGAACACACAGAGTCAGTGTATCAAAAAGAAGTGGCAGATATCCATCCATTTCAGGAGGTGGCATGTGATCAAGAACCAGTGGTATTGAAGGGAGAAGTCAAAGCTGCACTGAAGGATTGGTGAAGAACAAGGCTCCAGGAGTTGATAGAATACCCATTAAGATGTTTCAGCAAATGGATGCTGTTCTGAAGGCACTCACTTGTCTATGCCAGGAAACTTGGAAGACAGCTAACTGGCCAACTGACTGGAAGAGATCCATATTTGTACCCATTGCAAAGAAAGGTGATCCCACAGAATGTGGAAATTATCAAACAATATCATTAATATCACACACAAGTAAAATTTTGCTGGAGGTTATTAAAAAACGGTTGCAGCAGTATATTGACAGAGAACTTCCAGAAGTGCAAGCTGGATTCAGAAGAGGACGTGGAATGAGGGATATTATAGCTGATGTCAGATGGATCCTGACTGAAAGCAAAGAATACCAGGAAGATGTTTACTTATGTTTTATTGACTATGCAAAAGCATTTGATTGTGTGGATCATAACAAATTGTGGATAACGTTGAGAAGAATGGGAATTCCATAACATTTAATTATGCTCACAAGGAACCTGTACGTAGACCAGGAGGCTGTCATTTGAAAAGAACAAGGGAATACTGCATGGTTTAAAATCAGGAAGGGAGTGTCTGGGGGTTGTATCCTTTTTCTATACTTACTCATTCTGTATGCTGAGGAAATAATCTGAGAGCCTGGACTATATGGGAAAGAGCATGGTATCAGGATGGGAGGAAGACTCATTAATAACTGCCATATGCAGATGACACAACTTTGCTTGCTGAAAGTGAAGATGACTTGAAGCACTTACTGATGAAGATTAAATACTACAGTCTGCAATTTAGATTGCATTTCAACATAAAGAAAACAAAAATCCTCACAACTGGACCAATAAGCAGTATCATAATCAATGGAGAAAAGATTGAAGTTGTCAAAGATTTCATATTACTTGGTTCCACAATCAACACCAATGGGAAGCAGCAGTGAAGACATCAGACCATGTATTGCACTGGGCAAATCTGCCACAAAACACCTCTTTCAAGTGCTGAAGAGCAAAGGTATCTCTTTGAAAACTAAGGTGTTCCTAACCCAAGCCATGATATTTTCAGTTGTCTCATATGCATGTGAGGGCTGGACAGTGAATAAAGAAGAGTTGATGAGTTGTGGAATTGAAGAATACCAAAAGTACCATGGACTGCCAAAAGATCTAAGAAATCTGTCCTGGACGAAGTGCAGCCAGAATGTTCCTTGGAAGTGAGAATGGCCAGACTTTGACCTACTTCGGTCATGTTTTCAGAAGGGACCATTCCCTGGAGAAGCACATCGTGCTTGGTAAAAGTGGAGAATCAATGACAAAGGGGAATGCCCTCGACAAGATCGATTGACACAGTGTTTGCAACAACGGTGTCAGGTATAACAAGAATTGTGAGGCTGGCATAGGACTGAGCAATGTTTCATTCTGTTGTACACAGGGTTGCTATGAGTTGGAGATGACTTGACGACAGCACCTAACAACAACAACAAAAGCAGCTCAAGGTGGAAACTGCTGCCTTCAACGCTGAGTGCATAGGATCTATCTAAACTCCTTTCACTATTTCTAACACTGTCCTGATTCAGGACCTTATTATTTCTTTATTTCAACAACCTTATAACTAGTTTCCCTATCTGTAGTCATTTCTTCCCTGAGTGAAATGGTAAGTTTGATCTCAATAGTTCCCTGCCTAAACCCTATGTTGGTAAGTTCCCTAACATCTATATGACAAGGGTTGTATGCTTGATAAGTGTTAAAAGGTTTTGAGTCTGCTTACCTGTCTGGCTTGATTTCCTGTCATTTTCAGTCATGCCAGCCTTCCTCTACATCTTACTGTGTTGTTTTTTTATCCTTGTTTGCCCATGCTGTTCCAATCCTCTCCTCACTCAATCTGGCTCATTCTTACTCAGCCTTCATGACCTCATGGTGGGACAAGCTTTCAGGAACCCTCTGAATCTTCACAGTTGGGCTGAGTCCCTGAGTACTCCGTCATTCTTGTTAGTATATAAGACAGTGTAATTTTTTTCTTATTAAGAAAAAAAAAACTCTCTCAGCCCCACTTGCCTTCTAGTTACTGCTCATTTATTTGCTTCCCTTCAGAGCAAAACTCCTCCAAAGATTTGTCTATTTTTGTGGCTCTTATTCCTCTTCTTCTGTTTTCTCTTGAATCATTTCAGTCAGGCTTTTATTTTCTGCTACATTTATACTATTCTTGTCAAAGTCACCAATGACTTCCAGGTTGCTATTTCCAGTGGTTAGTGTTTGGTCTTTATCTTACTTTATCTATTAGCTTCATTTGACACAGTTGATCTCGCCTTCCTTCTTCGGAGACGTCATTCACATGGTTTCTAGGACACACCACTTTCTCTTCATAATTCACTGGCATTCTTTCAAGTTTCTTTTCCTTGCTTTTCATCTCCCTGACTTCTAAACTTTGAATTGCTCCACGGATTGTCCTTGATCCTCTTTTCTGTCTGCTTGCTCCTTTGGTGATCTTATCCTGTCTCATAACTTTAAAAATCTGTGTATATGCTAGTAATAACAAATTTATATCTCAAGCCCAGACTTTTTCCATGAAACTCTAGGCTTATATTTCTAACTGCCTTCTTGACATTTCCAACTGGATGTCTTAACAACCCAAAATCAGTTGCTGTCAAGTCGACTCAAATTCCTGATGATGCCTGTGTGTCATCACACATTTCTATACACACTTTACACACAGTCCCTGTGTGTAGAGTAGAACTGTGCTCCATGCGGTTTTCAGTGGCTGACTTTTTGGAAGTAGATGACCAGTTCTTTCTTCTCAGGTGCCTCTGGGTGGACTCAAACCTACCAACTTCTGCTTAGCAGCTGTGTGTATTAACTGTTTATACCACCCAGGGACTCCTGGATGGATGTCTAGTAGATGCCTCAAATTTAACATATGCAAAGCTGAACTCCTGACACCCATTCCCCACCCTCCCACACAAAAAAATTTAGAAGTATAAAAGAAAAAACCCACCTGCAGTCCTCTCAGCTCATGTGGAAGCAACTACGTCCTTTGAAGATGGTTGGGCAAAAAACTTTGGTATCATTCTTGACTCTTCTCTTTCATATCATACATTTAATCTGTCTGGAAATCTTCTTGTGCTATATGAATATTATCATTTTCTGTGTGTGCCATGATGTGGAAAATGTTGAGGTTATGCTTTTTCAGTTTTACAACATTGTTTTATTTAAAGAGCAGGAAACCTGAAGATGGTAGTTATACCAAGTCCTTTAGTTTTATTTACTCCTAGGTAAAGAAATATGGTGGGTTGCTGAAGTTCTTTCCTTCAGAACTGAGTACTGTAACCCGAAAGAACAAAGAACAGTTGAACTATGCAAACTAGTAGAGTGTACATTTCAAAAGTCAGTGATTTTTATTCCTAAAGTCTGTTCTTCATGTATGCAAGGGGTTTACAAACCCTCTTGAATTAATTGAGCCTTTTTCTTCTTTTGTCTCCCTTGATGTTTTCTCTTTTCTGTCAAATTGTGTTTTTGTGTTTTTCCCTCATTGTGTAGTTATATTTATCTCCTTGTCTTATTTTTTCTCTTCTTGTCTTCCTTCCACTCTTTTACACTAAATGACTATTAAATAGAATTGAAGATTTGTTAGGTTTATTGAATAAAGTTTTATGTCTTTGTTAACTGTGTATTAACATGTACCCGCTTCTTACTTAACAACATGATTAGGTTCCAAAGACTAGGTCATTCGTGAAAATCAGCATCATGTAAAAATGGAGGATGATGTCTTCATTATATGACTATCAAATTACATCATTACATACCTGCCAGTGTTACTCTCACCTCACACATTGATGGTCATTACTGTTAAACATATGTTGTTAATGCACAAAATACTGTTGTCATTAATGGGAAATATAAGATAATGAGACAGTAGTATAGTGGCTAAAGCACTTGACTGCTAACCAGAAGGCTGGCGGTTCAAACCCACCAGCCACTCCTCGGAAGGAAGGTTGGGCATTCCTACTTCCGTAGTGATACTGCCTCGGAAACCCAAGGAGGGGTCGCTATGAGTCGGGGCCGACTCGACAGCACATAACAACAACAACAACAACAACAAGTGAGGAGTAGGTTATTTCCATTTTAGTATCTATAGCTCTTACCTCATTTTTTTTTTTTTTGTGATTATAATTTCATTAGATGGTCATAATATGGTTTGGATGGATGTTTGGTTTGTTTCCAGTTTTTAACTTTTACTAACCTTCCTTCAGCGAACATGCTTGTATGCAGCTTGCCATTGTTCATGTGAGAGCTCTGGTGGTGTAGTGCCTGAGGCATTTGACCACTAACCCGAAGGTTGGCAGTTCAGACCCACCAGTCACTCCATGCAAGACTGGGCAATCTATTTCCATAAAGATTTACCACCTTGGAAACCCAGTGGAGGTCGTTATGAGTTGGAATCACCTAGATGGTAGTGAGTTTGGGTTTTTTGGTTTGATTGTTCATGTGTGTGAGCATTTCACTGTTTCTATAGGTTAAATTCCTGCATGTGGAATTACTGAGCAAAGGGTATAAGCATTGAAAATATTAATAGATATTGGTGAATCACTTTGCAAAAAGGTTATATCTGTTTACATTCTCACGTCTAGTAGATGAGAGTGCCTGTTTCTTTTCTTTTAATACTTGGTAGAACCAAATATTGCTTGTCTTCATTTTTGCTTGTAATGTAGTAGCAGGGACTTTGCCTGACTTAAGGAGAGGAGATGAGAACCAAGACCATCCCAAAGCTGATTCCTATGAGGTGGAGGTTAGTACCTCCACTCTCCATTCTTTTTACCAATTCTGACACCAGCTGTCTCATGCATTATGTACTTCTCTTCTGGGTTTAGTAATTTGTTGCAATGACCACATAGAACTCACAGACCATATTCACAATTATGAGGTTTATTAGGGAAGTAACAGTTACAATGCAGGATCAATTTGGAAATACAAGCAGTCCCGAGGTTATGAATGTCTGACTTATGGATAACTTCCACTTGCCCTTTAATGTTATATAAATTTGCCCTCACTTGAAATGATTGAACTAACACCTACTTACCCCCACTTGTAACAAATTCTTCATCATAATCACCTTCATTTTGCTGTACGTGCAGTTTTTAAATAGTTGAAAAGGCTTTGAGCTTTTTCTTGTGCTAAGTAAGGCTAAATAGGAGTGTATGCACCTGTTCAAATTTACCTACAAATCCTTACAGATGCAGGAACAGATCTTGTTCATTCCCCAGGGACTGCCTGTAAATGGATACAGCTTGGAAGATAGGATACACTTCTTCATCCAGGACAGTTTCCAACTAAGACATCTCCCAGTTCCTTCTCAGCCTTGCTTGCAGGCAGGCCCGTTGCTTGAGCCTGGCCTTTGCCCTGCTTGGGCAAGTGTTACGCTCTTTAGCTCTGCCAGTAAGTGCCTGGAGGCACCCTACTCTGCCCAGGAAGCTTCCTGCCTGAAGGAGCTCATCTCTTCTGCTCCATAGGCCAGGACTCCCATTGTAGCTGTCTTGTGCTATCTCCTGCTGCCTCCAGAGTTATAGCTTATAGCTCTCTTTCTCTCTTGGGTCTAGGAGATTCTCAGTTCAGGGACTTCAGGTGCAAAGGACACATTCTGCTCTAGGCTCTTCTTGGTGGTAGTAAGGTCGCCCCTAAACCTTTGTGGGATTGGCTCTTTTAAGCCTAGCATGAGGGCAAAATTGACCAACCCACTAAGTGGGCCACAGGCACCTAGTTTGCATACTAATCAACCAGTTCCCATAAGAGTTATATGCACCTTATTTACATAGTAGACTAACCAATCCTTTTGCAAGATTGTGGCTTAGGAGCATGGGTTTACTTGTGTTTGCTTACTGATTAATCTGTAGTGAACAGCTTTACGTGAGTTTTGCCACATGTAATGTTACCTTGCTTACAGGGTACTCAGACCCTGTCAAGGATTGTAAATTTGAAAAGAGGCTTTGATTCTGTAGGAAGGTGCTATAGGGTTGGGAGAGAGATGTCAGCCATAACTAGAAGCAGAATCTTTGATGATTAAAAAAAAAAAAAGTGAGATTATTCACTGCAGATTAGTAAATAAATGCAAGTAAGCCCATGCTTACCTTGCCTGTTGGGTCATCTGACACTGCCTAGGAAATCATCTAGTAGAATTATAAGCCCAGGGCCGGAAAGGCCATATGTAAAGCGAAATCCATCGCCCTGTGTTGCCAAACTGATGTTGATCACTTTGTTAATTGCCCATCTTCCTGAGCTTTTAGGTCACCTGAGAGTGGTTTTGGAGTCAGGTGCCTGCTTGTCTCTTCCCATATATTCCTTTTTTTAAAATGGAAAATTCAAATTGTATAGGAAGGTGTAATGAGAAAACCCACACCCTTGCCTAATAATTTATAGGGAATCCCAAATAACATTTTGAACTGCTAGCAGAGTGAATTATTTTTCCAGGAGTATTATTCCATGGCTTGACTGTGTTTCCAGCCCTGTCACTAAGGGCCAGGAGTATAGTAGGGCTCTAGTTTAGAAATGGAATTATGACATCTGCTAAATATTCTTTGGCTTAATTTATTAATAAGCTGACTCACAGTGCTAAATGAATTTTGGATTAATAATTTAAGATATATAGTATATTCTAAGTGTGTGTACATATACACGAGAACTAGGTGGTAATTTCCTTTTGACAGAATTTTGATTAGGGAATTCCCTGATCCATAGTATAGTTTTTCATAGTTTTTGTAATTGGTTTTTAATTTATGCTGTGAGACAAAGACTTTGCTGTTTTCCTTCTGTGCACAGGTTGTGGTTATTTATGATAATATTAATGTGCAATAGAGGCAATGGCATACTATTTTTAACACCTGTGTGTGTTAGAGTTCAGCTGTTAGGATCTATTTATACCTCTATCAGCTGTTCACTGTTTAATTAATTGGTAAAGAATTTTATTTTTTAAGAACCTTAAAAAGGAAAGGGAACCATTAAAGGAAAGTCTTGAATGAATTTCCTGGCTGAAGAAAATCAAAGTGATTGTATATTTATGCATAGTCTATCAGTTTAATAGGAGCTCTGGTAGCATAGTGCCTAAGGCACTTGACTGCTAACCAGCAGGATGGCAGTTCAAACCCATCAGCCACTCCTGGAAGGAAGGCTGGGCAATCTACTTCCATAGTGATACCGCCTCGGAAACCCAGGGAGGGGTCACTGTGAGTGGGGTCTGACTCAATGGCGCTTAACAACAACAACAACAACATGAATTTAATAATAATAGTCCCATTTATTGAACAGTTACTGTGTATAAATACTGTGCTGTGTTACATGCTTTACATCATTTAACCTTTATAACAAACACTCAGAGGTAGGTGCTGATATTAGCTTCAATTTAAATATTAACTACAGGGAGGATCATAGAGGTTAAGTAACTTGTTCAAGGTCATACAGTTAATTCAGACCTTCAGTGTATGCTGTGTGTATAACATATTGGTTATAATAGCGTGTGCTCTATTGTTAACTGCTGCTGAGTTGGCCTGCAATGACTCATGGAGCCCCCATGCACAGTGGGAGGTGAATGTTGTGATCTGTAGTATTTTCATTGGCTGATATTTGGAAGTAGATTACCAGGTCTTTCTTCCTCCTCTTAGTCTGGAAGCTCCACTGATGTTCAGCATCATAGCAACACACAAGCCTCCAGTTACAGATGAGTATGA
>NW_006921628.1:7751539-7756104 GCF_000298275.1 Orycteropus afer afer
TATTTTTTCCCAATCTGTAGGTTCAATAGCCTTTTTAAAGAGGCAAACAAAGTGATCAAGTTTGTATTTTAAGGAGGTAACACTAGCCTCAGTGTGGAGGATGGAGAATGTGGAAACAACCATCAACTTGGCAAAGATTATGGGCCTGGATTAGTGTAATAATAATGGGAAGGAAAAGGAGGTTTTATTATTTCCATTTTTATGACCATAGATAGGTCACTTGGCTTGTGTGTCAGCCTCAATTTATTGATCTATGAAATAAACAAAATCTTTCCTGTTTTACAGGGTGGTTGAGAGAAACATTGAAGTATATAGATTTGCCAAACATAGGTAGTATGTTGAAATTGAAAAAAAGTTTAAAATGTACATCTCTCCCTATCACTATTATGGGAGGGTGGTCCAGTGGTAGAATTCTCGCCTGCCACGCAGGAGGCCTGGGTTTGATTCCTGGCCTATGCAACCCACTTGTTCCCCTTTGGGAGCTCTGGTAGCATAGTGCCTAAGGCATTTGACTGCTAACCAGAAGGCTGGTGGTTCAAACCCACTAGCCACTCCTCGGAAGGAAGGAGGGGTCGCCATGAGTGGGATCTGACTCGATGGCAGTGAGTTTGATTTTTTTTTTTTTTTTTTGGTTTGGCAATTTACTTGACCTCTTGTAGTCCTGATTTCTTTATGAAAACTAAAATAAACCCTGCTGCCACCAAGTGGATTCTGACTCATAGCGAACCTATAAGACAAAGTAGAACTGCCCCACAGGGTTACCAAAGTTGTAAATCTATACAGAAGCCTTGAGTTCATTTATATTCATTTATATTCCTCATCTGTCTCCCGCATAGCAGCTGGTGAGTTCTTACCACTGACCTTTTGTTTAGCATACGAATGCTTTAACCATTGCACCACCAGAGCTTCTTTCTCTACCTACGGTATGGGGATAATTAAAACATCTGCTTGATAGGATTAATGTAAAGATTAAATGAAAAAATGCATACAAAGTAAATTTATCCAAGCACATAATAAGCATTCAGTCACAAGTAGATTATGTGGTATCCTTTTGACAGTATTGTACAATTTAACTCTTCTTTGTTTGGCTTTGCTTTTTGTGGCTAAAATTTCTGGATAGCTGAATTTTGAGTAAGTGATGTTACTTTTCATGGTAGTGAAATCAATAGAAGTTCACAACTTCTTCAACAAGAGCCCCAAAAGTTTTCTAGGGAAAAAATGTTTAGGACCTCATGTTTAAACCATAAATGGAGGTAGAATTTGAGTGAGATATTTTCTGTTATTAAATTTTATTAATAAAAAAAAAAGAATTAGTGATTCTTCACTGGGGGCATTACCTCCTTATCCTGAGAAGCAGCGTGGATATCATGAGGGACACAGGAGTGGATTGTTTTTGAATGTCTGAATCATGTAGTGCTGGAAAAATGAGGTCTCTGCACTATTCTCAAGGAGCCCTTCCCGGGTGATGCTGTGGTTAAATGCTTGGCTGCTAACCAAAAGTTCGGCCGTTTAAACCCACCAGACGCGGGAGAAAGATGTGGCAGTCTGCTTCCGTAAAGATTTACAGTCTTGGAAACCCAAATAATGTCACTGTGAGTTGGAATCAACTCTGCAGCAGTGGGTTTTGGTTTGGCACTATACTTGCCCCTGTAAGGGGTTTATTTTCTTTAGTCCCAATAGTTATTTCCCATCTTAGTCAAAAGATTGTTTCATAAATTGTATTGTTGTTATTTCCATTCATTCACTTACAGTCCTCAGTAATTTTAATTGTTCCCATTTCTCTTTCAAAATAGAATATTACTATTATTTTTTAAAGAACTCAGCTGTGAAGGTGTAAATTGTCAAAGCCTTAATGAGCTAAATCTGTTGAAGAATTAACTGTTACTTAAAATGAAGAAGTGTGAGTAAAGATCAAGATTTTTTAAACTTTAAAATTATATGACAACCTGAATACTGTGGCTAGGGAATGGGAAAGGCCATCATGATTATTTTCATTGTTGTATAAAGCATTAAAAAAAAACTATGAATGTTCTTTTTTGGGTAGATGCACTATTTGCATCTTTTAACATTCCTGTTGAATTTGTTTGCCAAATAAATTGTTTTATGTATGGGCAGTTTTATTTTTCCCTGAAAAAGATCTAGAGTTCTTTGTTTTGCCAATTTTATATATATTGATTTATATGTATGCAGTTTCTCCCTCTCCCTTACCTCTTAGTGATATCAATATCAGCTATCCTTAGGTCTAGCCCATTGTGTGCGTTATTAAACAGTATGTAAGGTTAATATAATGACTTTGTTATTTATTCTCCACAAATGTGATCATAATGATTTCCTTTTGTGGCAAACAAGGCTATTATTCTATGGGTGAGGTTTTTTAAACTATCAGAGCTAAACAGAGGTGGTTCAATTATATTTTTGTTGTTGCAGCTGATCTCAGGATGATTCAAACTAACATTTTGTAAGGAAAAAATGACCTATAAAGTGTAGTTAAGAGTATTGTGTATGTTAAATATCACAATATCCCCTTGTTCTACCCCTGATTTGCTAAGATACATGGTATTTGTATGAATGCGTAATTATTTCAAATATTGGAACTAGAACTTTGACAGTCTTTGAAGTAATGAGAGACTTCCTGGGGTCTAAAAGATTGAATTTGGGAACCACTAATTCTTTAATAACAACTATCTATATACAAGCTTCAAGGATAGAAGTTGAATATTTCTAACTATGATTAACAACATACCATGAGAGGGAAAAAATAATTGTAATTAGCTTGCCAACCCATTATTTTTGAGTTGTGGAAAATAGGTTAATCTCCAAATTAGCATTTGGTATAGGCTTTCAATAGCCTCAGCTCAGAACTCTAATATTCTGATGATATGTTTATTTTGTGTCTAGTTGTGATTTAGATACTTTGTGCTGAATCCTTAGTGAAAGATTGCCATAATTTGAATGCATATTTAAAGAAAATGAAATCATTTTTGTTGTGTTTTATGTTTTATAATGTTATGTTTAAACTTTTTAATTTTAATTTCCCTTTCTCACTTTTTCTACTTCATAATCTTATCTCTTTCTGTATACAGGGATAGAAATGCTTTTTATTTCTCTTCTTTCCCTTGTGGTCTGGCTCCTTGAGAAAAACTTATTGTACAGTGAATGTGTCTAGAATGTCACTTGGAAGATGGAAAAATTGCTGGCAAACTCATAACATTTGCAACCTTTAGATGGTATGTTGGCAAGTAGTTCAGGTTTACATATGGAATTTCATTTTGGTGAAACCATTTTATTTCTATAGCTCTTTCCTATAATATATGAATAAAACTTTATATTTCCATCTTATGTGGCACAATTTTAAAATTCCAACCTCTGAAACATGTGATGCTTTGCTAGCCAGGACTGTTATATAAATAAACAAATAAATTCATATTGAACGTGTGTATATAGACTAAGTTTGTGTATTCTAAGAAATGACTGAATTGTTGGTAGCAAAAGTGAACAAGTTGTGGGTCTCCCTATTTCTAGGGACTCCCACTGCATTTCATCCTACACACAGCTGCTAGATCATCAGAGCTGTAGAATAATCTCTCTAAAACAGTATATATTGTTGTGTTGTTATGTGCTGTTGGGTTTTCGAGGCCGTATCACTATGGAAGTAGATTGCCCAACCTTCCTTCTGAGGAGTGACTGGTGGGATTGAACTGCCAGACTTTTGGTTAGCAGTCAAGTGCCTTAGGTGCTACCCTGTCAGAGCTCCCCAAAAAGTATGTGTGTGTGTGTGTGTATGATTTTCTTTTTTTTTAAATGAACTCCTTTAATAGCGGCTTTACTCTTAAGAAATTTCAACTGTTTAGTACAGTACCCAGACCTTCGGTTACTGCTTCACTCTGTCTTGCATTTTGCCTACTTACTTTCTTATTTGATCTTGTTACCCTCTGGGACTGCGCCTTAACTATATATAAATGTTCTATAATACCTGTTCCTCTTCCTTCTCCTCCTTGCCTTTTCATTCGACTCACCACCTTCACTCATAAATGCCTCTTTAGCAACTGATTGTGTCTAACATTTTTCACCAGATTCTCAGAATTTTGGTATTTAATTCATGCTCTTTAATTTATTCTCAGTTTATTTTTGTTCTACCTATGATTTTAAAGACAAGGATGTGTACCCCTGTATCACATGAGGGTGTGACATAATTGTTATCAGGGGCCAGCAACCTATTTCATTCAACATGACTATCTCCAGAGCTTAGTGTAGTGAGGCCCTACGAAAGGTCAGTGCTCAGGATTTCATTTACTTATTGTGTGATATTGGAAGAAACCCTTCTTATGGTTGTGACTCATTATTTAAGCTCAGAAGAATTTGATTTGTGAGCATTTTGATGTAGTTTTTATATATTCTTTCTGATGAAGACAACTCATTTATATTCCTCTCAGAAAAGATACAGACAGTGTAATGTTGTTGTTGTTGTTGTGTGCCGTCAATAGGAGTGGAAAAATGTGAAAATGTTTCTTTTGACTTGTGTGAAACCTTTTTTAAAATGTAATTTTTTATTCATTTATTATTCT
>NW_006921628.1:7759430-7761784 GCF_000298275.1 Orycteropus afer afer
AAAAAAAAAAAAAAAGTAATTGTCAAGTTTTGTGTTTTTGTTAAATTCAAGATTTTTAGATAGAACTCCAAATAGAAAACTCAAATAATAACTGAAAACTTCCTGAATCTGCAATTTTATTATTTATTCTTAAATTTATTAAAAAATTAAGTCATGTTTAGCGATACTCTTCAAGAATTTTCTTGTTGTAACGTAACACCTTTGATAATGTTTTGAATACCATAGCATATAATCCCAGTATATAACTCAATATATTTATTAATTTATATTCTGAAAGAAGATTTTAAGGTGACATAAGAAAATTGAAAATCTAACTAGCCTTACATCTATTAAAGAAATCAAATGAATAATTAAAAGTCTTCCTATATAGAAAATTTTAGGCTCAGATGGCTTCACTGCTGAATTCTATCAAACACTTAAGAAAGATATTACACAAATTTCAAACAAACTCTTTCAGAAAATAAAGGAGGGAATGAATGCTTTCAAAGTTATTTTATGAGGCCAACATTACCCAGATACCAAAATAATATTATAAGAAAGAAAAATATGCACCAGTATCATTCATGAATATAGACATAAAAATTAACAAAATATTAATTAACAAAGATAATCCATGACTTTTGTTTTTAATTGCTTAGTCGATTCCAACTCATGGTAGCACCGTGTATGCAAAGTGGAACTGTGCTCCATGGAGGTTTCAAGGCTGTGTTCTTTTGGAAGCAGATCACTAGGCCTTACATCTGAGGCATGTCTGGATGGGTTTAGTCCCCCAGTATTTTAGTTAATAGTCTAGCACTTAACCATTTGCACCACCTATGGAAGTGGGGTTTATCCCAGTTATGTAGGAGTGGTTTAACATTTGAAAATCAATTAGTATAATTCACTATATTAACAGAATAAGGGAGAAAAATTTTATGATTACCTCCCTTGATGCTGAAAAACATTTGACAAAATTCTGCAACAATCCAGAGTCCTTGGGTGGTGCAAATGGTTAAGCACTCGATATTTAGCCAGAAAGTTGATGGTTCACATCTACCCTGAGGTGCTCCAGTAGACAGGCCTGGTGATCTGCTTCTGAAAGGTCACAGCCTTGAAAACTCTATGGAGCAGTTTTACTGTGCACACGTGGGGCTGTGGGTAGTCAGAATTGACTCTGCAGCAACCAACAACAACACCATTCACGATAAAACTTCTAGCAAATTAGGAATAGAAGGGACTTCTTCAACCATAAAAACCTATAGTTAATGATATTCTTAATGGTGAAAGATTGAATGCTTTTCTCCTAAGGTCAGAAACACATCAAAGTTTACGCATTCATAAGAGTTATTGATCATTATGCTGTAGGCCCTAGCCAGTGCAGTCAGACAAGATAAAGAAACAAAACATGACAGTTTGGAAAGGAAAAGTAAACTGTCTTTAGACATAGATGACGTGATCGTATATGTAGAAGGAAAATCCTAAGGAATCTATGTATATGCTTTTTGTTGTTAGTTACCATCAGGTAGATTCCTACTTTTTGTGATCCTACTTATTGTATTTTCAGAGTAGAACAGCTCCATAGGGTTTTCAAGTGCTTAACTGTTTGTGCCACCCACAGACTTCCTATAAATATGCTACTGTTGTTGTTGGGTGTCAAGTCAGTTCTGACTCATAACAACCCTGAGTACAACAGAATAAAACACTGCCCAGTCCTGCACTATCCTCACAATCATTCTTACACTTGAGCCCATTGTTGTAGCCATTGTGTCAATCCATCTCATTGAGGGTTTTCATTGTTTTTTCTGACCCTCTACTTTACCATGCATCATATATGTATGCTACTAGAACTCATAAATGAATTTATGGAAATCATGAATTTGGGAGGATTCCTTCCTTTCTATGTTGTGGAATAGTTTGAGTAGGATTGGTGTCAGTTCTCTGAATGTTTGGTAGAATTCTCTGGTGAAACTGTCTGGGCCAGAACTTTTTTTATTGGTAATTTTTTCATAACCTGTTCAATTTCTTCTTTTGTTAAAGATCTAACTTTTCCCCCTTAGTCCGCGTTAGTTTAGGTAAGTGGTGTGTTTCTAGAAATCTGTCCGTTTATTCCCGATTTGCAAATTTGTTGGAGTACAGTTTTTCACGTTGTTGTTGTTATTGTTATGTGCCGTTGAGTCATGCCCAACTCATAGCAACCCCTCCTTGGGTTTCAAGGCGGTATCACTACGAAGGCTGATTGCCCAACCTTCCTCCCTAGGAGTGGCTGGTGGGTTTAAACTTACAGTTCTTCATTGTTGTTGTTGTTGTTGTTGTTATGTGCCGTCAAGTCAAACCCGACTCATAGCGACCCCTCCTTGGGTTTCCGAGGCAGTATC
>NW_006921628.1:7762047-7765356 GCF_000298275.1 Orycteropus afer afer
AATCTTACTTCCTTTCTTCTGGTGACTGTAGGCTTTTCTTGCTGTTCTTTTTCTAATTGTTGGAGATGCTGGTTTAAAGTGTTGATTTTGGCTCTTTCTTCTTTTTTGATGTGTGCATTTATTGCTATAAATTGGCCTCTGATCACTGCTTTTTGCTGTGTCCCAAAGATTTTGGTATGTTGTGTTTCCATTCTCGTTTGAGTCCAGGAATTTTTGAATTACATTTTTTATTTCTCCTTTTACCCATTTTCAAGGAGGATGTTGTTTAGTTTCCATGTGTTTGCTCTTTCTCCATTTAGTTTCCTATTGTTGATTTATAATTTGATAGCATTGTGATCTGAGAAGATGCTTTGCAGTATTTCAATGTTTTGAAATTTATGAAGACTTGCTTTATGGCCTAACATATGGTCTGTCATGGAGAATGTTCCATGTGCACTAGAAAAGAATGTATATTGTGCTATTGTTGAGTAAAGTGCTCTGTAGATGTCTATAATCTACGTTGGTGAATTGTGTTGTTTAGTTCTTCTGCTTCTAGTTAAGTTTCTTTCCAGTTCTCTCTTTGATTGAAAGGAGTGTATTAAAGTCTCCTGTTTGACTGTGGAGTCATTTATTTGTCTTTTCAGTTCTGTTGAAGTCTGATTTATATATTTTGGGGCTCTTTCATTGGATCTGTAGATATTTATTATGGTGAGAGCTTCTTGTTCAATTGATCCTTTATTCATTATATAATGTCCTCTTTGTCTCGTATTGTGGTTTTTGTCTTAAAGTCAATTTTATCAGAAATTGCCACTGCTGCTCTTTTTGATTGCCTTTTGCCTGATCTTTAGTCTATTTTTGTCTTTGTCTCTAAGGTGTGTGGTAAAAAGGCAAGGAGGCTGCATCTTCTGACCTCCTCTAACCTCACAAGAGGAAGACAGAATCACCAACAGTAGCCCAAGGCCTATTTCTGTGAGGCCAGACATGCTGCCTCCCTCTAGCTCTTTCACCAACCTCGACACAACGGTTCATCCTGCAGCACTCACCACCTTTCTGCTGGCTTCGATAATTCACTGCGGTGGCCACTCAGAACTCACAGATTATCGGGTTATTAGGGAAGCACCAGTCTGCAATTCAAGTTCAGGAACAAAACTCAGTCTCTGTCAGCCCGCTGTCTCTCAGCCAACAGTCTCTCACAGTCTCTCTCCCAGAAGTGCATGTTTCTCAGTGTCTCTCTCAGCAATGTGTGTCTCTTGCATCTCCTTCCCAGCAGCACATGTCTCTCAGGAGGGCGTTTCTCTCAGGAGCGTGTTTTTCCACAGCAGCACGTTCTTCTCAGCCAGCACTCAGAGAGACTTCTGCCTCTAGGAGGCCTCCTATTGAGCCTCACAGAGTAACGAAACTAACAAATCATAACATCAGAATTCTAAAGACCTGAGAGAGAGCGAAATTCCTAGAACATTGCTTTGTGTCACTCTCAACAGAAATACCCCAGGTGGATAACTTTTACAATCAGGATCTCCTCAGTTCCTCAAGGCAAATTCCATCATGGAGTTTACAAAGAGTTATGGCTAGAAAAGTCATACCAGGTAATTTACTATACCACAGTGTCTCTCTCTCTCTTTTTTTAAATTGTGGTTTGGGTGAAAAGTTTCAAAGCAAATTCACTTGACATACAGCAGTTCACATACACTTTGTCTCATGAGGTTGACTACAATTTACCACAATGCAACAGCTCCCCTCTCACTTCCTCCTGATAGTTACCTCTTCCCTGTGTCCATCCCTCCATGCATTCCTGCCCCCTGAGCTGTCTCCCTGTGCATACACAGCCCTTCTTTCTCCCATGATTGTTCTCTCCAAGGAGTGTATCTACCTCAGGTAAATGTCCAACTCATATGCCTAAATCTTTTATTTGGCTGGAAGCCACAGGTGTGGGTTTAATTCCAGACCTGAAGGGCAACTAGAGACCATAGTCTCAGTGGTTCCATCAGGCTCTGTCAGACCAGCAAACCAGGTCCCTTTTTTTTTTCTCCAAATGATTTTGAGTTTTGTTTCACATTGTTCTCCCTCTCTATCCAGGATCTTCTACATAGATCCCCCTCCGAATGGTTGACAGTGTAGCCGGGCACCATCTAGTTCTTCTGATCTCATAGTCATACAGGCTGCAGAATGGATGGTGTATCAGTCACTAGGACTAATTGTTTCCATGAATCTTTGGTTTTCTTCATTCTTCTTTGCTCTGGAAGAGACCCATCATCATTGGGTCTCTAGATGACTGCTTGCAAGCCTTTAAGATTGCAGTCACTACTCGCCAAAGTAGGAGGTGGAACAGTGTTTTGTGCAGTACTTTATGCCAATTGAGCTTGATATCCCCTGCAACTATGCTACCAAGCCACTGGTTCAACTACTCGGTCCCTCTGGGTAGCTGGCTGTGACCAAGAAGTGACTACAATCTTAGAATCTTGTCCCTTGTCTGCTCTACTCTACACCTGGGAATTCTTCCAGATCATACAAATACACTTATAGGACCATTGTCTGCCAACCCTATACATGGTCTTGGGTACACTCCCTGCTACATAGACATACCTAATAGTTCAGCCTGTCCACCCATATATCCACCCATATACCCATGTTTGCCTTCACTGACAACATAGTACTATATGTGCAAAAGGGTTCATCTTTGTTGTCTATACCTCCCATGTACCTTGCTATGTCTTGCTCTTCCTCAGTGCCACCATGTTAATCACTCAGATTTGATATATTGCCCTTCTCTTCACCCAAATCAATACTTGTCTCTAACTATCTAACAGTGTTCCTTCTCCTCCCCTCCCACCCCTGGTAACCAACATAGAAAATTTCCTTCCATAGATAAACCTTTCCTTGACTTTTACAATAATGGACTAATACAATATTTCTGTGATTGACTTATTTCACTCAGCATAATGTCCTCCAAGTTCATCCATGTTATGCGGTGTTTTGCAGATTCTAAGTTATTCTTTAGGGTTGCATAGTATTCCCTTGTGTATATGTACCATAGTATGGTTATCCATTCCTTAGTTGATGCACACCTAGGTTGTTTCCATCTTTTAACTATTGTAAATAGTGCTGCAATGAACATGGGTGTGCATATCTCTATTCTTGTCATGGCTCTCACTTCTTTAGGATATGTGCCTAGTAATGGAATGGCTAGGTTACATGGTAATTCTGATTCCAACTTTTTAAGGAATCACTGTACTGCTTTCACTAGTGGTTGTATTATTTTACAGTCCCACCTCTGGTAGCATAGTACCTAAGGCACTTGACTGCTAACCAGAAGGCTGGCGGTTCAAACCC
>NW_006921628.1:7766475-7766995 GCF_000298275.1 Orycteropus afer afer
CAGGCAGTTTTGACTACTGTGGCTGTATAGTAGGTTTTGAGATCTGGCAGTGTGAGACCTCCTACTTTGTTCTTCTTCAATAGTGCTTTGTTTATGTGAGTTCTCTTTTCTTTCCATATAAGGTTAGTTTTTGGTTTTTCCATATCCCTAAATAATGTTGATAGGATCTGGATTGGGATTGCATTGAATGTATAGATTGCTTTGGGTAGAATTGATATTACACAATATTCAATCTTCCTATCCTCGAGCGTGGGATGTTCTTCCATTTATGTAGGTCTCTTATGTTTTCTTGAACTAATTTTTATTGTTATTATTTTATTTTCCTGGTCTTTTGTGTGCATGGTAAGATGTATTCCCTAGTATTTTATTTTTTTGATAGGTATTGTAAATGGTATTGATTGCCTTACTTCTTTTTCGGCAATCTCCTTGCTCGTATAGAAGAATCCAACTGATTTTTGGATGTTGATCTTGTATCCTGCCACGATGCTAAATCTCTCAATTAGTTCCAGTAGATTTTTGA
>NW_006921628.1:7775506-7779369 GCF_000298275.1 Orycteropus afer afer
ATTTCTTCTCTTACCCAGTCTTTCTCAAGGAGGGTGTTGTTTAGTTTCCATGTGTTTACTCTTTTGGTCCTGATCCTCCTTGAATGGATATATTCTTATCTTTTATTATACCAGGAAAATTTTTTTCCAACAACTCTTTGACAATTTTCTCTGTGGTTTTGTCTCTTCCTGTTGTGGACTTCTGATGACACGTAGGTTATTCCTTTTGATGGTATCCCACATGAACCTTAGGGTTTCTTCCTTTTGTTTCATGGACTTCTTCTAATTATCTTCAGCTTCAACTTGAAGTTGCATGTGAGCTGTTGATGATCTTTTCCACAGTCAGCTGCTGGCCTTTTGTTGGCTGAAGATACTGAGCTTCTCCATCATCTCTTGCCATAGAGGTAATCAGTCTAATTCCTGTTTACTCCTTCTGGCAAAATCCACATGTATGGCTGCCATTTGTGTGGTTGAAAAAGGTATTTGGAATGAATAAATAATTGGTCTTGGAAAATTCTGTTATGCGATCTCTTGTGTTATGTCTATCACCTAGGCTATATTTTCCAACTTCCAGTGATTCTTCTTTGTTTACAACTTTTGCATTCCAATCACCAGTGATAATTAACACATTTTGATTGCATGTTTGGTCAATTTCAGACTGCAGTAGTTGGTAAAAATTTTCAGTTTCCTTATGTTTTGTTTTGGTGGTTGGTGTGTTAATTTGATTAATAGTAGTATTAACTAGTCTTCTTTGTAGGCGTATTGATATTATCCTGTCACTGACAACATAGTAGTTAAGTGTAGGTCTTAATACAGTCTTTGTGATTATGAATGCCACGCCATTCCTCTTTAATTTGTCATTCCTGTCATAGTAGATCATATGATTGTCTGATTCACAATGGCCAAATCCAGTCCATTTCAGCTCACTAATGTCGGAGATGTGATCTTTCTATGTTCCGTTTCATTCTTGACAACTTTCAGTTTTCCTGGATTCATACTTCATACACTCCGTGTTCCGATCATTAATGGAAGTTTGCTGCTGTTTCTTCGCATCTTGAGACATGCCCCAAAAGCTATCCATGTTATTAAAGTCAGCTCTATGCTCTACACTGAGGAGATAATTCTTCCCCAGTTGTATTTTAGTGCCTTCTGACTTGATGGGCTCATCTTCTGGCACTATATTGGATAGTATTTCAGGCTATTCATAGAGTTTTCCAGTCATATGTCAGGCAGTGTTTCACTGCTGTTAATAAGGGTTTCGCTGGTTAATTCTTTGAGAAGTGCATGACCTCTTCCTTCTTCTGAGTCTGTCTTTGTCTGGAATCTTTGCTGAAACTTGTCCACTTTTGGTAACCCTGCTGGCCTTTGAAACACCATTGGTTTACCCTTCAGCCTCACAGCAAAATGCAAGCCACCACAGTAGGACAAACCGACAGACAAGTTTGCCTTTCTTATTTGTTCCAAACTGCTTCACTCATTTCCTGGCCTCCTCCAACTGCTCCAACTCCTGCCTGCCCTGCACATCCAGCTCCCTTACCTGGCCTGCCCCAGCCACTCTAAACAGCAGCTTGCCCTGTGTGCCCAGCTCGCTTATCCAGATTGCCCTGCATGCTCCAAACACCTGCCTTCCCTGCACACCCTTCTCAGGGCTTACCCATCCTGCCCCGTGCTGCAAACACCCACCTGCCCTGTGCACCCAGCTCGCTACTTACCCACCCTGCACGGGGTACTTCAAACACCCACTTTGCCCTTACCTGGCCTGGCCCAGACACCTACATTTATGTAGTAAACATTTTTTACTTTATTAGAAGCATTTCCTCATATTGCTGCATACTTATCTTCAAAACTTAGTTTTAGTAGTCAGGTAGTGTCTATAGTATAATTTATGATACCATTTTTAATTTTTTAGTCTATGGTATTGAATGGGAGCTCTGGTAGCATTGTGCCTAAG
This sequence comes from Orycteropus afer afer, assembly GCF_000298275.1. NCBI lineage: Eukaryota > Metazoa > Chordata > Mammalia > Tubulidentata > Orycteropodidae > Orycteropus > Orycteropus afer. Next base: position 7,777,437 of record NW_006921628.1, read on the forward strand.
GCCCTTAACTGGCAGTTCAACCCCACCAGCCACTCCTTGGGAGGAAGGTTGGGTAATCTATTTCCATAGCGATACCACCTTGGAAACCCAAGGAGGGGTTGCAATGAGTTGGATCCGACTTGTCGGCACATAACAACAATAACAACAACAACATGCTATTGAAAAATAGTCCAGTGAAACATTCTTTGTGACATTATCATTTTTAATACTGCACTTTAAAGATAATGACTAAAATTTATTCATGGACAAATAATGAATTTTGAAGATGATTGCTTTTAGCTGTCCATGAGTTACAGCCAAAAGAGATCTACATAAAATACTGCTGAGGTGCTGATGAAAAAGCTAATCAGAAAGTACTGTTCAAATCTAACTTACTAACTCACTGCCGTCGAGTCGGATACGACTCATAGTGACCCCTCTTTGGGTTTCCGAGGCAGTATCACTACAGAAGTAGATTGCCTCATCTTCCGAGGAGTGGCTGGTGGGTTTGAACTGCCCGCCCTCTGGTTAGCAGTCAAATGCCTTGGGCATTACACTACCAGAGCTCCCTTAAATCTAACTAGTAATTATTAACAGTGGTGCAAAATGGTTGACTTTCTGAGGTAGGTAATCCACTTTATAAGTTAAATCACTTACCTACTGTTGTAAATCTGATTGTCTTTCAGATGTCTGAGAGAGTGAGAGAGAAAAGAGAATGAACTCACCATCTTGTATTTTCCTCAATGTTTGATTCTTTCAAAGCAGAGAACTTAGTGAATATTGGAGAGACAATTATGCCATCCCAACAATATAATTCTATGTATTTGCTAATTTATATTCTAATTACCAGTAGATTTTGAGAGGCTTTATAACTCTGTATATACACACAAACATAAACAGACTTTCAAACTTGAAAAGATAACATAAATCAAATGTACCTCAAAAATCTAGAAGCATTAAATTTGGTGTTGATTCTTAGTAGTGCTTGGAAACATAATGAGTAACTTAGTTCTTATTAGCTCTTACTGTCTGGCAAGAATAAGTTTTGTCAGTGTTTAAGGAGAAGCTAAAGGAGCTCTGATGGTGCAGTGGTTAAGGCATTCTGCTGCCAACCAGAAGGCTGGCAGCTCTAATCCACCAATTGCTCCATGGGAGAAAGATGAAGCAGTCTGCTTCCATGAAGATTTACAGTCTTGGAAACACTATAGCGCAGTTCTACTCTGTCCTGGAGGGTCACTATGAGTCAGAGTCAACTCAGTGGGAGTGAGTTTGGTTTTTTTGGTTTTGGCACTAAAGTCTGATGAGAATCTCAACTCTGCATACCAAATGGCGGTAGTGGTCATTGCCTTGTCATTGTAGCATAGACCTTCACTTGGATTGCTAGTACAGAAAATATCGCAAACTCACATGCCTTCAGAGGACAGTGAGGTTATCCTAGAGATAAGATTATAATTGAAATAGATATATACAGATACATCTTTATGTTCTTTTCAGTTATAGATTTTCTCCTCTTTCCCTTTATTTTCCTTACAATTTATCTGATCAAGAAGTGGGGCTGTTTGGCCTGTAATTTCCCGAGTTGGGACTTTGCTGGTTGAACACTCATGCTACATTTTATTATGTTCCTCTGTCTTCTGTATTTACTGCAAATTTAACTGAAGCCAAACTCAGGCTCAGTTTTTTTTGGCAAAGTGGTGGTGTCTTCTTTCATCAGGAAACACATAATGTCTGCTTGTATTTCTATTTGTCCTGTTACCTGTTCTTTCTGTTCTCTATCTAGATCCATGATTATCTCATTAGGGTTGGGAAATGGTGAGACTCTAAATCTATCATACTTTTTTCATTTCTTAGTTGGAATGCTTTTTTAAAGAGATGCTACATATCATCTAGTATTTGGTTACCCAGTGGAATGATGCAGGAAACATCAAGAGAAGATGGCAGGAATACACAGAGT
>NW_006921628.1:7780714-7785054 GCF_000298275.1 Orycteropus afer afer
GACGAAAGAGGGGGAGGCCTTCAACGAGATGGATTGATACGGTGGCTGCAATGATGAGCTCAAGTATAGCAGGGATTGTGGGGCTGGCGTGGGATCGGGCAGTGTTTCATTCTGCTGTGCATGGGGTCGCTATGAGTCGGAAACGACTCGACGGCACTTAACAACAACAACAACAACAGTTAATATAGTTATGACAGGACAAATACATTTACTTTTTATTGTCTTTTTTTCAAGATAATGTCTCGGTTCTCTATCATTCTCCAGAAGTGACCAACTAGTTAGATTTTAATGAAGTTAATATATTTAAATATGCAAATGGTCACACCTTAGGTCAGTGGCCATGTATTCAGGGTGGCCTTTGAGTCCTTTTGATGTGATCCTAGTAGTCTTTTTATTGTTGTTTTCAATAAAAGCTTTGGGAATATCTGCACATATTCATTGGCATTCAAGTTGATAACATTAGTGATTTCATTGCAATAAAAATTACATTAGAGACCTTAAATTTCAGACATGGTTTTATATATATGTGTATATCTATATCTATCTGTCTATCTATCTATCTATCTATCTATCCTATTTGAAGTTCTTTATCTAGATACAGATCTTGATAGTGACTCTTTTGATGATAGATGGGCAGCTAGTTTGTCCTAGAACTAATGAATATAATTATATTGATTTATTGTCTATATTCTCTGAGGTCTCTCAGGCTGTCTGACATGCTGTTTTGATACTGTGTCAGACAGGTATAGGTATAGCAGGGGACAAGCAGCTATGGGACAAGATCTCTCAAATCATCCATAGCAGTTTATTAAGGTTTTTTTTGGTTATTTTTACGTCAAGTGCCTCCATTATTTTCTAGCAGCTGGCTGTGTGTCAGGAATCCTGCAATCTGGAATTAGATGATAATGAGTGATAATTCCATACTGCTGGTTGTTGTTGTTAGGTGCTGTCGAGTCACCTCTTACTCATTGTGACCCTGTGTGCAACAGAATGAAACACTGCCTGGTCTTGTGCCGGCCTCATGATCCTTGCTATATCTGAGCCTGTCGTTGCATCCACTATGTCAGTCCATCTTGTTAGATTTCTTTTTTTGTTGACCCTCCACTTTACCAAGCATGATATCCTTTTCCAGGGAATAATCCTTTCTGACAACATGACCAATGTAGGTGAGATGAAGTCTGGTCATTTTTGCTTCTAAGGAGCATTCCAAGGGTGAAGTCTGGTCATTTTTGCTTCCAAGGGTGCACTTCCTCTAGGATGGATTTGTTCGCTCTTTTAGCAATCCATGATACTTTCAGTATTCTTTGCCAGCACCACAACTCAAAAGCATTGACTCTTCTTTGGTCTTCCTTGTTCATTGTCCAGCTCTCACATGCATATGAAGCGATTGAAAGTACTGTGGCTTGGGTCAGGTGCACCCTAGTCTTCAAACAGACGTCTTTACTCTTTAGCACTTGAAAGAGGTCTCTTGCAGCAGATTTGCCCAGTGCAATACGTCTCTGATGTCTTGACTGCTGCTTCCATGGGTGTTGATTGTGGAACCAAGTAATATGAAATCTTTGACAACTTCAAACTTTTCTCCATTTATCGTGATGCTGCTTATTGGCCCACTTGTGAGGATTTTCGTTTTCTTTATGTTGAGATGTAATCCATACTTCAGACTGTAGTCTTTAATCTTCTTCAGTAAGTGCTTCAAGTCATCCTCACTTTCAGCAAGCAGTCATGTTGTCTGCATATTGCAGGTTGTTAATGAGTGTTCCTCCAATCCTGATGCCACACTTTTCTTCATTTAGTCTAGTCTTGGATTATTTGCTCCGCATAAAGATTGAATCAGTATGGTGAAAGGATACAACCCTGATACACTCCCTTCCAGATTTTAAACCATACAGTATCCCTTTGCTTTGTTCGAATGACAGCCTCCTGGTCTGGGTACAGGTTCCTCATGAGCACAAGTAAGTGTTATGGGTTCCCTTTCTTCTCAGTGTTATCCATAATTTGTTATGATCCACACCATCAAATACTTTTGCATAGTCAATAAAACACAAGTAAACATCTTTCTGGTATTTGCTTTCAGCCAAGATCCATCTGGTATTAGCAATGATATTTCTCATTCCATGTCTTCTTCTGAATCCAGCTTGCATTTCTGGAAGTTCTCTGTCAGTATACTGCTGCACCCATTTTTGAATTACCTTCATCAAAATTTTACTTGCATGTGCTTTTAATTATATTGTTATATAATTTCCACATTGAAATGGATATAAATATGGATCTCCTCCAGTCAATTGGCCAGGTAGCTGTTTTCCAAATTTCTTAGCATAGACGAATGAGTGAGTGCCTTCAGCATGGCATCTGTTTTCTGAAACATCTCAATGGATATTCTGTCAATTCCTGGAGCCTTTTTTTTTCACCAGTTCCTTCAGTGCAGCTTTGACTTCTTCCCTCAGTACTATTTATTCTTGATCATGTATGTGCCACCTCCCAAAATGGATGAACATCAACCATTTCTTTTTGGTACAGTGACTCTGTATTCCTTCCATCTTCTTTTGATGCTCCATGCATCATTCAGTAGTTTGCCCATAGAATCTTTCAGTATTGCAACTTGAGGCTTCAGTCCTTTCAGCTTGAGAAATGCTGAACATGTTCTTCCCTATATAGCTGGTAGAGGTCTAAAAGGTTTGGGATTCAGTATTTTGACAGTTCTCCTCTGGGGCAAAAAACAAATGTCTTGTATACTGGGCTCGTTAGTTCTTCTATATCTTTTGGCATATTTCTTCTAACATCTTTATATTTACAACCTGGAAGAGCACATAAAGCAAGAAACTGAGAACACTGTGCTTGCAACAGGAGTAGTCATGATACTTGAAGTCTGTTCGTCTTTAATAGACCCTTCATCTGATGAGGGTCTTGTTTGCAAACTCACTTGTTTGCAGTGAACCAAGTGGCTTCATCTCTGGCTCCCCTACATTGTGCAATCCTAGTAATCTTGGATAACTTTTTTGCTATCCCTTTACTAGGCTACTGGTAAAGATAATTAAGGCTTCAACCGATTTTTTAAAAAGTGTATTCAAAACTGGTCTCTTGGAGAAAAAAATGGAAGGTTAATCAGCACCAAAAAAACAAACTCACTGCCATTGAGTCATTTCTGACTCATAGCGACCCCCATTGGGTTTTCAAGGCTGTAAATCTTTATGGAAGCAGACTACCTCATCTTTCTTCCATGGAGCTGCTGATGGATTCAAACCACAACGTTTGAGTTAGCAGCCAAATTCCTTAACCACTACATGCCAGAACTCCCTGGTTAATACATCTAGGGACTGTAAGCCCAGTTCCTTGCAAACAGGTGTACTTCCTCATACCCTTAGGGATCTAACCTTGATAGTAAGTAGAATAGCTTTGGTTTAATGAATGAGTGATGAGATTGTTTTATAGGAGGTGCGAAGACAGTCTTTACTTTTAATATTAGTCTTTAAAAACTACCAGGGAAAAAGGTCAAAATCATATTAATGAAAATATTTCCGTAGGGACCTGAGCTAATATCTAGCCATACAGCAAGTGCAGAAGCTTAGGAACATGAGTGGAGGAGGCCATTGTGACTGGAATGATTAGGGAGGACAGGAATGGGAGGCAGTGAGTTCACAGTGGGAAGCAGGGTCCAGATCATGTAGGGCCTTAAAAAAAAAAAGCCACACTTACTGCTGTTGAGCTGATTCCGACTTGCAGGGAACACCGTTGGGTTTCCAAGGCTATAAATCTTTACAGAAGTAGGTTGCCTCATCTTCCTCCTCTGGAGGAGCTGGTGGGTTTGAACTGCTGACCTTCTTGTTAGCAGCCAAATGTCCTACCCACTATACCACCAGGGCTCATTATGTAGCGCCTTATAGACTGCAATAGTAAGAACAAAAAACAATACAGAAAGCAACTCTTATACAGTGTTACGTTAGGTTCCAGTGTAAATTAAAAAAAAAAAAAAAATAGCATAAATGTTCCTATTTGAAAATATTTCCTGTACGTATCTCCCTAGTGCAAAATGTTAAGCCTGTGAATTTCAACTGGACTTGTAAAATCAACACAATTTCCTTTATTAATGGTCTATAATTAAAAATATAAACTGCTAGCCAAAGTAACAGTTGGTCTCTTTTGAATTATAAACAGAGAATAAGTCATTTATAGACAGCCTGATGGCTTTTAAATTGCCACCTAGGAATTAATGAAAAGAAATGTCATTTTCATATTTTCTGAAAATTGCTTTTTCTTTTGTTGAATTTCTTTTTGGAAGAGAGTTTGTGGGAGGAGTGAAGGATAAATGAGACATAAAGGTCATTGTGAAGTAATGGCAAAAA
>NW_006921628.1:7786474-7799603 GCF_000298275.1 Orycteropus afer afer
TTCATATAGGTACCTAATATTTCAGCCTGTCCACCTATCTAACCACCCCTATACCCATGTTTGCCTTCCCTGAGCACGCCGTACTATATGTGCAAAAGGGTTCATATTTGTTGTCTGTACTTCCCACGTACCTCTCTATGTCTTTCTCTTCCTCAATGCCGCTATATTGATCACTCACATTTGGTACATTGCCCTTTTCTTCACCCAAATCAAAACTTATGTCTATCTATCTAACAATATTCCCTTCCCTCCCCTCCCACCCCTGGTAACCAACAAAGAAAATGACCTTCCATAGATAAGCGTTTCCTTCACTGTTAAAATAACGGACTAATACAATATTTGTCCTTTTGTGATTGACTTATTTCACTCAGCATAATGTGCTCCAAGTTCATCCACGTTTTGCGGTGTTTTGCAGATTCTACATTATTCTTTAGCATTGTGTAGTATTCCATTGTATGTATGTACCATAGTTTGGATATCCATTCCTCAGTTGATGGACACCTAGGTTGTTTCCATCTTTTGGCTATTGTAAATAGTGCTGCAATGAACATGAGTGTGCATATGTCTGTTCTTGTCATGGCTCTCACTTCTTTAGGATATATACCTAGTAATGGAAGAGCTGGGTCAAATGGTATTTCTAGTTCCAACTTTTGAAGGAATCGCCATACTGTTTTCCACAATGGTTGTACCATTTTACAGCCACACCAGCAGTGTATGAGAGTCCCAATCTCTCCACATCCTCACCAGCATTTGTTATTTTCTGTCTTGTTGAACTTTGCTACTAGTGCTGGAGCAAGATGGTACCTCATTGTTGTTTTTATATGCATCTCTCTAATAGCTAATGATAGTGAGCATTTCTTCATATGTTTGTTGGCCGCTTGAATATCCTCCTTGGTCAAGTGTCTATTCATGTCTTCTGCCCATTTTTTAATTGGATTGTTTGTCTTTTTGTTATTGAGGTGTTGGTGTAAGTAGGTTTTTTATGTCTTCTGCTACCCTTTCCCTTTTTGATGAGAGGAGATTACCCAAGTGAAGTTTGGGAGGCCAGGGAATAGTACTCTCATAGCTGATTACAGTATTTTCGTTTCTAGTGTCTCAAATATCTTTTATCACAAAGAATTATATTATTGAAGGTGTGTCGGTTTTATAGAGTATGTTAGCTGATAGCTATTAATCAGTGTTACCTAAAGCCCATTGCCCTTGTCTGTGGAATAAAGTACACTCTATTTGATTTAACCCAGACATCCTAGGAACAAAGTTATAAAAAGTCAGAGTGAGATGGGAAGGTAGAATTAGAATTTTGTTTAGCCGGCCTTTTTAAAAAAAAAAAAAAAAATACAATAATTTTATAGAGGTACAACAAGAAAATGACCCTTTTAAAAAAGTGTACAATTTCAGGGTTTTTATAGTCAAAGAGTTTTCCAACTATCACTTCTATCTAATTTTAGAATATTTTATCTTTTTTTTTTGGTTTAGAAAGAAACTTTGTACCCATTACCAGTCACTTCTTATTCCCTTCCTTCCCCAGCCCCTCACAACCATGAATGTACTTTTTGTCTATGAATTTTCCTATTCTGGATTTTGTATAAATGGAATCATACAATATGTAGTCTTTTGTGACTGACTCCTTTTACTTAGCATAGTATTTTGATTGTTCATCCATGTTGTAGCATGTTATCTATACCGTAGTCCTTTTTTATAATGGAAGGTTAAGCACTTGGTGGCTAACCAAAAATTGTGCTTCAAACTCACACAGCAGGCTGCGCATAAAGACTAAAATCAAACCAAAGTCACTGCCATTGAGTCAGTTCCACTCATAGCAACCTCCACTGGGTTTCCAAGACTATAAATCTTTATGGAAGCAGACTGCCTCATCTTTATCCCATGGAGCAAGCAGCTAGTGAGTTTGAATCACAGACCTTTTGGTTAGCAGCCAATTACCTTAACCACTACACCACCAGAGCTCTTGCATAAAGACTACAACCTAGGAAACCCAATAGGGCAGTTCCTCTCTTTCATAGAGGGTGACTGTGACACAGAATTGACTCGACAGCACCTAATGACAGCAACCACATTTTGTTTTTCGTTTCATCAACTGGTGGACATTTGGGTAGTTTCTACTTTTTGGCTATTATGACTAAATCTGCTGTGAACATTTGCAGACAGATTTTTTTTGTAGACGTACGTATTCATTACTCTTGGGTGTACACCTAGCTGTGGAATTGCTAGGTCATATGGTAACTCTGTGTTTGACATTTGCAGAAATTGATAAACTTTACCAAAGTAGCTATACCATTTTGTCTGCCCAGATTTTATGTCACCTGGGTTTACAGTTTTCACTTCATATATATCGAAGAAGAAGAAGAAGAAGAAGAAGAAAAAAAACATTGTCATCAAGTTGGAAGGAGAAGCTTAGCTGAAATGAGTGCTTTGAATTGTTGGGAAAGAAGCTCACCTGCAGTAGTTTGCAAACTTACAGTACTTTCTTTTCTTTTCTTTTTTTAAAGTAGGTTTGGAATTACTATTATTAATCTTTGGCTCAATTTATTTTTATTTATTTTTTTTTTTTGCAGTTTTATCTCCAAGACACTAAAAGTAGTAATGGTACCTTTATAAATAGCCAGAGATTGAGTCGAGGCTCTGAAGAAAGTCCACCATGTGAAATTCTTTCTGGCGATATTATTCAGTTTGGGGTAGATGTGACGGAGAACACACGGAAAGGTACGGGTATGGATCAATTTTCCTGTTACTTGTCTTTTTAAGTTTGTTTACTTTTTATTCTGATATTTAATGTTAGAAAACATTACATTCTCTTACATGCTTGTAAAAGCAATTTAAACACAGTGTTATATGTAGTGAAAAGTTAGAAGTCCTTCTTTTCCCTATTACTTCTTAAAATTTTAAATTTGGAAATGTTAGTAATTTCTGTTCTTCATCACATTATGAAAACATACAGCACTACTGTTTATCAGTTAGGAGGCAACTGGCTGTAGTGACAGCATATCCAACCAGTAGAAGCTAAAACTGTAAGAATAGTTATTGTTAACATAACATGAAGTCTTAGAGGTCAGTAGGTCCAGAGTTTGTTTATTTGGCTGCATGACATCACCAGAGATCCAAACTCTTACTGTCCTGTTCTTCCATCTTTAGCATGTTGACTTTCATCCTTTTGCCTGTTGCCTCATGGTCAAAGCATGATGGCTGCAGCCCAGACAAATCATTTTTTTCACACCAGTGTCTCATGATAGAAAGGTGAGGTGAGGACACAGTGCCTTTCTGTTTTTATGTTGAAAGGGCAGTGTTTTCCAGAATTCTCCCAACAGATTACTTTTTATGTCTCATCGAACCTCTCACATGGATAGGTCACATAGCTACTTCTCTCTACACAAGACTCTGACAAGTTATTTACCTGGGAAAAGGGTGATCATAGGTGATCCATGATTGGCATAAATCAGTTATGATTTATCGCTTCAAATTTTGTGTGCATTGTTGCCAGACACATTTAGAGTTCTTGTTAATAAGAAAGGAGGGTCCAAACAGTCAACAGTTACTTGAAAACAAAGATGAAAGGATAAAGGGGCAGGGAAACTAGATTAATGGAACAACCAGAGCAGAAATAATGAGAATGTTCATGCATTGTGGAGAATGTAACCAATATCACTGAAAAACTTATGTAGAAATTGTTGCATGGGAACCTAAACTGCTATTTAAACCATCACTGAAAGCACAATACAATTTTATTTTAAAATAAAGGAGAGGAAAAAGCTGTAGGGGTAAAGAGCTAACAGCATCTATTACAAGTATAAAATAAAGTTTTATGTCTCAGTTTTTCAAAACAAGTTTTTAGAAAATAAATATAGATTTATTTTTTACAATTCAGAAGCATCCTGCCTTTACCTGGTTCACTGTCTGCTTTACAATCATAAACTTATATGGCTGAATCATAAAATTAAATGGATAGGAACCTCAAGTGTGCAGTTCCACTGTATTAGTTTAATGTGGACAATGGAGCCATTTGGCAAGTTGCTCCTTTCATTTCTCCGAACACTCTCTGACTTGGTGATAAGCTAAGTCATCAGTCTCTGATATTTTGCACAGTAGAGTTTCGGGGTGGGGTTAGTGATGCTGGTTTGTGTGTGCGTATTTATGTTTATGCTTTTCACTCGTGTTACAGCTACAATATTATTTTTACTGGACTTGTTGGTCACCCCAGTTAGTGTTTGATATTTGAACTTAGATAGGGCTAAACTTTAAGAATTGCCATTTGTAATTATAAAAGATTAGGGGTTTTGTTGTTGTTGTTGTTTAAATTCCTCTTGTGTGCCCTCAAGAGGCCCAGCCTGTTCTTGCCTCAGGACTTTCCCTTTACTATTCCATTGGTCCATTGGTCTTAATTCTCTTCTTAGAAATTTCCTAATGGTTAATTCCTTCCCATAATTTAAGTCTCAATTGACAGAGGCTTTCCTTGACCAAACCAACCTGATGGCAGTGAGTTGTTTTTCTTTCCTTTTTTTTTCTTGACTACTTTTCTAACCATGTCTCTCCTCACCCTGCATTGTAGCCATAATCACATAATCCTGTTTTATTTTCCTCTTAGCTCAAATTAAGTACCTGACACCATCTTACTCATTTATTTACTGTTTATCTGGCCTTCTGGGTGGGAGAAAAGACCTGGCAATCTGCTCCCATAAAAATTACAGCCTAGAAAACTCTATGGGGCAGCTCTACTCTGTCCTATAGCCCTCTCTCCCCCCGAGTAAAAGTTCCATGAGTGAGAATCTAGGTTTTTTTTTTTTCCTTTACCCAAGTTAATATATATCTACCCTCTAGTTAGTGGTTCACTCCACCCCCACCCCATAACCATCAAAGAATATTTGTTTTTTGTGGAAACTCTTTACTCAACTTTTTATAATAGTGGCCTCACAGTACTTGTCCTTTTGTGAATCACTAACTTTGCTCAGCATAAGGGGATTTATGTTCATCCATGTTATGAGATGTTTCACATAAACACCAGAAGACAAAATAGATGACTGGGACCTCCTAAAAATTAGACACTGAAGTACATCAAAAAATTTCACCAAAAGAGTAAAAAGAGAACCCGCAGACTAGGGGGAAAAAAAATTGGCAATGACATATGGAGCAAAGGGCTAATCTCTAAAATTTATAGAAAACTTCAACACCTCAACATCAGACAAACAATCCAGTTAAAAAATGGGCAGAGGACATCAATAGACACTTCACCAAAGATATTCAGTCAGCTAACAAACACAGGAAGAAATGCTCATGCAAATTACCCATTAGAGAGATTCAAATCAAAATAACAATGAGATACCATCTCACCCCAGCTCTAATGTTGTTGTTGTTATTTGCCATTTAGTCAGCCCCGACTCATAGCAATCCCTCCTTGGGTTTGTGAGGCAGTATCACTACAGAAGTAGGGATGCCCAACCTTCCTTCCGAGGAGTGGCTGGTGGGTTTGAACCGCCAGCCTTCTGGGTAGCAGTCAAGTGCCTTAGGCACTATGCTACCAGTGAAGTTCAAACAAGCAGAAAACAACAAATGCTGATGAGAGTATAGAGAGACTGGAATCCCTATGCACTGCTGGTGGAACTGTGAAATGGAACAACCACTGTGGAAAACTATATAGTGCTTCCTTAAAATGCTGGAAATAGATTACGGTTTGATGAAAAATTTTGTCCATTCCTTTCTAAAGAGCTCAACTTGTATTTAAGCATACTTGGCGCAATTGTAGTATACACTTCTACCTCTACTGTTGCCATCAAACCTCCTCTTGTACCAAGTAATTCAGCAAACATTTATTGAGCCCCAGCTGTGAGTAACCCACAGAGAGGACAGAATTTGACTACACTGTCTCTCTTTTCTAGGAATACCTCTCTTCTTAGTTTGCATTCCCCAAAGAGAATTAATAAACCAAACCAAACCCACTGCCGTTGAGTCGGATCCGACTCATAGCTACCCCTCCTTGGGTTTCCGAGGCAGTGTCACTACGGAAGTAGATTGCCCAACCTGCCTTCTGAGGAGTGGCTGGTGGGTTTTAACCGCCAGCCTCCTGGTTAGCAGTCAAATGTCTTAAGCACTACGCCACCAGAGCTCCCAAGAGAATTAATAGGTGGTAATGGAGAAAAGAAATACATTTAGGAAATGCTAAATTAACCAAAGTTAAGCAGGATTTCTCAGAGCCTTTAATATGTTAACATATATACAAATTTCCAAGCCTCAGGTAATTATAGAAGGCAACCCTATCCAACCCCTTCCCACCCTTCTTCCCTGTTTAACTGTGATGGACAGTTTAAAAAGTGTTGTAGAAAGGATGACATTGAAATTCAGGGTTATTGTTACTACAGTATTATTTCAGCAATACTAGATTTTTATGGACTTACTTGAAAATTTATCTTTTATGCTAGCTTTAAGGAAACTAACGAAAAATTTCCCCATCATTTAAAATGTTTCTTTTGGTACTTGTTGGCTTCACGAAGTCTACTTAAGCATGCGTTCTTGGTATACAGCCATGCCATAAGCTGAGTACTAACTGTTAAAGCAGGCCCCAAAAAAGCTTTTGTTTTATAGCTAAATAGTACTGTGATAAGCTTTATACCATTTGGAAAATCATACTAAAATTAGGTCACACTACTGAATAATTCTTGGATCAAAGGAGAATTAGAATAAAAATTTTAAACTACGTAGAGAGGAGACTTTTATGCCAAAATACAGTAAAATCCTTTAGTCAGATAAAGATTTGTAATGTTAAATTCCTTCAGTAATAAAAAAGAAAGACAAACAGTGAAGGAACTTGACACTTATAAGAAATTAGAAAAAGAACAAGGGAAACAACAAAAGGAAACCTGGAAGAAGAAATAAAAAGCAGAAATTAATGAAACAAACAAAAAATGACCTCAAATGATGTTTCTTTAAAAAAAAAAAAAAAAAGCCTTGATTAGGTAAAAATTTAAAACAACAGCAAAACGAAAGAAAACAAGTTTTAAAAAACTAGGGGGAATGTAAAAGATGTTGTTGATAGCTGCCATCAAGTTGATTCCGACTCATAGCGACCCTCTGTACAACAGATTGAAGCACTGCCTGGTTCTTCGCTATCCTCAGCATCCTTGCTATGCTTGAGCTCTTCGTTGCAGCCACTATGTCAGTCCATTTTATTAAGGGTCTTCCCCTTTTTTACTAACCTTCTACTTTACCAAGCATGATATCCTTCTATAAGGACTTTCTTTCTGACGACATGACCAAAGTAGGTGAAACAAAGTCTTGCCATTCTCGCTATACATCTTTCAAGACAGATTTGTTCATTCTTCTGGCGTTCATGGTGTTTTCATTATTCTTTGCCAATACCAGAATTCAAGTGCATCAATCTGTATTCTTCCTTATTCATTATCCATCTTTCACATGGATATGAGGCTATCGAAAAGACATGGCTTGCATCAGGCACACCTTACTCTCTTCTAAGTAGCATCTTTGCTTATAAAAGATGAAGAATGAGAAAGGAGATAAACATACAGAATATATTAATAGAATTCTAAGAGATGGTGCAGTGCAATGGATCACTTTTATATGGTCCATGAACTTGTACCTTCCACCAAATAGGTGAAATCATGCAGATGAGGTCGTTGTGGCCCACTAAGGGGACTGGACAGCTTGCTGCTAATGCAGGGTATGCTTGTAGGGAATGTGACCATGCAAATACAGTGTGTAGAACCCTACCAAGTGAATTGGTCAGTTTTATCATCTCACTAGGCTTAAAATGAGACATACAATTGGCAGACAGAGGGTACCTGCCTACCACCAAGAAGAGACAGGAGTGGAACATATCCTTTGGAATGGGCTCCCTGTGCTGGGAACCTCCTAAACCCAGGAGACAGAGAGCTACAACACTGGAGACAGAGGTTGCACAGATGGCGAGAAGCAGTGGCAGAGAAACAACAGCAGTAGAGGCAGCTGAACCAACAGCTCATAGAGTGAGAAAGCTGAGTGCCTTGGGCAGGAGGCTTCCTGGTGAAATAGGGTGGCTCTGGGCACTTGTCAGTAGAGCTGAAGAGCTTTGTAACACTTGTCTGAGCAGGGCAGAGGCCAGGCCAGCCCAAGAGGCACTTAGGGGTTGAGGGCCAGGGAGAGGCTTACTCGTGAGCACAGCTGGGAAGTGGCTGACCTGTCTGAAAAACTGTGTTCTGACTTGTTTCTTATACTGAATTGTAACCTGTTACTTCCCTAATAAACCCCATAATCATTTGTATTGTCTGTGAGTTCTGTGTGGCCATTGCAGTGAGTTATCAAACCCATCAGAGAGGTAGAGAGTGCTGTGAGAGGGACTCCTGGTGTCAGCATTGGTAAAAAGGTTGGAGAGGGAGATATGTCTGACCTCTGCTTCATAGTAATCAGCCTTGGGCTGATGCTAATGATGATTTTTTCTCCACCCTGGGAAGTTAGAGTAGGTCGCATGGTTCTGCCATACCATTTTTACTGAAGGAGGTGGGAAAACTTAGAAAAGGAGGGTGTGAATGGGTGCAGAACTTGAATGTAATCAATGTCATTGAATTGTGCATGCAGAAATGTTGAATTGGTGTATGTTCTGCTATGTATATTCTTTAACAACAACAACACAGAAATTATTTTTTTAAAAAAGATTTCTAAGAGAGTATCTCATACTAACCTATGGCAAAATAAATAAATAAAGAGTAGATCAATATTTTCCTGACAAAATTATCCGAAAAAGAAGGAGAAAACTTGAACAAAACAATTTCCTTAAAAGAAACTAAAAGTTATGAGAGATCATCCATTGGAAAAGATACCAGGAACAAAGGGATTCACAGCTGAATTTGATCTTATTTTAAATAAGTGAGATAAATCTAATGTTATTTAAACATTTCCAAACATCAATAAAGTTAGAAAGCTCCCAAAATCCTTTAAAGAAGCCAGAGTATCATTAATACCAAAATCTGATAAAGATATATTCAAAAAAGAAATTTTCACTTTTGATATAAATTAAATACTCTAGATACAATGTTAGTAGATTAAATTCAGAAATGAAATTAGAGTAAACAACAAAGTATAGGGTTTATTGCAGGAGTGCAAAGATAATTCAGTATGAGGAAAGCTATCAACAAATTATACAAATCAAAGCCAAACACCAGGTAACTATATAACCAATAGATGTTGATGTTAGATCAAATTCAGGAGCTCCCCTAATTAAACTTCTACATAGATAGGGTGAAAAGAAAAAACAAGTAAATTTTAAATTCCAAGTGAAAAAGGATAAAACTAGGAAAAATACTATATGGCAGTGAAAATAAATGAACTAATTTGCATTTTACCAACAAAGATAAATCTCAAGCAAATTGCAAAATGATATGTATGGTATACATTTATATAAAGTATAAATGCATGGAAAACAGTGTGATATTTGAGTACTAATATGTTGTTATTAGGTGCTGTCTAGTTGGCTCTGACTCATAGCAACTCTATGTACAATAGAATGAAACACTGCCCAGTCCCATGCTGTCCTCACAATCTTTGCTATGCTTAAGGTCCATCATTGTAGCCAGTGTCAGTCCATGTCAGTGAGAGTCTATCCCTTCTTCACTGACCCTGTAATTTACAAGCATAATATCCTTCTCCAGGGAATGGTCCCTTCTGATAATGTGGCCAAAGTAGGTGAGACCAAGTCTGGCCGTTCTTGCTTCCAGGAGCGTTCTGGCTGCACTTTTTCCAGGACAGGTTTGTTCGTTCTTCTGGAAGTCCATGGTATTTTCAATATTCATTGCCAACACCACAATTAAAAGGCATCACCTATTCATCTGTCTTCCTTACTCATTGTCCAGCTTTCACATGCATATGAGGCAAAAGAAAACACCATGGCTTGAGTCAGGCACACACTTAGTCTTCAAAGTGACATCTTTGCTTCTTAATACTTCAAAGAGGTCTTTTGCAGCAGATTTTTCCAGTGCAGTATGATGTCTGATTTACTGACTGCTGCTTCCATAGGTATTAACTGTGGATCCAAGTAAAATGAAATCCTTGACAACTTCAACCCTTTCTCCATTTATAGTAATGTTGTTTATTGGCCCAATTGTGAGGATTTTTATTTTCTTCATGTTGAGATGTAATCCATACTGAAGACGGTAGTCTTTGATCTTCATCAGTAAGTAAGTGCTTCAAGTAATTTTCACTTTCAGCAAGCAAGATTGTGTCATCTGCATGTCGCATGTTGTTAATGGTTCTTTCTCTAATCCTGATGCCCCACTCTTCTTTGTATAGTCCAGCTTCTTGGATTATTTGCTCAACATACAGATTGAATCAGTATGGTGAAAGGATACAACTCTGACGTACATCCTTCCTAATTTTAAACTGTGCGGTTTCCCCCTGTTCTGTTTGAGCAACAGCCTCTTAGTCTATATACAGGTTCCTCATGAGCACAATTAAGTGTTCTAGAATTTCTATTCTTTGCAGTGTTGTCCATAATTTGCTATGATCTATATAGTCAGATGCCTTTGCATAGTCAAGAAAACACATGTAGGCATCTTTCTGATATTCTCTGCTTTCAGCTAAGATCCATCTGACATCAGCAATCATATCCCTCATTCCATGTTCTCTTCTGAATCTAGCTTGCATTTTTGTAAGTTCCCTGTCAATATAATGCTGCAAAATCGTTTTTGAATTGTCTTCAGCAGGATTTTACTTGCATGTGATATTAATGATATTGTTCGATAATTTCCACACTCTTTTGGATCACCTTTTTTTTGGAATAGGCACAAATATAGATCTTTTCCAGTCAGTTGGCTAGGTGGCTGTCTTCCAAATTTCTTAGCATAAATGAGTAAGCTCTTCCAAGGCTGCACTGGTTTGTTGAAACATCTCAACAGGTATTCCGTCAAATCCTGAAGTCTTGTTTTTGCCAATTTCTTCATTTCAGCTTGGACTTCTTTCATTATCATTGGTTTTTGATCATATGGTGCTTCCTGAAATAGTTAAACATCTGCCAATTCTTTTTGGTACAGTGACTATGCATTCCTTCCATCTTCTTTGATGCTTCCTGCATTATTCAATATTTTGCCCATAGAATCCTTCAGTATTGCAACTCAAGGCTTGAATTGTTTTCTTCAGTTCTTTCACTTTGAGAAATGTTGAGTGTGTTCTTCCCTTTTGGTTTTCTAACTCCAGGTTTTTGTACATTTCATTGTAATATTTTATTTGGTCTTCTCGAGCTGCCCTTTGAAATCTTCTGTTCAGTTCTTTTATTTCATCATTTTTTCCATTTGCTTAGCTCCTCCCTTCAAGAACAAGTTTCAGAGTGTCTTCTGACATGCCTTTTGGTCTTTCTTCCTTTGCTCTCTTTTTAATGACCGTTTGCTTTCTTCATGTACAATGTTCTTGATGTCATCCTACAGTACATCTGGTGTTCGATCATTGATGTGCCAAATCAGTTCTTCAGACAGTTTCTAAATTCAGGTGTAATATAATAAAGGTCATATATTGGCTCTTGTGGACTTATTTTAATTTCCTTTAGCCTCAACTTGAACTTGCATATGAGCAATTGATGATCTGTTTCACAGTCAGCTCTTGGCCTTGTTTTGACTGATGATATTGAGCTTCTCCATCATCTCTTTCCACAGATGTAGTTAATTTGATTTCTGTGTATTCCATCTGGCAAGGTCTTCATGTAAAGCCTCCGTTTATGTTGTTGAAAAGAAGTATTTGTAATGATTAAGTTTGATCTTGCAAAATTCTATCATGTGTTGTCCAGCATCATTTCTATCATCAAACCATATTTTCTAACTACTGATGATGATTCTTTGTTTCTATATTTCACATTTCAATCACCAGTAATTATCAGTATATCTTGATTGTGTGTTTGGTCAACTTCAGACTGCACAATTTGGTAAAAATTATCAGTTTCTTCATCTTTGGCTTAGTGGTTGGTACATAAATGTGAATAATAGTCATATTAACTGGTCTTCCTTTTAGGCATATGGGTATTATCCTGTCACTGACAGCATTATACTTAAAGATAGATCATGAATATATTTATAGTAAGGGTATAAAATTGTACATGTGGGTGATTTAAAAAATAATAATTTGTGGAAATCTAGAAAAAGATTTTTTTTGGATCAGTATACATAGTATTAAAAACCATGGAAACAATTTCATAATTATTCATTATGCAGCTATTAGAAAGGAATATATTAAGATTATTTGAACTGCAGGGATTTCTATAAGATGTATTGGAGTGAGGAAAAATTCAGTTTTATATACCATAATATCATTATTTTACATGAGTCTCACCAATGCCTATATGTGTGTGTATATATGTATATATGTGTGTATGTTTGTATATGAGCATATGAACATGGGGGAAAACATGGAAGGTTGCGTACTAGACCATTAATGTGAATTATCCAAGAATATGAGTGGCAGGGAGGAGTAGAGGAGAAGAATGGGCCAAGTTATAAAGGAGTGGATTCTAAACAACACATTACATTGTATATCACATTTATGTATTTATGTAAAATTATGTATGTGTATAAGAAAAAGGAGCTCTGGTAGTGTAGTGCCTAAGGCATTTGACTCCTAACCAGGAGATTGGTGGTTCTAAATCCACTAGCCACTCTGTGGAAGGAAGACTGGGCAAACTACTTCCATAAAGATTTACTGCCTTGGAAACCCCAAAGGGGTCACTGTGAGTCAGAATTGACTCGATGGCAGTGAGTTTGGTATTTTTACATATAAGAAGCTCCAATGGTGCAGTGGTTAAAGCATTGGGGTGCTAACCAAAAGGTCAGCTGTTTGAACCCACCAGCCACTCTGTGGTAGAAAAATTAAGCTTCTGTGAAGATTTTCAGCCTTGGAAATCCTATAAAGCAGTTCTACCGTGTTCTATAGGGTCACTATGAGTTGGAATAGACTTGATGGCAATGGATTTTATACATATATGCAAAAAGAAATTCTTAGGAGGTTCTGGCAAGATGGCGGACTAGGCAGAAAGACTGCACAGACCCTCTTCAACAAAGAAAAGGGAAATCAATTAACACAGACACAGAAGATAATCCTGGACCCCTGAGCCTTGAAGGGAAGGATATCGAGGTGGACTGAACCCCAACTAGCAGAA
>NW_006921628.1:7812791-7815237 GCF_000298275.1 Orycteropus afer afer
TAGTCTATTTATACCATGTATTAGGGCCCTTAAATTTGCCCCTAAATTTTCGTTGATGAACTGTATAGTTTTAGGTTTCACATTTAAGTCTTTGATCCATCTGGAGTTCGTTTTTGTGTGTGGTTTGAGGGACAGATCTTGTTTCATTTTTCTGTAAATGGATCTCCAGTTTTGCCAACACATGCTGTTTCTTGCACCTAGAAATGTTTCTTGATCTTTTCACACTGGCCTAGATGCCTCTTTTATGCTCAAGTTGTACCGTGCCCTCATCTCACTTTGGAAAAGTTTGTCAGTTCCCTCACTAAACAGTAAACTGTCCAAGAACAGGCAGTGTTACTCTTCTTCATTGTAGAATCCCCACACTTGACCTTGCATATACTGGTTGAATAAATGCCTGTGAAGCTTCACTCCCCCAAATAACAGAAGTTCCTTCCACACTTTATCTCACGTAGGATTTTGGCATCCTTTTACCCTAATCCCATAGGCTTAATGTGAGGATTAGGAATCAAGAAATTTTTTTTTATTCCCACCTACTGCCCTTTTTTGGGAGCGTTTTTTTTTTTTTTTTTTTTTAACTGCCCTTTTTATTCTGCTGTTTCCCTTAACCTGCCTAAGCTTTAGTTTCCTCATATTAAAAAATGGCAATCATTATAGAACTACCTACCTCAAAGGGATGTGGGAACATTGAAACAATGTATATGAAGTGCTTAGTTTAGGGCCAGGTGCTGTTATTATTACTAAAACCATGTAAATCATTAATTCCATCTTTGTTGGCCATTAATCACAAAGCTGATTTGGCATGGACTGTACCAAATTCAGAGTTAACTGAGGTAACTTTCCTGGTGGCTTGTCAGTCTTCTTTTGGTCATTTAAAAATGGATTCCCCACCCAGGCTGTGCACCAAAATTACCTGCAGAGTTTTGTAAATCTACATATACCCGCACCCAGCCCTTAGAAGGAGAATTGCTATGGTATGGGGCCTGGACATATATTTTTATAAATTCTCAGGTGATTTTGTTTTACAACTGCCTATAAGAACCCAGCTCAATTAATTTTTTGGCAGCAAGTTTCCCTTCTTGCCTTGTCTGTTTGAAATCCATTCTTGCTGGCTCTGTACCTGTATTTCCAGCTGCTTGTTGGTTATTTCCTACTGAATGTCCTGCTATCACATTGTAGTTAGTCTCTATAAACCTTAATTTTCCCTTCAAACTAGAGGATTCTTCTGACTTCCCAATTTTTTTTATTGCTTAATCATTCTCAGACACATTAGCTCAGAATCTTGGCAGCTTTTCTGGATCCTGTCTCTTCCTTACCTTTAGCAGCTATGTTTTCTAGTCCATTTGCCTCTTTTCTACTACTTCCTATTTTTCTGTTGCCACTGAGAGTGTTACACTAGCTTCCCACCTCTGGCCACCATACTGTCAAACTCACTGCTTCTATAATATCCTTGTATTACAGCTTTATTTATGTCATTCTCCTGCTTTTAAAAGCCTTAAATAGTTGTACCATAATGCAGAATAGTCTGAAGTGCTTCATTGTATACTTGAGGTCCTCTGAAAATGTGGACTCCATTCAATCTTTTTACTTTATTTCCTAGTACTTTCCTTAACATATGTTAAGCTGCATTGGGCAGCTTATTGCATTGGGCAAATCTGCTGCAAAATACCTCTTTACAGTGCTAAGGAGCAAAGGTGTCACTTTGAAGATGAAGGTGTGCCTGACCGAAGCCATGATGTTTTCATTTGCCTCATTTGCGTGTGAAAGCTGGACAGTGAATAAGGAAGACTACAGAAGAATTGATGAATTTGAATTGTGATGTTAGTGAAAATACTGAATATACCATGGACTGCCAGAAGAACGAACAAATCTGTCTTGGAAGAGGTACAGCTGAAATGCTCCTTAGAAGTGAGAATGGCCAGTCTTCGTCTCATGTACTTTGGTTATGTTGTCAGAAGGGACCAGTCCCTGGAGAAGGATATCACGCTTGGTAAAATAGAGGGTCAGCAAAAAAGGGGAAGACCCTCAACAAGATGGACTGACCCAGTGACTTCAACAGAGGGCTCAATCATGGCAAAAACTGTGGGATGGCACAGGACCAGGCAGTGTTTCATTCTGTTGTACATGGATCTCTATGAGTCAAAACTGACTTGACAGCGTTTAACAACAATAGTTCCCCCTGGTCAAAGATGGGACAATTAAACATCAAATAATAATAATAACAATAGCGGTAGATTGAAATACATGACGCATATTGAAATCTATGTGCTTACAGTGATACTGAAAAAAAAAAAAATTGATCACCTTTGAAATAATTTTGGAGACCAGTTTATCATTCTGAAAACTGGCAAATAAAGGGAAAGAATAAAGCATTTATCCTACTTTTCCTGCAGGATTTTACCTCAGGGTAAACAAGTAGTTGAAGAGGGAAAGTTTTTTTTTTTTTTTT
>NW_006921628.1:7816529-7818336 GCF_000298275.1 Orycteropus afer afer
CTGGATGAGGAGTGACCCATCATTGCATCTAGATGGCCTCTTGCAAGCTTTTAAGATCCCAGTCACTACTCACTATAGTGGAATGAGGAACAAATGTTTTTGTGTAGTATGTTATGCCACTTGAGGTTGATGTTCCCTGTGACCATGGTCCCAAGCCCACAGGTCCAACTATTCATTCCTTCTGTGTAGCTAGCTGTGGCCAAGAAGTCTCCACGAGTTTGTCCCTTGTCAGCTCTGCTATATACCTAGACATTATTACAGAACATACAGATAGCTTGTAGATACATCATCTGCCAACCCTGTGCATGGTCATAGGTACATTCCCCTGTGCCTAGATATACCTGATTGTTCAGCCTGTCCACCCATCTGTCCACCCTAGATCAATGTTTGCCATCAAACAATGCAGTACTGTAGGTGTGGAAGGGTTTATCTTTGTTGTCTCTATCTCCTTTGTACTTCTCTCTGTCTTCCTCTTCCTCAGTGCCACCATGTTGATCACTCACATTTGGTGCATTGCCCTTCCTTTTACCCAAATCAATACTTGTCTCTAACTATCTAGTAGTGTTGCTTCCCCTCCCCTCCCTTCCCTGGTAACCAACAAAGAAAGGTTCATTCCATTTATAAACCTTTTCTTGACTTTTCATAATAGAAGAGGGAAAGTTTTTTTATAGCTGAACTTCAGTTCGCAAATGAGGATAGAATGATAGAATATCAATCCTAAAATTAAAAAAAAAAAAAAGTATTAAAAGTACTTGTGTAGTCAGCTAATGTTATATTCCCTGCTTTCTTTACTAACTTGAGGGGAGGAAAAAAACCCAACATCTAAGAATTAGGAGCTTTATGAAGTTGAAAATTTAGAATGGAAGATCCTGTAACTGCTTTACTTTTGAATGTAGTCAAAAAGGCAAATAAGCAAATCATTTCCCAAGCTGGAAATGTTAACACTTCTCATTTAAGTCTTAGTTTATTTATTAAATGTCATTGGGCTTTTATATGGTACTTATTATTGCCAGTCATTTCAAGAGATCCTTTGAACTGCTCTTTATGTTTAGAGAAGCATTGACCATTCTACTTAATATAGGAATGGAGAGAGAGCCATTCTATAACATACTGCAGTTCTGGTGTTCTGTCCAGGCCCTCAAACAGTTTTTAACTTACCAAAGTGAACATGGGGCCTCCTCTTCGTGGTGTTTGTGTGAAGAGGCAACAGAAGTGTCTGGCTGCATACTGCAAAGTAAATATATTAACTCAAAAGCCAAATAAATAGCCTATTTGAAATATTAGAGAGGAAGAAATAACCACACATATACAAATAAATGGCAGTCAGTTCACTTATAGTCTTAATTCTCATATTTGATAAGGTCTCATACATAGCAGGCAATTGTAGATTTTTCTTCTTCAGATACCTTGTTTCCTTGACTTAGACTTTCATGTTTGAACATTTCTGAAACTTACATTGATTTCCAGTGCATGTGTATATTTAATGTGGCATTGTTTGTTGTTGCTGTTTTTTTTTTTTTTCCTGGAGAAGTTTAAATTGTGTTTTATATCAATTTTTTTTTTCAATCTTGGATAATGTTTCAAGATGAGTTTTGAGAGTAAAGTAGGTTTTAGAGTGCTTTATAGAATGCTTCTGAGCAGTATTTTAAAAAATATTTTGCAGCATTGAGGATGAGAAAGACATAGAGAGTTAGATGGGCAGTACAGACAGCAAATATGAACCCCTTTGCATATACAGTACTGAGTTGTCAGTGAAAACAAACATGGGTATAGGGACGGATAGATGGGTGAACAAGCTAAACAATTA
>NW_006921628.1:7819153-7846653 GCF_000298275.1 Orycteropus afer afer
GAACTGCTGTATGAAAAGTGAATTTACTCTGTAAATCTCACCCAAATCCTAATAAAAAATATATATATATATATATATTTTGTCCATAACACCAGTTCCTACGTAACTGAACAACCAAACCAGACTCATTGCCATCAAGTAGAGTCTCACTCATAGAGACCCCCATTGGGTTTGTGAGGCTGTAAATCTTTATGGAAGTAGATCTCTCCATCTTTCCACCTTAAGTGTTCCTAAAAGAGGGAAAGTGGAGACTCACTGATCAAATAACTTTGGAAAATGCATCTTACTTGTACAGCGTCTTGATGTTCAAAACCCATTAAGGTCTGAGAAAGCCTTGGTTTAAGAAAATAAAAATATGTTTAAACCTTATTTAACCTAGTATTTCCCAAAGTCATTTGACTCCAGAATCCTTTTGGTTAGCATCTGCTAGCACTCTATTGGGAGAAGTGCTGCTGTGTAGAATTTGGTTGTTTTGAATGTTTGCCTGTAGCAAATCGAAGTGATAACATTTCTATGCATCTATATAATTAGTTGTCGTTAGAACCTTTTTAAAGGCAGGATTGTCTGGGCTAGCTTGTCTGTCTTGTCAGATGGGGTGTTTGACTGCCTTCAACAGTGCAGCAAACCTGTACTACCCAGTTAGTATTAGCCCCTGGTTCAACTTGTAGATCTGTGTGTCATTCTGTTACTTGGGCTTCAAGGTAGTGATTATGAATGACAGAATTCCTGACTTAATATATCACAGGTTGTCAGCTCTGGTGCTGCAGTTTTATTCTATAACTCATTCAATGTATTTTTCTTTAAAATAACAACAACAACTTTATTACCAATTTAAATATATTAGTAAAATGTTGGTATGCCTGGATCTTCTCATTGTTCTACATTTATTACAACCTGCTTATAGACAATCTCTGGGGGAGCCATAACCCACTGCTGTTGAATCAGTGCTGACCCAGCAACCTTAGAGGACAGAGTAGAACTGCCCCCATAGGGTTTCGAAGCATATAATCCTTACAGAAGTAGACTGCCACATCTTTCTCCTGTGGAGTGGCTGGTAGATTCTAATGACTGACTTTTCAGTTAGCAGCCAAGAACTTAACCACTGTGCCACCAGTGCTCCTGGGAGGAGTCGTAGAACTGTACTAAATCTGCCCCTTCCCTGTTTCCTGCTAGAGAGGGAATGGAGTTAGGAGCTTTCGCAAATGGAGATGAACTTCACTATTCTTAAAATGAGAGACATCTATCTCTACCACTGAATGAGAGAAGCTGTAAAATACTAACAGGCTTTTTTTTTTTAATTTGTTGTGATAAACTATTTAACAAAACGTTTGCCATTTCAATCATTTTACGTGTAAAATTCAGTAACATTAATTACATTCACTGTGTTGTGCAACCATCATCACATCTGTTTCCATTATTTATCATTATCCTTAACAGAAACTCGGTGCCTCTTAAGTTGGTGTTAGGTGCTATAGAGTCAGTTTTGACTCAAAGTGACCCCATGTACAACAGAATGGAATATTGCTTGATGCTGTACATTCCTCACAATTATTGCCCTGTTTGAGCACCTTTGTCGCAGCCACTATGTCAGTCTGTCTCGTTGAGGGTCTTACCCTTTTTTGCTGACCCTTTACTTTCCCAAACATAATATCCTTCTCCAGGGACTAGTCCCTTCTGACAATATGACCAAAGTAAGTGAGACCAAGTCTGGCCATTCTCACTTCTAAGGAGCATCCTTACTGTACTTCCTTCAAGACAGGTTTGAAATCCCTGACAAGTTCAATTTTTTCTCCATTTATCATGATGTTGCTTATTGGTCTAGTTGTGAGAATTTTTGTTTTCTTTATGTTGAGGTATAATCCACACTTATGACTTTAGTATTTGATCTTCATCTGTGAGTGCTTCAAGTCTTCTTCACTTTCAGTAAGCAAGGTTGTATCATCTTCATATCACAGGGTGTTCACGGGTCTTCCTCTAATCCTGATGCTGTGTTCTTCTTCATATAGTCCATCTTCTCAGTTTATTTGCCCAGCATCCAGATTGAGTAAGTATAATGAAGGATACAACTCTGATACATACCTTTCCTGATTTGAAACCATGCAGTATCCACTTGTTCTGCTAGAATGGTTGCCTGTTTTTCTATGTATAGGTTCCTTGTGAGCATGATTAAGCGTTCTGGGATTTACATTCTTCGTGGTGTTATCCATAATTTGTTATCATCCACACAGTTGAATACCTTTGCATAGTTTATAAAGCACAGGTAAAATCTTTCTTGTATTCTTTGCTTTCAGCTAAGATCCATCTGACAACAGCAATGATATCCTTTGTTCCACATCCTCTTTTGAATCTGGCTTGAATTTCTGGCAGTTCCTTATTTATGTACTGCTGCAACCATTTTTGAATTATCTTCAGCAAAATTTTACTTGCATGTGATGTTAATGATATTTTTGATAATTTCCACATTCTGTTTAATCAACTTTCTTTAGAATAGGCACAGATATGGATCTCTTCCAGCCAGTTAGCCAGGTAGCTGTCTTTCAAATTTATTGGCATAAATGAGTGAACGCTTCTAGTGCTACATGCATTTGTTGAAACATCTCAGCTAGTGTTACATCAATTCCTGAGGCTTTGTTTTTTTGCCAGTTCCTTCATAGCAGGTGGGACTTCTTTCATTACCTTTGGTTCTTGATCATATCACCTGTAATGGTTCACATTGACCAGTTCTTTTTGGTACAATGACTCTGTGTTTTCCTTCCATCTTCTTTTGATGCTTCCTACATCATTTAATATTTTGCCCGTAGAGTCCTTCAATATTGCAACTCAAGGCTTGGATTTTTTCTTCTATTGTTTTAGCTTGAGAAATTCTGATCATGTTCTTTCCTTTCAGTTTTCTAATTCTAGGACTGGATATTTCATTATAATACTTTGTATTCTCAAGCCATACTTAGAAATCTTCTGTTCATCTCTTTTATGTCATCATTTCTTCCATTTGCTTTAGCTGCCTTCCATTCAAGAGCAAGTTTTAGAGTCTCTTCTGACATCCATTTCATTCTTCTCTTCCTTTTATGTCTGTTTAATGACCTTTTGCTTTCTTCATGTATGATGTTCTTGATGTCACCTCACAGCTCCTCTGGTCTTACATCACTGGTGTTCAGTGCATCATATCTGTTCTTCAGATGCTCTCTTAATTCAGGGAGTATGTACTTAATGTTATATTTTGGTTCTCATGGACCTGTTTTAATTTTCTTCAGCTTCAACTTGAACTTACATATAAACAATTGATGGTCTTTTCCATTGTTGGCCCCTGGCCTTGTTGAGACGGTAGGTATTGAGTTTCTCCATTGTCTCTTTCCACAGATGTAGTCAATTTGATTCCTGTGTATTCCGTCTGGTGAGATCCATGCATATAGTCTCTGTTTATGTTGTTTAAAGAAGGTATTTGTAATGAATTAGTTGTTGGCCATGCAAAATTCTATCATGTGCTCTCCAGCATCATTTATGTCACCTAATCCATATTTTCCAACTACCAATCCTTCTTTTTCAGCTTTCACATTCCAGTCACCGGTGATTATCAATATGTTTTGATTGCATGGTTGGTCAATTCAGACTGCAAACGTTGGTAAAAAATCTTCAGTTTCTTCATCTTTGGCTGCAGTGGTTGGTGCATAAATTTGAATAATAGTCCTATTCGCTGGTCTCCGTTATAGGTTCATGGATATTACCTATCATTGAGAGCATTGTACTTCAGGATCTTGAAATGTTCTTTTTGATGATGAATACAATGCCATTCCTCCTCAGTTTGTTATTCCAGTAATAGTAGACCATATGATGTCTGATTCAGAATGACCAATACTAGTACATTTTGCCTCAGTAATCCAGTCAGTTAGCTAGGTAGCTAAGATATCGATCTTTGTGTTCCATTTCGTTTTTGACAACTTCCAATTTTCCTAGCTTCATATTCTGTACAATTTACTTTCTGATTATTTAATGGATGTCTGCAGCTGTTTCTTCTTATTTTCCTTATACCACATCAGGAAAAGAAGGTCCCTAAAGCTTTACTGTAACCACTTTAAGGTCCATTCTACTTTGAAGAGGCACCTCTTCCCCAGTCATATTTTGAATGCTCTCCAACCTGAGAAGCTCATCTTCTGGCTCTGTATCAGATAGCATTACACTGCTATTCATAAGATTTTCAGTAGCTAAATTTTTCAGAAGTGGACCTGGTCATATCCTTCTGGTCTTTCTTAGTCTGAAAGCTCTGTTGAAACCTGTCTACCATGCGTGAACCTGCTGGTATATTTCAAATCAGTATTTCAAACTGATGGCACCTAACAACAACATGGTAATTTTATGTTTAACTTATGGAGAAACTGCTAGTCATGTTCTTTGACATAGTCAGTAAACATTGATTAAACGGTACTTTGTACTAGATATTCTGCTAAGTCAAACCAAAAAACCAAATTCACTGCCATTGAGTCGATCTCGACTCATAACGACCCCTCCTTGGGATTCTCAGGCAGTATCTCTATGGAAGTAGGTTGCCCAACCTTTCTTCCAAGAAGTGGCTGATGGGTTTGAACCTCCAGCCTTCTGATTAGTGGTCAAATGCCTTAGGCCCTACCCCGACTCTTGGCCTGAAAGAATTGAGTTTATCTAGTGAGACATGCTTGTGTAGATGATAAATATTCACAACACAGTGTGCATAGTGCTGTAAGAAGTAAATATATAGGATGTTCTGGGGACACCAAATTCAGATACAAACTTTCATGAAGGATGTCTGAGCCTAGAAGATTAGTAGTATTTGACCATGCAAACATGGGGGTAAAAAACATCATTGACAGAGGAACAGCTTGTATAAAAGGCATGGGATTGTGAAAAGTAAGGTTTTTGGAGTCATGCAGGTGGCTTAGTTTCGCATAGGAAATCTGTGGTAGCAGAATAGAAGATGAGGCAAGAAAGGATAGATGGAGCCCAATAATGCATTCCATGAATACTATAGTGGGCAGAGAGTTTAGAATCTGTCCGTAGAGGGGACTTGATCTGTTAGTTAATGACTATTGATATTTAAATTAACATTCCTTATGTTTAATGTGCATTTCCAGATGATAGGACAGTTATATTAGATAATGTTTATAATATTATTTTGGTAATTTTAGGTCATGATCATTTAATAATTTACAGCCATTTAATAAATACATTAGCTCTGTTTTTTAAAATCAGCTTTCAAGGTAAAATTTACTTTAAGCACCAACTTTATGTATATAATTCAGTGAGTTTTGACAATTGTATACAGTAACATAACCCTGATTCCAATCTTAATACACACACCCACTGTCGTCAAGTTGATTCTGACTCATAGCAACCCTACAGGACAGAGTAAATCTGCCCCGTAGGGTTTCCAAGGTTGTAATTCTTTATGGGAGCAGACTGACATATCTTCCTCCCATGGAACATCTGGTGGGTTCGAACCACTGACCTTTCTGTTAGCAGCTGAGTACTGTAACCACAGTGCCAACAGAGCTCCTTTTTCCAATCATGATAAAATGTATTTCCATCACCCTCATTAGTTCTTATTCAGAATTTGCTGAACTAAATAAACTAACTCTTTGAATCCTGGAATAAGTATTATCTAAAGAATAGAGAATTAAAACCATTACCCTTTAAACCAGAAATGTTTTCTTTTCTCTATGAAACCACCACACAAAGAGAAGTTCTGTGCAAGTGCTACTTTTTAGTAGTTAAAACTTATTGCTGTTGAATTGATTCTGACTCAAAGTGACCCTATAGGACAGAGTAGAACTGCTCCCATAGGATTCTGAGGGCTGTAATTGTTATAGATGCAGACTCCTGCCTCTTTCTCCAGTGGAGCAGCTGGTGTGTTCAAACTGCTGACCTTAAGCCTAGCAGCTGAACACTTAACAACCTTGCCATCAGGTCTCCTATTGAGAGTTACGTCTCTCGAAACCTTTCAGTAGGAGAACGAAGATATAAGAAGCAAAGATAAAAAGTTGCCTACAAAGTGACTGCTGTGATGTTATATAAAGATACTTGGCGTGGATGGTCAAGAAACAGCCCTCAAGAAAATTTTAAAAATTTTAAAAATTGAGCTTAGAATCTCAGACAATTAATAGAGAGTTACAGAGGCAGTTTCACTTGTGTGGGGTCTTGGTTTTCTCATCCATAAAATAGGAATTGAATAGCATATTCCGAACTGTATTATGCAGACTTTCAGAGTATTGTGAGGTGTGGAAAGGAGTTATGGGTTGGGGGCAGGAAAATTAAGAATCAGGGCTACATTTTAAACTGGGGCATAGTAGTTAGCAGATGAAAAAGAAAGTGCATTTCCCCCTCTCAACTGTATTTTCATATATTCAACTGACTTTTTACTGACTATAGAATTGGCAGGTAGCACTTTTCAAAACAGTTTTTTCCATATGCTACCTTGGAATTGTGATTCATTCTGGATAGGGATGCATTTCTCCTGCATAATGAGTATTGTCATTAAGTCACCAGAGTTATTTTCTTTCCTAGAAGTTGCTACATTTAAGAATAAAATATATTGTTTAGATATGAATGGCATGAAGTTTCATCATTTTAAACAATTATTTTTATCCATTTTGTTTGTTTGTTTCTATCAGTTACCCATGGGTGTATTGTTTCTACAATAAAACTTTTTCTACCAGATGGTATGGAAGCCCGGCTCCGCTCAGAGTGAGTATAATTTGGTGCTATGAAGTTTTAATTTAAGGATTAATGATCTTGGTTAATAATATTCTAGATTATGGTTTACAGTTTATACTTTAGGATTATTTTAATCATGTTGAAATGGACTATAATATGCTTCGGTTTAACTGCTTTTCATGTTAGTTACAATTCTAGTAAATAATAGTGTATAAGGAGGCAGAGATTACCTTGTTTCCAAATTTGACTTTACCATTTATATTTTGATAGGTAATTATTTGTCAAAATGCTTGGGGGTATTTAAGTTATTGATGAATGGTAATTAACTCCATTCCTTTTGATCTGCATTTAATGTAGAACTTCTTAAACTGTGCTTGCCTATTAAATTATTGCCAGTGTCACAATCTTAAAGGACCTTGAGAATGTTGATTATAGTTACTAACTTGCTTTAGTGGGAGTTTTTAGAAGTTTTTTTGCCCAGTGTCATGTTTACTTTTTGTATGAAGTAGTGGAAAGGTCATTTACAAGAGGGCAGAGCTTAAAAGGGAAAATTACTCTTAAAATGTAAATTTTAAAATGATCTTGTGCTTTTCTCAGATTATCATTATAAAGTGTTGGGGGGAGCTGAGCAGTTATCAAGGGGAAAACTTTCAACATTCTAGAGGATTGCTTCTATACCCAGCACAGTATTTTCTGTCCTTTGTAAATAGAGTCAAGGATATGAAGGCGGGAGGTTGATGGAAGCAATAGCTGAAGGCAGAGTAGAATAGTGAGTGGAGAACGAAGAAAGGCCCTTCCGTTACTGTGATAGTCTATGCTTTCATTAGCATCATTATATTTTATGTTTCAGTTAGAAGCTGGTATATATATAGATATATATCTATATCTGAAGAAAATGCAGGAAATTCAAATCATTTTAAATTTAAAACATTAATCTGTTTCCTGTCTTAAATTATATACATAGAAATTATTGGTATTAACAAATATTTTAAAATCTGTTTCCTTTGTGATTCAAGTATAAAATCTAAAAATTGGAGTAAATCTTAGTAATAATGTAACTCAGCTTTTATGAATTAAAGTTTTAGAAATAAATGTAACTATTAATGAACAAATAATATATGGCTTCTTAAAGCCTTTGAGGTTTGTATTGCATAATGAGGTTTTTCTTTGATGGAGGCAAAAGCTTTGAGTGGTCACATAAGGAGTCATCTGTGTTCTTAGGTTCCATCTAGTATGGCGTGTGAATGGTTCCATCTAGTATGGCGTGTGAATTTTTTTAGTTTATTTCAGTGGAGTGTGTCCTTATCCCCCTTGTTTCCACAGTCCTTTTGATCTTTGCTCCTGTGTCCTTCTCTTTGTATGTTTTTTCTTATGTGGTTGAACCTTGTTGTTGTTGTTACGTGCCATCAAGTCAGACATGACTCATAGCGACCCCTCCTTTGATTTCTGAGGCAATATCACTGTGGAAGTAGATTGCCCAACCTTCCTTCTGAGGAGTGGCTGGTGGGTTCTAACTGCCAGCCTTCTGGTTAGCAGTCAAATGCCTTAGGTGCTACACCACCAGAGCTCCTACTGGTTGAACCCTAGCATTACTTAAAATGTTACTAGTTTCATTGTACATGATCTGGCTTTCTGGAGAAGGTGAATTTTGAATAGGTACTTCTCTGGAGCTGAAGGAAGATCAGCATGGTCTTTAGAAGTAGAGACTGGTTCAAAGCCCAGTGCCACCTGTTCTGTGACTTGATGAAGCCTCACTTTCCTCATTTGAGAAATGAAGACAAGATAGTACCTATTGAGCAGGAATTTTATGAGAATTAAGTAAAATTTGCATTTAATGAGCTTAGTGTAGTACTTGACATGTAATAAACATGCGATGAACATTAATTATTTCTGTTATTGTAATCTTATATATATATATATATATATATATATTTTTTTTTTTTTTTTGTTATGTGCTATTGAGTCAGACCTGACTCACAGCGACGCCTCCTTGGGTTTCCGAGGTAGTATCACTATGGAAGTAGATTGCCCAACCTTCCTTCCGAGGAGTGGCTGGTGGGTTTGAACCACCAGCCTTCTGGTTAGCAGTCAAGTGCTTTAGGCACTACGCTACCAGAGCTTATATATATATATATATATATATATACACACACACACACACATATATATATATATTCTAATAATTAATGTGTTTTGGGATGTGCCAGATTCGTTCATAGTTAAGATTCATTGTGTCCATGGAATTTAATGCTTTTTAAGATCCTTCCCAGTGAGTACTTAAAAAAGCTAATTCTTTTTATTCCTTTATTTTTTTATTATATTGTGCAAATAGTTTTCTAATGATAAGAATCAGAGAGAAATTCCCTAAAATCCCTCACCCTAACACTAAATAACTTTCCATTTTTATTTTTTACATTCTCTTATATTGTTTGTCTATAGCATATTTTCCATAATTCAAACAAAGTAATTTTTGTAAAATACAAATATGTATCACTTATGGAATGACTTGCTAGATTTTGAGCCTTTTGTTTTTTAACCATATTTTCATAAGAATGGAAGATTTTGCACTTGAATCCCTAAGAAAATTAGATTCTTAATCTCTGTTAATACCAATAGCTTCTATTTAGACTTTAAAATTCACTTCCCTATATGTACATATCTGCAGATGAAAGAATATATACCTCAGTTAGACTGGGTTCTCTAGAGAAACAAAACCAGTAAAGCTTATATATAGAGAGAGAGATTTATCTTAGGAAAATGGCTCACACACTTATAGAAGCTGGCAAGTCCAAAGTTCCTGGATCAAACGTCAAGCTGGAGGCTTTTCCACGTCAAGTTGGAGGCTTTTCCCGACTCTTGCAGCCACAGGGGCTGAGGAGCTCAAGTCTGGCAGGCAGTACACCAGCTGTTGACTCCAGTGAATGACGAATCCAAGATATCCAGGCCGAATGGTGGATTGTTTACTCACGGACAGTTGTAGGCAGCACAACAGAATCCCGATCCACAGAAGAATGTCTGTTTTCCTGGAATGTCCATAGACCCTTAGGGAAACTCCCTTTCCACAGTTTGGCTGCTCAAAACATAATCATCTTATCCCATCATGGGAATAACCACATCACAACAGCTTAAACCACACAGAATTGTGGTCCAGCCAAGTTGACACACAGCTCCAACTATCACAATACCCAAAATGATTCTCTCTGGATGATGGCATTGATAATTTTTATTTGTTTCTTCATACTTCACACATTTTCCTCATTCAAAATGCATTTTTTGTATAGTCAGGAAAAGTAAACTGTTATATTTAAAATGTCTGTTCCATTTTTATGAAGTAGAAAAGAAAAATCAAAATTGTAAATAATTGGTTTATAACCTACATTCAAACAAACCAAAAAAACCCAAACTCACTGCCATCAAGTCGAATCCGACTCATAGTGACCTCTTCCTTGGGTTTGTGAGGCGATATCTCAATGGAAGTAGATTGCCCAACCTTCCTTCTGAGGAGTGGCTGGTGGATTTGAACTGCCAGCCTTCTGGTTAGCAGTCAAATGCCTTAAGCACTATGCCACCAGAGCTACATTAGGCATTACCTTTGTCAGGACCTTGTCATAGGCTCTAGGGGTACAGAAGTGAATTAGTCACAGTTCTTCCTGTGTGTCTCAGCCAGTTAGGAGGAGAACACACATTTGCAATTAAAGAAGTGTAATAAAGGTTATGATTGGTACTCAGAAGGGAAAGGGAGGTGGATGGTAGCTGGTACTTTATATTCCAGTTTATTCTGCATTTTAGTATATTTGTGAGAAGTTGAATTGGAACAGTTTGTAGGATAATTGCAATTACTAGAATGGAATCATAGTGATCATTCCTGATTTTTAAGTCATCCCAGATCAGTTTCTTAGCAGCATACACATGATTAACCAGTTAAATCTAGGAACTTTATCTAGTCACTCTTGAGACTGGACATTGCCAAAGT
Organism: Orycteropus afer afer; assembly: GCF_000298275.1. Taxonomy (NCBI): domain Eukaryota; kingdom Metazoa; phylum Chordata; class Mammalia; order Tubulidentata; family Orycteropodidae; genus Orycteropus; species Orycteropus afer. The sequence continues at coordinate 7,829,808 of NW_006921628.1, forward strand.
GACCTGTAGGATGTGGAGTCATTAGCAACCAGTAGGGGACGTGGGTGCCATTCTTGGTTTATATCCCCTCTACCAACTCCCAGGGAGCTCTGGTGGCTTCGTGCCTAAGGCATTTGACTGCTAACAGAAGGCTGGCAGTTCAAGGCCACCAGCCACTCCTCGGAAGGAACACTGGGCAATCTACTTCCATAGTGATACCTTCTCAGAAAACCAAGGAGGGGTTACTATGAGTCGGATCTGACTCAACAGCATTGAGGTTTTTTTTGTTGTTGTTGTTTATCAAGTCCTGAGACATATATAGTATCTTACAGAGCATTGCAAGGTAGGGACCCTGGCTTCCTTAATTACTCTGTTCTTTATATTAACATGTTTACTGCTCGTAATAACTATTGAGTTGTTATTATTATTATTACTACCCCATTTTATGAATGAAGAAACTGAGACCTATGTTGTTTAGGAAATTTACCTGAGATTACACAGCTGGTAAGTAGACCTGGAAGCTCTGGTGACCTGGTGGATAAGGCATCTGGCTGGTAACCAGAAGGCCAGCAGTTCAAACCCACCAGCCGCTCTGCGAAAGGAAGAGAGGGCAATCCACTTCAGTAAAGATTTACAGCTTCGGAAACCCAATGGGGGTCGACTCAATGGCAGAGAGTTGTTTTTTTTTTTTTTTTAGAATATAGCTTTTAAGCATGCGTGCTTAACTGCTACATTATACTCCCTTTTTGTAAGTAGAGTTTTTATAAGGCCAGAAAGGCAGTGAGTACCAATGAGATGGCTGGAGAAGATCATTACTGTTATTTGATAAGCAAAAATTGCTCTCCACTGGAACAAGTTTCCCGGTTATAGACATTCTTTCCACTAGAACTTTCCTTTTTAAGATTGTCTTTATAGGAATGTTTGTGTTTCAAAGAACTTAATTTACACATTCGATAATTGAAAATGGATAGTTTAAGGAGTGCTTCTTTTCTGTATAGAAGTTCTTAAAACCAAAGCATTTGCTGCAGCTCTTAATAAGTAGTGGGTACTCAGAAGGCAATTAATGCATTTTAGATTTTGAAGTTGTTTGTAGAGATATATTGATTGTGTTTGAAAAGGTAGGTTAAGATACTTGTTACCTTGTTTTCTAAGAATTCTGTGCATTTATGAAGAATTACAAAATAATTCACATTCTTAAAGAATTACATGAAGGCAAATGCATCAACTTTGGGGCTTGTGATATTCTGGTACTCTCAAACTCTGTTTCCTTTGTCAGGAAATTAGATAAAAATTCTAAATTTTACTTTTCAGTGTCATCCATGCCCCATTACCAAGTCCTGTTGACAAAGTAAGTTGCTAATTATTTTTTTTTGCAAATTGTCTTAGCTAGTATATTGCTTTGGGAAATGTTTTTGTTTGTTTTTACTATATTCTACCTAGAAACTTAACTTATTTGTCTTTTGTAACAAAATATATAGAATGTATATAGCTATATAGTTATTGTAGTCTTCCAATCTTTAATAACTGGAGAATTCAGAATGAATTTTTTTGTTGTTGGAAAAAGCCTATGTTATTTCAAGTAATCTGTTGACTGTAGACTAGGAGTATTTGTTTTATGCCTACTTAAAGGTAAGAAATGTTAGCTACTAATTATTCTGAAACACTGTCCTGCCTAGAAAGTTTATTAAAGCTCTTTACCCATTTGCGCACACGTAGAAATATTGGCTTACAAAAGTTGTTCTTTTATTGCCCTTGAAAATAAGTTTTAACCTGATCTTGCTAGAAACTTCATACTAACTGCTTGTTAGAAAATATTTTTCTTAGTTCAAAAATTACAGTATATTAAAACCATAAGTATGGTGAAGAAAATATACATCTTTTGACATTAGTGTAGATGTTTTTATTTTATTTTATTTTTTTGGTGTTAGTAACTAAACTATGTGCCTTCCTAATTTATTTTCACTGTGAGATAAATATTTTACTTTTTTTTTTTACCCATTGGAAGAAGAGTGAAAGCCTGATTGAAACTGAACTTCTCTGTTACATTCCTTTTTAGAAGCAAAAGTCGTCAACTTCACTATAGCAATACTAACTCCATCAGCAACAACAAGAATTATTTCAGAAGTAAATAATGTCATTGCTGATGTAGGACTAACTTTTAAAAATAATACTACTCTTTATCTTTGTTAAGATATTAATAAAATATATATATACTTTTCTGAGCTTAGTAAGAAATGATGCTTTTAAGATTTAGGGTTTGGTAGTCTTGAGGATGGCAATAAATATTGCAACAATCCTTTAGTGCCTTTTTTGTTTGTTCATTTTAAGCAATGCCATGGTTCTATGTTCTACAATCTTTTGGGGAAAAAACTCCTTATTAAAAATATCTCTTCCAATATTCTTTAATTCTAAGCAGTTTAAACAGTAATGTTTAAACACTAATATTTCCCATATTTTCCTCTCACAAGCTACTTACAGCTTAAAAAAAAAAGACAAAACTATTTTCATTGCCTCTGTCCATTAGACATGTTATATTTCAACCACCCCCACACATATACAAATAGCATTTGAATATGTCTACTTCTAAATGAATTGTGAATTTTTAACATATTGAAGAACTATTTACAGATGAATTTTAAAAGATAGAAAAATAGATCTATTAATTTAGGAAGTAGTATTTCTGGATTTGGAAAAGGCTGTATTGCTTTTGTACTATATCAAGTTATAAATCCGTAACTTGATTTGTCAAGGAAATGTTTTCCTGTGTAGCACTTGTTCCACCCTGCTTATAAATCTCAAAATGGTCAGTATGATATAATGCCATTTAGAAATTCTAGGAGAACCACAAAAAGTGGCGAATTTGAAAAGTTATTTTGTTTTACATATTTAAGTAAATAGACATTTCAAGGAATTGGTTTGGCTTTAATATCTGTTATAAAATGTCTGTATGACTCCTGACATGATGCCATTTTGTTTCTAGGTTGCTGCTAACACTCCAAGTATGTACTCTCAGGAACTATTCCAGCTTTCTCAGTATCTACAGGTAAAAGTGAATCTTGAGAATTCCTAGTTGTTAAAAGCAAAATTAAATGACTTAGATTTGATTTTGCTAGTTCCCAAATACTGAGTGAAGAATGATTGGCTGGATATTGGTACAAAAGGAAAATATTTTACAATTAGAACAAAAGATTAAAAATAAGCCATAAAGAAAGAATAAAAGGATCAGATTAAGTTTAGAGGAGATAAGATTCAGTGTAAGAGAGGTTTTGTTCTTCAGATGTGTGGAAGTTCCAGAGTAGTTCTTTATCCAGATGACTTTTAAATAAAATTAAACCTGGAAAGATTTTGTTTGGTTATAATAATATTAATAGCAAATAATTATATAGGATTTTTTAATGTGCCAAGCTCTGTTCTAGGACTTTACTACTTATACTTAATTCACCTAACTCTCATGGTAATTCTATTAGGTAGGTATTTTACCTCTGTTTTTCCCAGGTGAAGTAACTGAGGTATAGGAAGGTTCAATAATTTACACAATACTATGTACCTACTTAGTAGAGGTGAGGTTTGAACTTGACAGTCAAATCTCAGAAGTGTGTTCTTAACCGCTATGCTCTACTGCTGGATCTATAGAAAGATTTCTTGGTAGGTCAGATATTTGAAATAAGCTCCTGAAAGATGCTAACAGTGTTTTTAAACAGCCATATATATCTCTAAAAAGGAAACAAATGTTATCTTTTTCTGGTTTTCATAAACTTAAGCCAAATATGATCTTTATTATTCTGGTGAGGGAGCAGAGTTGGGGAACATCCATGCTCAGAAGTTCAGAGATTGATGTTTTTATCTGCTACTCAAGTTAGTTTTGTGAGGTTGAGTGAGTCATTTTATATGTATAGGCCTTCAGTTGCCTTTTGTTTAAAATGTTACCACTAAACCAATGATCCTGACTCCCTGCCTTCTTTCACTTGACTCAGTTACTGAGAGCAGTTCCACCTGCGTTAAGAATGTACACGTCTGTGGAAATGAATAGAAAGTTATCAATGTATTAATCAGATCTTCCACCTGGCATAATGAATACCAGTTGCTATTGAGTCATTCTGACTCATTGCAACCTCATGTGTGTCAGAGTAAAACTGTACTCCATAGGATTTTCAGTGGCTGATTTTTCAGAAGTAGGTCACCAGACCTTTCTTGCAAGGTGCACAGTTAGCTCATAAGCATGTTAATTATTTGCACCAGCCAGGGGCTCCAGTGCTCTGTAGAAAAGAAGTCTTATATACTTAAAACGTAGTAAGGTATTTAAAAGCCTCTACTGTAGACAGAGCTCCCTATGTTTGATCCCTGGCTTTAACTTACAATCTGTTGGGAAAGCTATTTAATCTCCTTTGTGCCTCATTTTCCTCATCTATGAAATGGGTGTAATAACAGTACCTGCCTCACAAAGTTGTGAGGAATAACTGAATATATATAAAACACTTAGAACTGTGCCTGGCACATAGAATGTACTCCATAAATGTTAATAGTTATTGTTTACCATTCAGTAGAAAAGCACATTAATTGACATTGGTCCTCTTATTTTTAGAAGTAGAACCCTTAGAGGTTAATCTGCCTGTCCTTTTTTTTTCATATGAGAAATACAGGGTTTGTGTAGGTTAGGTATACACTATTGTTCCTACTCATGGACTGTCACTCTGACTCCCTGACTCTGACTTTAGTATTCTTTCCAACTTTCTTGTCAGTTCTTTGAATATTCATAGTAAATCCAATGGGTCACTGTCCAGCTCTCTGAAAAAAAATTACACTGCAGTCTTTCTGGATACAGTCTTTTTGAATTGCTAAAGTTCTCCTGTAAATTGTAAACCTTTGACTATGAAACTGGAATAGGTGGATTTCTTGCTTTAGAACTGAAAGTACATTCCTGGAAGTATTAGATTTCTGTTAGGATGTGGTTCATGGAATTATGAAACTCTAGCCACTCCTCGGAAGGAAGGTTGGGCAATCCTACTTCCGTAGTGATACTGCCTCGGAAACCCAAGGAGGGGTCGCTATGAGTCGGGGCTGACTCGACGGCACATAACAACAACAACAGAAACAGAATTGAGTGTAAAAAAAAAAGTGAAATTGCACCATCTAGTGGCAGTAGATTCAGAAGCTATTGTAGTTGGATTTGTTTTTAAGTAAAACTTTTGCAGCATCAGTAGTTTCCCAGATACTAGGAATATTTTAGAAGCTAAAAATAAACTTGGTAAATAGTTTCTTTTGAAATTTAAGCTGTGTTTTAATGTGGGTTCTGAAGTGACATAGTTTTTATTAGGTTTCTTGATCTATATACTTTTAGAGTTAGATATTTTTTAAAAGTACGTGTAACTCTAGTTATACCAGATTTTTCTTAACCATAATTTGTCAGGGTGTGGAAAACAGTAAATTCATATGCATTAGAACTCAAGTGTTTGAAGCATATACTTCTTTATTGAGGTGGCTCAGGGGTATTTAGAGTAGTAGATATTCTCTGGATAGTGATAGGAATAGAAGAAAGAGGAGTTTAAAGAAGATGTGCTGAAACCATAGGTGGATGATGTGTGAGCATTATCACCGTAGGTTTTGGTGAAGGAGACCATCCTAACAGTTATCAAATATTAATAAGTCACCTAGAAATCATCAGGCTTTGTTAGCCACCTCTTTCTCTTTAAAATACTCCTTTGGAGCTACCAAATGGTTAAATAGTTACTTAACTGCTTGGCCTCTTATTTATGTTGAACCAGCATTTGGTGGGATCTCACTTATTTTTTACATGCTCAGTTGCTGATAAGTGGTACGCAGTCAGGGAGAGAATCAGAACGTCTGAAAATCCAATAGGTTGTGAGAATAAAGCAGTCTGTCTCTTTTTAAATTATGGGCATGATCCAAAGTGGGTATTGATCTCAGGTACATAAGGAAAAGTGCACAGCTTTTTAGGTAACTTCGTATATCTCTCTCCCTCTCTCCCTCCTCCCTCCTCCCCTTTTCTCTCTCTCTCTCTCTCTCTCTCTGTGTGTGTGTGTGTGTGTGTGTGTGAGAGACAGAAAGAATATACAGGCCTAAAGTATTTGTTAGCATCTTCTACTTTAGGTGTTTGTTTCTTTTCCCTTTAAAAAAAAAAAAAAAGAAAAAAACTCTTGTGCATTGTGAGTAATAAGAAAGAAAGAAAAAGACATGATTTATTTTCTATGTTATGAGGAAATTGCAGCTAGACCTTCTCTAACAGCAGTGCTTAAAAACCCAACAGATGATTTAGGAGGCTAAAATGATGTGGCCTATATGTATTTTACAAAGTAGATTTATCAAGTCAGAAAGCAAGATCTAAAGTAGAGTGTAATATGAGAATATTTTCAGAATGTGCTACAAATTGATTACTTCTCAAAGGAATCATGTTGAATTTAATTAGAATCTCTTTTGTGATTTTTAATATTAGGAGGCCTTACATCGGGAACAGATGTTAGAACAGAAGTTAGCCACGCTACAGCGGTTACTGGCCATCACCCAAGAGGCTTCAGATACCAGTTGGCAGGTATTGCAGTTGCCTTTATATTCAAGAAACCTTTAAACATAGTTCAGTATACCCTAGATGTGAAATGAACTAAAACTGAAAGTTTGTAGCAAGAAGGACAAAGTATTTTTCTAACTAATGAACAAATTTTGGAAGTTTTAGCAAGAACAATCTTTTTAAAATAGTTAGTATTTCATTATACTGTGGCTTTATTTGTGTTTAATTTTTCTTCAACAGGCTTTAATAGATGAAGATAGACTCTTATCGCGGTTAGAAGTTATGGGAAATCAATTACAGGCATGCTCCAAAGTAGGTATCAATCTCAGGTACATAAAGAAGAGTACACAGTTTTTATTATATAGCATCATTTCTTTGATTGTCATTTTGACTAGATGCTAAAACTGTTCTTTTTAAACTTTTGTCATTATGGGAAATTTCAAACATATATTTAAATACAAAGAACTGTATGATGGACACCCATGTACAAGTTTCTCTTTTCTATTGCAGTTGATATTTGTTGACGAAAGTGGCTCATTTACGCTCTAAATTTCCCTCAACCTTTAAGCAATCTTTTAGCCTACTCTACCTCCCTGTCATTTGATAGTTTGATGTAGAGATTTGATCTGATTTTTTGCCACGAACACCTCATGGGTGGGATGTATACATCCATCGGAAGGCAATCTAATGTATAATTATCTCTCTTTTTGAAATACTAGTAATCATTGATGATCCTTGCCTCAAGCAAGGATTATTTCACTAAGGGTTGTAAAAATGATGATGTTATAACTGTATGATTTCTTTGTTTATTAGCTAGATTACTTCTAAAAAGAGACACTTCCCTACAGTAAACATTTGGTTACCCTGAGGTACATTTTCTTTAGGAAAAGCAGGATAAATGCTTTTCTCTTTTTATTTCCTATATTTCAAAATAATGAGTTGGTTCCTTTTCATTCACACAAGAATGACCACAAGATGTTTTTCCCCTAATTTAGATTTAAACATATTTTGATATGTTTCAATCTACTGCCATTTTTTTTCTTATCAGTGTTCAAATTATCCCATCTTTGGCCCATGGGAACCTGGAACCTCTTCAGGCTGGCTCCTGAGTCCTTTTGATAGAACCTTGGAAGACTGAGCATCTCCTGTTGTCATAGCAGAAAAGATGCTCCAGGCTCATTTTAATGTACTTTTTTCTTATGTATGTGTGTGGCGAATACTGCCATATCAACCCTCTTCACATGTCATCTTGTACTTCTCTTGACCCAGACCTGGAGTCAGTGTTTCCTCCATGGTGTTCTTACTCCTTTTAGTGTGATCATTGTTTTAAAATGCTTAGTAAGCCTGTGAAAGTAATTGATTATTCTTGCCCATGAGTGTAAATATTGTGGCTTGCAGAGAAGATGACAAATATAAGAGTAATTTATTTTGTATATTTGAGAGAAATTCTAAGCTTCCTTTGACAATTTTTTCTATTGGAAGTGTGAATTAATAGATTCATGAAGGCATAATATACTAATGCAACTTTTAAATACAGCTTCAGTTAATAGAGGGATATCATTTGTGTTTGGAGGTACTTTAATATAGCATTTAAAGAGCATCATGATGTATTGTTTTTTCAAGTGGTAAATGCTTTTATTAAAAAATCTTTGTTATAATTATAAATATCTTTTAATCCTAGAATCAAACAGAAGACAGTTTACGGAAGGAGCTTATAGCATTACAGGAGGATAAACATAACTATGAGACAACAGCCAAAGAGTCCCTGAGGCGGGTTCTTCAGGAGAAAATTGAAGTGGTTAGAAAACTTTCAGAAGTTGAGGTATTTTTATTTTAAGAATATTAGACATGTGAATCCTGGTATGTATGGCCCATGGTTGGTGATTGAGGAAATAAAACCCTAATCAGGAAATCTTACTATTTTTACTCTGCTTAGGATTCAGCCACCATCCAGTGGTATGTGCCAGAGATACAATATGTGCCTATCACCTCATTTTGCTTTTCTTCTAGTCAGTGATGGTCATTGTAGGCTAAGAATCTACATAACATGCTGTGACTTTACCCATCTGCCAGAGAGGAACACTAACTATATCTTAATTTTGGAAATTCAAAGGGAACGTTATCTCTGAGGGCCTTTCTCAGTTTTTGAGAAACAATCAAAATGTAATTATCATCGCTTAAACACACACACGAAAATTAATTTGTAATACAACTTATTTCTTCCAACCACTGAAACATTACCACAGAAGTTATTTATTACTGGATTTGATTAAAATGCCCGTTGTAAATGAACTCATGTCTTTAGCAACCTCATCCCCTAGTGCCTGATTTACTGTCATGTCATTAATTTGACCTGTAAGGAAAGTAAGTTGATAGTTGTCTTCTAGTTTTCTTATTAAAATAATCAGTATTCTAGTTTTCTTATTAAAATAATCACTATGTATTATTAAGCTGGGAGCTCTGGTGGTGCAGTCCCTAAGGTATTTGACTGCCAACCGGAAGGCTGGTGGTTCAAACCCACCAGCCGCTCCTCAGAAGGCAGATGGGGCAATCTACTTCCGTAGAGATACCTCCTTGGAAGCCAAAGGAGGGGTCGCTATGAGTTGCAGTCGACTCGATGGCAGTGAGTTTTGTTTATTATTAACCTGGCTTTCAACAATTGATAGATGTTCTGGTTACCTAGTGCCACTCTGACAAGCTATGTACCACAAATGGAAGGGCCTTAACAAACAGGAGTTTATTCTTACAATTTAGAAGCTTTAAGTCCAAGTTCAAAGTGCCAGGCTCTAGGGGCTGGGTGAAAGCCCCTCAGCCTTGGAGTCCAGCTCTGCCTCCTGCTCCTGGCCCACTGGATCTAGAGGCTTTTCTTCATTCTGACAGCTGTGGGCTGCTGAGGCTGTCAAGCCCAAGGTTGACAAGTAAAAAGGCACAGTCCTGATGTTACCAAACCACATGGCAGGCCATTAACTTAAATCCATTGTAAGTCCCAACGTCAGCAGAGCATAGCAGGCTGCTGAGCAACGACATGGCTACATGCAGGGTCCAAGCATGCCATAGACTGGTGAGCATTCCCCAAGGCTTCTGCTTATATACAGGAAGCAGACCACATACCCAAAGGCAGCTACTCAGCTGCTCACAGTAGATTCCACCATGGAGTTGATTCCCAGTCTCATCATGGGGAATAACTACCACCAGCTGCCCAGTCACTCAACCAGGCCCGGCCAAGTTGACACACAAACATAACCACCACAATAGGCTTAAAATATTTTCAAGGTTAAAAGTCATACACAGTTGGTCTTTTAAAAGTATAGCTATACAAAAATTATATATCAGACAGTGTTTCACTGTTACTCATAAGGTTTTCACTGGCTAATTTTATGAGAAGTGGATGGCCCTTTCCTTCTTCCAAGTCTGCCTTAGTCTGGAAGCTCCACTGAAACCTGTCCACCGTGGGTGATCCTGCTGGTATTTGAAATATAGGTGGCATAGCCTCCAGCTTCACAGCAACATGCAAGCCACCACAGTATGATAAACTGACAGATGAGTGGTGGATACAAAAATTATCGTCTCTTACCTATTCTTTGCCCCACCCCACCCCCAAATTCTTAGTTTAGTGTTCTGTTTTAGTGTGTACATTAGGTAAATGAAATCCTTATATAATTTAACTCAGCCTTATAAATGAAGTCCAGGGCAAATGTTGCTTTAGAACAGCCTATATAGCTACATTTTTTATAATAGAATTTAGAATGTACATTTATTCTAAATAAATTGCCTGTAAACTTGAATTCCAGAGAAGTTTGAGTAATACTGAAGATGAATGTACCCACTTGAAAGAAATGAATGAACGGACTCAGGAAGAATTAAGAGAATTAGCCAATAAATATAATGGAGCAGTTAATGAGATTAAAGATTTATCAGATAAGTTAAAGGTATGTAACTTAACACATTTGAAAGTATCTTAAACTTACTGTCCCTAACAGACTGCTTAGCTTAAGAGTTTAAGTGTTGCTGAAAAGTTGTTGATATCAAGTAATGTTTGAAATTTATAGTAAAAACAAGGTGCTTATATTTCATTTAACCCAGCGCAAATCACCATAGATAATCAGAAGTCTATAAAAGCTAGCAATATTTCTTCTGGGTCGAAATGTAGTCAATACTTCGCAGTAGACATCTTCTAATTTATAACTGAAATAGGCAAGAATCAACAAGACCCAAGGTACGAACATACGTTGGAGATAATGGGTTCAGTTTTAGACCACCTCAATAAAGTGAATGTTGCAATAAAGTGAGTCACACAAATTTTTTGGTTTCCCAGTGCATATAAAAGTTATGTTTACACTATAGTCTGTTAAGTGTGTGATATAGCATTATGAGAAAGTTTCAGATATTGTGAGAACTACCAAAATGTGACACAGAGACATAAGGTGAGCTCATGCTGTTGGGAAAATGGCACCAATGGACTTGCTTAGCACAGGGTTGCTACAAACCTTCAGTTTGTGAAAAACACAGTTTCTTCAGAACACAGTAAAGTGAAGCACAATAAAACAAGGTATACTTGTTTATAGCTGCTGATTGTTTGTTTGTTGTTTAAATCCTGAAACTGTAGTGCCTTTATATGTTAGTGCTGGAGCATATGAAGTGATCATCACTGTTTGGACCCTTGACGCCTTCAGTGATGCTACTGACTCTGCTTCAGCTGCCATTCCATGCAGGGTGGGGGACATTTAGCATAAGAAAAGACTAGACCTTAGGGTAATATACTTGTCCTTTAAAATCTTATAACTAGGTTTGTGGAGGCCCATTTTTATGTCATGCAAACCATTGACTGAGTGCCTCAAAGATGCATGCATTTGTTAGAGGAAACTAGAGCACAGCTCCCTCTGCATGCTTTGGTTAACCTATGGTAGTTATAAAAATTGTTTTTTTAAGAGGAGTTCTTTTTGAAAAGTGCTTCTAACCATCATTACTTCAGCTAAACAATTTTATTTAAAATTTCAAGATACATGACATTTTATAACTTGGAAACAATAATGATTTTTGGGGAAAATCTCATTTTCATCTTGAAAACTGAGGAGTTTTTCATTTTGATGCTTTACCTCTGCATATTGAGTCTGTTTGCTAGCTTCAAGTTTTTTTCTCTTCCATTGGTGTGAAAATGAGAGCCCATGCTGATTGCTTTTGACATCAAGGCTTTGTCTTTATCTTCTTTGTCATTTTGTAAGAACCAGCTTCACACATATGTTCTATAATACTAAATGCTCTCCTTAGAGGTTTAAATGAATGAAGGCAGTCCTGGCTTAAGCATCTTAAAACAAAGTCAGCTTTTATTAATAACTGAATGTTCTTTGATTTTTTTTTTTTTTTTTTCCTCAACAGGTAGCAGAGGGAAAACAAGAGGAAATCCAGCAGAAGGGACAAGCTGAGAAAAAAGAGTTACAACATAAAATAGATGAGATGGAAGAAAAAGAACAAGAGCTCCAAGCAAAAATAGAAGCTTTGCAGGCTGATAATGATTTCACCAATGAAAGGCTAACAGCTTTACAAGGTAAGTTAGCTAATCCAGAAATTGATTTGGTTTTTTTTATTTTATTTTTTTATTTTTATCTGTGAAATATCTTTTTTTTGGACTTTTATTTACAGTACGGTTAGAACATCTTCAGGAGAAAACTCTTAAAGAATGCAGCAGCTTAGGTAGGTTTCATCCAGATTTCTTATTTATAGCTGATTTTATCATTAAACTTTTTACTTTGTTTACTATTTTACATTGGATATTTATTTTCTTTAAAAGGGATGTTTTACTTATTGGGTATAAAGTATTTATACTCTTTCAGAATTTTTTTTTAAAAATATGCTTGCTTACCACCAGTGGGCACCATTGTGTAGTCCTTCAAATGGATGAACTTTCTGCATTGCACACGTTCTACTTAGAGATAATTAAATATGAAAAATACATGAACAACAAGATCTTTTTCTTTTGAGGTTCATTGGAAGGCTACTAAGCAATTGTAGCCTTCTCTGAGTTGATAGAAAATGGCAAGTTGACTCTCTTTGTAAAAATAAATTAAAATTGTTCTACACAACCTTAATGTAAGCAGGATTACACAATGCCATGATTACACTTGAGACCAATTTTAAAGTAATACTTTCTTTGATCAGGCAATGATACACTGTCTTAATCCTAGGGATACAAGTTGATGACTTCTTACCTAAAATAAATGGGAGCACAGAAAAAGGTAGTGTAAAAAGCTTAAATATTTTTCTTTCATAATGTCCTTTTACTATTTAAGCAGGATAGGGAGGTCAAGATTTTAAGGTTTTAAGTGTTAGGATTGAAAAGCATGCTATTCACAGAGCTCTGAATCGTGTCTTTTAAAATCAGGCTTTCTTTTATTGTGTAAGATTTAATGCTATGAACTATTCTTAGATAACCTTTGTTATATGGAAATTTCACTTATTCAAATAATAAGAAAATTATAAATTTCAACATTAGCATTGATTTATATAATAATTATTTTTTTCCTCCCTACTATATATTTCAAGGAGCTTTCGTAGTGTAGCGCCTAACGCACTTGACTGCTAACCAGAAGGCTGACGGTTCAAACATACCAGCCACTCCTCGGAAGGAAGGTTGGGCAATCTACTTCTGTAGTGATACTCCCTCGGAAACCCAAGGGGGTGGGTCGCTATGAGTCGGGTCCTACTCAGTGGCACATAACAGCAACAACAACTATATATTTCAAAGAACTGTATGACCTTGTTCCATCAAGCTCAGCTTCCTGGGAATAATTGTTCCTCCTTTTTAATGTTTATGCCCTACCCCCCCTCCCACCTTTCCCAAAAATTTACTTTACGAACCATTGAGCCCCTGAACATGTCTAGAAACTGCTTTCTTTATCCATGTGTTTCATCAGTCAGAGAGAACAGGGTCAATCTTTTGTGCCATCAAATAAAAGTCTATTACATAGGGTCCTTTTTACCCAATGACTTCTGTATTTCTTTAGTCATGAAGATCACTATTTATCCCCCTTCCCCTCCCCATCCATCCAACACTAACTGAGTGTCAGGTTGTGTCAAATCCTGCACTAGATGCTTGGAGGACAAAATGAGTAAAGCATTTTACTGTGTTTACAAACTGTATGCATTTCATTTCAATTTTTTATATAGAAGTAAGGGAAGAAATCAGAATTCGGTACCCAGAACTTCTTATTAAATATTTTTTCCCATATATCAGGGGATATCTTTATAGTCCTTGGGCAGCAGCCAAACACTGATAAAATTTTTAAAGGTGTGGTTTCTGTTCATTGCACCAGAAATACTAATTGCTGTTCATTGAATGTATTTAACAAATCTACGTAGAATGATTTATTCCTCATCTCCCAAAAACTAGTTATCTTTAAAAGAATTTATATTTTCTGTTGTCATTATTTTGCTTACTTCTCTCTCTCTCTGGCTTGCAAACTTTTTATTCAAATCCATCACCCTGTTGACATGAGCATGTATTTATTAATAATGTGAGTATTAATCCAAGATAAGAATCTTGTAATCCTTCACGTAGGAGAGCCCTCTTATGGACATTGAACCATCTTTATACTGTTAGACTTGTCAGATTACTACATGAAATTTTTGCCAATCCTGGTTGATTTAGATGAGAATAGTTATAGGTGATGCTTTGATTTAAGATTAAATAAGATATTTTAAGGTAACTCCTTGCTATAATTATCACTACCTGGCTACTTTGTTTTTTAGTGATGATAAATTGAATAGGATGAGAGTGACTATTTTTAAAGAAACTTAAGTAGTAAATTTCTGGATATACACAAAAACTTGATGATACCAGCTTTAGTGACAGAGTAGACTTTGGAGTAAGATAAGTTTATTCTGAATCACTTATAATAATGTGCCAACTGTCAGATATTTCATGGTGCTCTGGTGGTATAGTGCCTAAGGCATTTGACTGCTAACCAGAAGGTTGGCAGTTCAAACCCACCAGCCGCTATGTGGAAGGAAGACTGGGCAATCTACTTCTATAAGGATTTACTGCCTTGGAAACCCATGAGGGTTGCTATGAGTTGGAATCAACTCAATAGCAGTGAGTTATTGTTGATTGATTGATTGTCAAATATTCCAATATTATCAAAGTCCATAGCCACGATTTACTACCAGATATTATTTTAACTAAAAAATACTCTTTAAACTAGTAGAGGGACCTAGGGATCACCTTTCAACCAGACAACAGACAAGCCTATAAAGTGAACTCATGAGAAATGTACTTGTCACAACAATTAACCATATGAGACCAAAAGGCAGCATTTGTCACAAAACAAAGCTCAGAATGCAAAAAGGGGCAGGAAGGAAGGATAAATGGAAATGGGTAACCCAGGGAGATGTGCAAAGAATACGTTGAGGAAATTGCAATTAATGTTACAAAACAAAATGTGTTTGCGCTGTTGATTGGAGAATTAATTTACTCTGTAAACTTTCACTCAAACCACAATTTAAAATAAATGATATAAAATAGTAGAGAAAGTGCCAAGTACACTTCTAAGAGAATATTTAAAAATGTGATATTTCTCCAGTGAACCCTATTTTTGAAATTACTTAAAGTAACTGCTATAAGCACAGGTTTTTATACTATAAATTTTTTTATATCTTATAAACAAAATTTGAACGTATCTTAGAGAGTTTAAATAATACTGTCCAATAGAAATGTGAGAGCCACATAATGTAATTTAAAATTTTCTGATAGCTACATTAAAAAATGTGAAAACAGGTGAAATGAATTTTAATAATATATTTTATTTAACGCACTTTATCCAAAATATTATTGTTTCAATGTATCATCAATATTAAAAATTTGTTAATGAAATTTTTTTTTATTCACTGAGTCTTTGAAATCCACTGTATATGTGTTTTACACTTACCACATGTCTCAATTTAAATTAGGGAATCAGTAGTCCCTGTACATCTTTATTTTATAAAGAGGACATCTTTATTTTATGTTTCTGTACTGGTCTTGTTCTTTATATTCCTATAAGTCTATTTAAGCCCCTCCCCCAAATCAGTATCTGATTCCTTTTGCATTATAAGTGATATCTTTTGTATTTTTGACAAAGTGAATTCTCAAAGGCCTAAATCCAAGTAAGAAAGTATTAAAAGTGTCACAATCCAAATCCTTTACATATACTATCTGAAAGGTTTGGAGTGTGTAGGAAATGCCTTAGTGGAAACCAAATATGTATTTTTTTTTTTTTTTAATTTTATTTTGATTTGGGTGAAGATTTACAATAGGTATTGTTTTTTAATACTGACTTTGGATGTCATTTAAACCAGTATAGTGAATATTTTAATATAAAGTTCTGATATTAAAATCAGAGTAGATAATAGGGTGACTTTTAGTTTGGTGGATGATAGTGGAATATCTTGCTTTAATGAATATCATCTAAAATCCTTTGGTGTCAGTCTGAAATTTGGTTTCAAATAACTTTTATGAAGTCCTGCGTTGTTGTTGTTATATGCTGTCAAGTCGGACCTGACCCATAGTGACCCCTATTTGGGTTTCCGAGGCAGTATCACTATGGAAGTAGATTGCCTCATCTTCCTTCCGAGGAGTGGCTGGTGGGTTTGAACCGCCGGCCTTCTGGTTAGCAGTCAAGTGCCTTAGGCACCATGCTACCAGAGCTCCTATAAAGTCCTATAGTTAGGTTAAAATTTGGTTTCAAATGAGTTTTCATATTTAACAATGCAGTTTGAGTTCTGAAAAAATGTTATCATAGCTTACCTAACATTTACATAAAACAACTTTTTATTTTGGTAATTGATGTTCTACTGAGAGTTCCGGTTTTGGTTTTTTTGGCTCCCATTGGCAAATTCTATTTATTATATATATTTTTTTAAATTTAAGATTTCTGTTGCCCTCAGGTTTTATCTTTCTCATTTTTGTGGCTATGTCATATTTTTATTTGATATTTGAAGTATGAAATGCATTGGTCTCTCCAAACATGAGTTTTATCAATTTTTTTTTTTCTCCATGTTTTTGTCTCATACCAATGGTGGCTGGAGACTAGAGGCTCTAAGCACGATGTAACTAGATAAAGGATAATAGTAGATGTCAATCTGGAGTTAAAGAAGGGAAGGATGTCAAGAGAGGTTGAAGAAAGATGAGAGTAGGAGGTGCTGCTTCTCCTGCAGAGTTGGTGATTAGGAGTAGAGTTGGTGAGATGGAAGAGAAATGAAGGAGGGTTTTCCCATCAGAGTGATGCTAACTCATGTGTCCTCTCTGACAGGTTTTAGTGCTTTCGCACCTTCTAGATAGTCATCATGTTGGAATGTTTGGTTTTTTTTTTT